>NW_027256881.1:103601315-104118815 GCF_029215685.1 Pituophis catenifer annectens
TAGTTTGGTCAATTAAATAAAACCCAGAATTAGATAACATTTAAAAAATCATTCACATGTTCATATGTTTAGCCTCGCCTGTTGGAACATCAGGGTCTTGAGGGCACGGCGGAAAGCATGGAGATCAGGGATAATCCATATCTCCGGGGGCAGTTCATTCCAAAGGGTTGGAGCCCTCACAGAGAAGGCCCTCCCCCTGGGAGTCGCCAGTCGGCATAATTTGACTGACGGTACCCTGAGTAGTCCCTCCCTGTGAGAACGAACTGGTCGGTGGGAGGCTATTGGTGGCAAAAGACGGTCTCGTAGGTACCCAGGTCCTAAGCCATGGAGCGCTTTAAAGGTGATAACTAACACCTTGAATCGCACCCGGAAGACCACCGGGAGCCAGTGCAGCTCGCGTAGGAGAGGTGTTACATGGGCGTAACGAGCTGCGCCCATAATCACCCGTGCAGCTACATTCTGGACCAGTTGGAGCCTCCGGGTGCTTTTCAAGGGGAGCCCCATGTAGAGAGCATTACAGTAGTCCATACGGGAGGTAACTAGGGCATGAGTGACTGTGCGCAAGGCGTCCCGATCCAGAACTGATGCAACTGGTGGATCAGGCGAACCTGATAAAAGGCACCCCTGGCCACTGCTGTCAAATGATCTTCTAAAGATAGCCGTGAATCCAGGAGGACATCCAAGTTGCGGGCCCTCTCTGTGGGGAGCAAGATCTCATCCCCTATTGTCAGTGATGGTACCAGCTGACTATACCGGGACGCCGGAAGCCACAGCCACTCGGTCTTGGAGGGGTTGAGTCTGAGCCTGTTTCTCCCCATCCAGATCCGCATGGCCTCCAGGCAATGGGACATCACAGCAAGGGCATCATTGGGGTGGTCTGGGGTGGAGATGTATAGCTGTGTGTCATCAGCATACTGATGAACACTCACCCCGAAACCACGGATGATCTCGCCTAGCAGTTTTACATAAATGTTGAACAGAAGGGGTGAGAGGACTGACCCTTGCGGCACCCCACAAATAAGGTGCCTCGAGGTCGACCTCTGCCCCCCTGCCAACACAAACTGTGAACGGTCAGAGAGGAAGGAGGAGAACCACCGAAGCACGGTGCCCCCTATTCCTAACCCCTCCAACCGGTGCAGTAAGATACCATGGTCGATGGTATCAAAAGCCGCTGAGAGATCTAATAGGACCAGGATAGAGGAGCAACCTCTGTCCTGAGCCCTCCAGATATCATCCACCAATGCGACCAATGCTGTTTCCGTGCTGTATCGTGACCTGAACCCCGACTGGAACGGATCCAGATAGACAACTTCATCCAGGTATCGGGGTAGTTGTCGCGCCACCATACTCTCAACAACCTTCACAACAAAGCGAAGATTGGAGACTGGACGATAATTTGATAATATAGCCGGGTCCAGGGAAGGCTTCTTGGGGAGGGGCTTCACAACCGCCTCTTTCAAGGCGGCGGGAAAGAAACCCTCACTCAGAGAAGCATTTATAATCCCCTGGAGCCAGCCTCGTGTAACCTCCCAGGAGGCCAGTACCAACCAGGAGGGACACGGGTCCAATAAACATGTGGCAGCATTAAGCTTGCCAAGAATCCTGTCCACGTCCTCAGGAGCCACAGAGTCAAACTCTTCCCAGATAACGCTCTCAAGACCTGCCCCCGTCTCCTCCCCTGGATCTACCCAATCGGAGTCCAGGCCTTCCCGAATCTGAGCGACTTTATCATGCAGGAATTGTACAAAATCCTCAGCTCGACCCTTTAAGGGATCTTCCCATACCCCCACCTGAAGTAGGGAGCGGGTCACCCTAAACAGCGCAGCTGGGTGGTTCTCTGCAGATGCAATAAGAGCGGAGAAGTAGCTAGACTTCGCCGCTCTTATTGCCACTAGGTAGGTCTGAATATAAGATCTCACCTGTGTTCGGTCAGATTCAGATCGGCTTGTCCTCCAATCGCTCTCCAGGCATCTTTTCCGACGCTTCATCTCTCTCAGCTCCTCGGAAAACCAAGGAGCTAGATGAGATCGGCATCGGGTCAGAGGCCGCAAAGGCACAACATGGTCCAAGGCCCCAGTAGCTGCCCTGTCCCAGGCGACCACCAGGTCCTCAGTCGAGTTGTGAGCCAGAGTCTCAAGAAATGGCCCAAGCTCCATCAGGAACCTTTCGGGGTCCATCAGGCGCCTGGGACGGAACCATTTGGTTGGTTCCGTCTCCCTGTGGTGGGTGGAAGTGACTTGAAAGTCCATGTGAAGGAGAGAATGATCAGACCATGACAAGGGCTTGATGTCTATATCCCCTATTCTTAGATCATTCAGCCACTGATCAGAGACAAAAATCAAGTCCAGAGTGTGATTCCCCAAGTGGGTGGGGCCTTGAACTACCTGGGTCAGGTCCATGGCCGTCATGGAAGCCATGAACTCCCGAGCCGTCTCCGACATCTCACCAGCGGATGGCAGGTTAAAATCCCCCATAACAATAAGTCTGGGGGTTTCCACCGCCACCCCGGCTATGTATGTGTATACATTGTGCTAAGTTCTAATGTTGTTTGATTTTGGTTTAGACCTAACCCAGGGGTGAAATTCAGCAGGTTCTGGAGAACCGGTAGCAGAAATTTTGAGTAGTTCAGAGAACCGACAAATACCACCTCTGGCTGGTCCCAGAATGGGGTGGGAATGGGGTTTTTGCAGTATCCTTCCCCTGGAGTGCGGTGGGAATGGAGATTTTGCAGTATTCTTCCCCTGCCATGCCTACCAAGCCACTCCCACCAAACCACATCACACCAGGCAACCAAGACACATCCATAGAACCAGTAGTAAAATATTTGAATTCCACCACTGCTTAGTAGAATGTATGAGAGAACCTGTTTGGTACAATGGTTAAGGGACCAGGATAGAAATTGGAAGTCTCTGAGTTCTACTCCCACTTTAAATACAAAACCATTTTGGCTGACTGTGGGCCAGTAACTCTATTAGCCCTAGTTTAGTTCAGTTTACTTTACTTTATTGTCACTGCACATGGTACAATGAAATTAAATGCTGTCTTCAGTGTACATTATAACTATAAAAATAAAGACACAAGATACATCCTTTACATTCTATATAATTGAAACTGAAAATCTGATGTTGCACTATACTGTAGAATTCAATATGGTTATTGCCCTGGGATAGAAGCTGCTTCTAGGAAGAAGACAATGGGTAAACCACTTCTGAAATCTTACAAAGAAAACTTCAGGGACTTGTTCAGGCAGTTATTATGAGTCAACACAAACTTGAAAGCACCCAAAAAAAATATAAATAAATAAAACTGAAGCTATGATTTATACCTTAGCATTATCCTACAACCATGGTTTGGTGAACCCAGACATTGTGAGCAAGAACAACTCCTCAATATCCCTATCTTCTCAACTTTATGTCTTGAAGCCAGTTGATGATTCTGTGTCTTTCTGAATACAGAATATCTTCGATGAAGAGGGAATCGTTCCAAAGAAGGGAATTACCTTTTTAAGGGCATCAAAATGGCATAATGGATTGATTGTACCAAATAGCAGCTCTAGTCCCCAATTAAGGTCCAGCGACACTTCCCAGAAGTTAATAAAAAAATAAAAGTTTCCTTGATAGCATTGATTTAGAATTGTGGATATACTATAAGCTTATAATAGATTCCAATTAGTATGATGGTCTTACATTTATATTGTTAAAAAGTTTGTAGGTTTTTTTTTATTATTAGGCAGAACAAAAAGAAATAAAAACTCATCAGTGTGAAAATGTTTCCTTTTTTTATACAGCATGTTAAGAGAGATACAGAAATTAGATCTGGCTTGATCTATTGTTGTCCCTTTGTTAAAGGAACAGTCTAGGTGAAAAGAGGGGCACATTATTAAATGTTTCTTTCCTGAGAGACATCCGTGTCGTGATTTATTTTCCAGAGCACATACTTGATTGTATATGTAGCACATACAATTAAGAGTACAATGATGGTTTTATTGTTCATTAAAGATTATGTATTAAAATTATTAAATCAGCACCAAAATCCTAATGTATAAAAGTTTATATACATTATTAATTACAAATAATGCTGTAAAAAACTGGATAGCCATTTGTGAGGATGTTTCAATTTGTGTTTCTTATAGTATAGTATAGTATAATTTTATTTCTATACCGCCCTTCTCCCGAAGGACTCAGGGCGGTGTACAGCCTATTTAAAAACACAAGACAAACATCAATTAAAAATTTAAAATTATTAAATAAATTCGGCTGAATTTAAAACCCCAAAAATTTAAAATACCCCAATTTAAGAGGGGGGGTGTAGGAGGAGGTTGAACTTCATGTAGATAATTCTTTGTAATCTTGATTCTATAAGCAGACAAAAATAATATTTTATAAAAACGTTTTTAGAAGTAATCATTCAGCAGGTTTGCGTGCAGTGTCTTAGGCAGTTCAGATACAGTTTCTTATCCTGTTACAGAAAAGTCTGGGAAGATACTTTGAGTTGATATTTAATGGAACTAGGATATCTTAGAATTTCAGCTTATCTTTCATGATACTTTTGGATTTAGTTTTATGATTCTTCTATCAAGGGAAGAAATTTGAGAACTGGACTCCAATAAGTAGAGGAAATCTAAGTTCTTGGGTAGAACTCTGTAAATGTAATTTACCAATAAAGCAGCTTCCATCAAGTTTTCTATCAAGTCTCCAGAGATTTGGAAACCTACCGAGCAGAATTTGAGGGGCATAAGTCTGCAGAGGAAGGGAAAAAAAGGAAGTAATATACTGTTGCTCAAGAATGATCAGTTGTGCCCCTTATCTTCCAATTAAAGAAAATCTGAGTGGATCTATTTTTTTATTGAAATTATTAAAAGTTAGTCAATCATGTTTTCAGCTATACAAAAATCACCATCATTCTTAGTAGTTTATTATTGCTCAATATATTTTTGAATCATTTCCCTCATACTTTGTTTGATATCAGGGTGATATCTGCCTTCAATAGTTCAATAATAAGAGAGCACATATAAAAATATTCAGATCGCTAGTACTATAAAATGAATATAGAGAATAACCTTTTCAATTAGAGAGCAATTAAAGGTCAGAGAAAATACTTGTTCCATATCAAAATAAAAATCATACAAAGAGACATAAGAGTTAAAACAGTGGTGGATTGCTCCCGGTTCGCACCGGTTCACAAGAACCGGTAGTAAAAATTTGTAGTAGTTTGGAGAACCGGTAATAACATTGGCTGGCCACGCCCCTGAACCGGTCCCTGGTCCGGTCGCTGCTCGCTTACCCCACCCACCTCATCAGAGGCTTTTTTAAAAAAAACTTTTAAAAGCATTTTTTTCTACAATCTCTTCGGCCAAAGAGGCTGTAGAAAAAAAATGCCTTTAAAAGCCTCTGGCGATCCCAGCTGAGTTGCCTGATCGTCAGAGGCTTCTAAAAGCATTTTTTTCTGCAACCTCTTAAGTTGTAGAAAAAATGCTTTTAAAAGTAAAAAAAAAAAAGTTGGCCATGCCCACCCAGTCACATTACCCCCCACCAAGCCATGCCCACAAAATAAGCCACGCCCACAGAACCAGTAGTAAAAAAATTTAGAACCCACCCCTGAGTTAAAAGTATGTCACTAGAATTGGAGAGACTCAGATTCAAAGCACAGCACAGCCATTAAATTAGGGTATAGCCCAGTGCTGTGTTTCATAGGGTACTGGCCCTTTTGAACTCAGCCCACAATGTGAATAAAAATTAAAGCAGGGTCCTTAAAATTGACATGCTAGAGTTGCTCCACCACTGTTCTGGCTACCACATTAAAAGCTACAAAAGTAGTTTTATGTGGATGACATTATAGCAGTCCAATGATTGGGGCTTAAGTAGGAGAAAAGAGTCCACAAGGGCCCAAATCAGTGGTGAAATCCAAATTTCTTTACTACCGGTTCTGTGGGCATGGCTTGGTGGGTGTGGTGTGGTTTGGTGGGCATGGCTTGGTGGGTGTGGCAGGGGAAGGATACTGCAAAATCTCCATTCCCACCCCACTCCAGGGGAAAGATACTGCAAAATCCCCATTCCCTCCCCACTCCTGGGGGAAGGATATTGCAAAATCTCCATTCCCTCCCCACTCTGGGGCCAGCCAGAGGTGGTATTTGCCGGTTCTCTGAACTACTCAAACTTTCCGCTACCAGTTCTCCAGAATCTGTCAGAACCTGCTGGATTTCACCCCTGGCCCAAATCACAAAACGCTCCCTTTGGGGATGGGAACATAACTGTGTTCAAAGTAACTAGTAAGGATTGGAAGAATAATGAGATTTCCTAAGTGAAGGAATGGATTGTAAACATATCAGAATTTGCAGAAACATCAGCGAATAAACCACAAACTTTTTTTTTTTTTTGAAGACTAGAAGTCTTATATGGACTTATATGGAACTGAGGATTTTTTCTTTCACTTTTCTTTTCTTTTTCTTCGTTATTATATGAAAAAAATTAATAAGTATAAGTAAAAAAACCAAAAGTCACTAACAGAGGTGATACTATTGGATTGCGTTTTACTAGCAAAAAGCAACTATTTGACACTTCACTGCTTTTATAATTGTGCATTTTTGAATGTGAACTCTTACCACTGTACTACACTTCTAATTATCTGTTTTCATCAAACTTTGTTTCTTTTCTATAGCTTCATTTCCCTCAGCTCCTCAATAAACCAAGGAACAACTTTGGATCAGCAATTGGAAAAGGGTCTTGCTTGCTGGAAAAAATTCATCTAACACTTGAGCCACCTCCAGATGGAACTGGTTCCAAAATTGTCAAGAAAATCCTAAATACTGTCTGGAAACCTTCTGGGTTCATTAGTGTCAAGAGTGGGCTATTTAAAAAAATAATAATCTGAGGCTATATTCCATGATCTCATCTTCATCCTGCTGTAAACTGATCACAGCAAAGGACAGTTGTGAATATTTCCATCTTGAGATTATGTATTATTTCCACCTTGATATGACTGTAAAGAGAAGATCTAATATGTATTCTAGTTATTTCGTAGGTTTTCTGACACCTTTCACATATATGTTAGCTTTGTTTAGTTTTCTTCCTAGAAAAGAAGGTCTGTATTATTTCATATACAGTGTACAGGACAAATAGGCTTATTGGTTTTGGAATTTCAACACTACTATCTGACAGCCTTACTGGATTCCATACCATGTATTGGGATCAATCTGGTTTGTTTTTTTCATCATTCTGCATGGACAAATAAAACCCCATACAATTCAGGACCAGGAAAAGCATCCAGCTGGAAAGTGTTATGACAGTAGTAGAGGCAAGGCAACTAATCAAAGTCTTGAATGGCCTCTCAGATAGACAGGCAAACAGTTATGTTAGGATATTACAGCCATCAGTTACAAAGTCAACTTTCTTTACATCACATTAAGCTCCTGTCCAAATTGTTGTGTTCTACAACTCATAGGCTAATGTGTGAATTGAATGCCAGGAATCAGTTAGTTTTCATGCTTCCTGGCATGGTTTAAAAAAAGAAAACATTTCTTTACATGGCTTTAAAAAGTAACATTTGCTAAGAGACCTATTTTGGAATAGTTTTGTTGTCTTCAAAAAAGGGGGAAAAAAACCTGACAGACCCAGGAAACTACAGACCAATCAGCCTAACATCAATACCCGGAAGATACTGAAAAAGATAATAATAAAAAAAAAAACCCCAGATCTGTCAACACCTAGAAACGAGTAAAGTAATAACTAGCAGCCAGCAGGGGTTTGTTAAAAACAGATCATGCCAAACCAATCTTATTTCATTCTTCAACACAGTGACTAAATTAGTAGACCAGCGAAATACTGTGGACATAATATATTGACTTCAGCAAGGCATTCGACAAAGTAGACCACAACCTACTTCTTCATAAGCTAGGAAAAAGTGCGATAGATAGATTCACCACCAGATGGATTCACAACTGGCTGACAAACCGTACTCAACGAGTAGTCCTTAATGGGTCCAAATCTACATGGAGAGAAGTAAACAGTGGGGTACCACAAGGTTCTGTCTTAGACCCAGTACTCTTCAATATCTTCATAAATGACTTAGATGAGGGAATAGAAGGAGAACTTACCAAATTTGCAGATGATACTAAGCTGGCAGGAATAGCTAACACCCTAGAAGAAAGGCTCAAGATCCAGATGGATCTTGACAAACTTGAACACTGGGCCCTATCTAGCAAAATGAAATTCAATGTAGAGAAAAGTAAAGTCCTACACTTAGTTAAGAAAAACCAAAAGTACACATATAAACTGGATGAAACCAGGCTTAATAGCAGTGACTGTGAGAGGGATCTAGAAGTCTTAGTGGACAACCAACTAAATATGAGCCAGCAGTGTGCAGCGGCAACCAAAAAAGCCAATACAATCTTAGGTTGCATTAACAGAGGGATATAATCAAGATCAAGTGAGGTAATAATACTACTCTATAAATCCTTAGTAAGGCCACACCTAGAATACTGCATCCAGTTTTGGTCACCACACTATAAAAAAGATGTTGAGACTCTAGAAAAAGTGCAGAGGAGAGCAACCAGGATTATTAGGGGACTGGAGATTAAAACATATGAAGAATGGATATAGGAACTGGGCATTGCTTGGCTAGTGAAGAGAAGGACCAGGGGAGACTTGATAGCAGTGTTCCAGTATTTGAGGGGCTGCCACAGAGAAGAGGGGGTTAAGCTATTTTCCAAAGCACCTGAGGGCCAGACAAGGAATAATGGATGGAAACTGATCAAGGAGAGATTCAACCTAGAAATAAGGAAGAACTTTCTGACAGTGAGAACAATCAACCAATGGAACAGCTTTCCTTTAGAAGTTGTGGGAGCTTCATCACTTGAGATTTTCAAGAAAAGATTGGACTGCCATTTGTCAGAAATGGTGTAGAGTCTCCTGTTTAGGGGGGGGGGTTGGACTAGATGACCTATAAGGTCCCTTCAAACTCTGTTAATCTGTTATCTGTCTCTGTCTCGATCTCCATCTCATCTTCATTTTTGTGTGTATGTGTATAAGTATGAAAATTCTTGTGTATTTTTAAAATACTGTACACATACTGCAGAAATCAATACGAAAGGGAGTGAACCAATCATGGCTGAACATTTGGGTAAACCAATGATTGGGTAATCATATATAAAAATTGCATGGGTTTGAAATAGACTACTCGGTCCATCTTGAGTAAGAATAACGAATTCAATATATATCTTAGCATGTTTGAGATGTTACATTATCCAAATGGGTAAAAAAAAAAAAGAAGAAGAATCCAGATACATTTGACTGGCTGCAAACCACACTAGCATTATGTTGCACCAAGTAAAACAAGGAAAACAAAGTTTATCTAAAACATGTAATCTTCCTAGCAATTAATTTTGCATTTAATTTGCTTTTCTCTAGTGTAGCTCAGGATCGTTCTAAAGGGAAAGAAATACATCCATTAGATATCACTATGCCATTTCAGTTTGTCATGCTTTTTAACTAAGAGCTGCTCTGAGCTGAGAGTGTTTTTCTCCATTTTGGCTTATGAATATTTAGATATTTTGAGCTATAAAAGCCTGAAGAAAGGCTGCTGCTTCCCAAAGAATATGAGTTACAAGATAATGTACAAACACTTCCCCCCCACTTTAGCATTCAATTCTCAAGAAAGTGTCCGCTAGATTATTATTATTATTATTTTTTGGTCTGCTGCTTCTTCTTCTCCAGTAAAATGCCTTTTCTTTTAGCAATTGTATCAATTATCGTAACTCTGTAATGAATGCCATACACTTTCCAACATGATGTGCTCTAAAATACATCCATCTCACTTTTCTCTAGTTTGTCTCTTCCATTTGTTCCGCTCTTGCAGACATCAGCATTACTGGTTTTGGCCTCTCTGCTTTGATTAACTTTCCCCCTCTAGTTCTGTATTTGAAGGAGGAAAATTGCCCAGGGTTTTCCCCAGCATACTATGGGTAAGAAAAGTATAGAAATTCCAAGATTAGTGGACTTGGGGGTCATGCTTTTGTATTGACTGCAATGATCTGTAATTGAAATAGAAGAGCTCAGGGAAATTTTTTGATCCACAGTTTTGCATTCCCCACTGATCAACTGCCTGTCTGATTCTGGTTGGTACTTATTATCTGTATGGAAATGGCCTTGCCTAAGCGGTGTCTTGTTATTTTTAGCTATTATTCTGACTGCATGCTACAAAATGCAATTCCACTTTTCAAGGGATTTTAAACACAAATTACAGCCTAAACATCTCAATTTACAGACTGAAAAATAAACACGACTCTAACCTAGAAGTATGCACACAGATCAGCGGGTGCTTGCCAGAGCTCTGCTTAGGCAACCTTAACCTTAACCCTATTGCCCATTTTAAAGAAGAAATTGCAAAATGTACGGGAAGCATATTTTTAATTCATTTAATTTGAGATTAAACTAAAGACAAATAATGATGCAAAAACCTAAGTGGGTGAGTGTTATGATTGTGAACATCTACTTTCCTAATTTGCTGGAAAGATTTGAAGGTGCGCTCCAGAACAGAACTATAGCGAAGTGACAAGGTGTTTCTGAAAGGCTTGGTTTTATCATTTGATTGCCTCTGAGATTTAAAGAGTTTCTGCAAAACTGAATCTTAGAGTTGGGTATGGTTCCATTGTCATTGGAATTTTCCATGAGAAATGGCCAAAAGAACGATTTAGATGTTTCACATCTACAAAAGAAACTGCTTGAGGTTTTAAAATGTAATAGGAAAATACAAATGACAAACCAACAGAGTGACCACCTGGATAATTTTCCCTACAGGATTTACAAAAGAGGCATGTTGAAATCATGAAGAACTCTTTGTGATGGAACAAAAAAGAAATGAAGAAAAATTAAATTCCTTCAACAATTGTTGAAGGTGAATACTAAAGGTGAATACTGTTAGAAGAAGAAAAAAAGAAAGAATATGAAGTTGGTTTATTTGATCAAGGTTTAAGCAAGATATCTTGTTACTTTTGGCAACTCTTTATGGACTTCCTGCTGATACAGTACTGAAAAAAATGAGGTTTTATTGATTTGTTTATGGATAAACCAGAAATGGGATATGGGATGGAGAGATAAATGTTTGTAACTTTATAGAGAGAGTAGAGATTTATTTGTTTACATTGGTTGTGATTAAAGTTGGAAGTCACTTCTTTATATTTTTTTTTATATTCTTATTTTTTCCTTCTTTTTCTTGTACTTTTTACTTCTTATCATTTCACTTTATTTAAGTTTAGTTTGTGTTAGATTTTACTATCATTTTATAATAGTAAAATCTAATGCAATGCTAACAATATGGTATGTATGTACTATATATAATATAGTAATACAATTACTATACCATTTGAAACAAATGGACAACCATTTGTCTGAAATGGTATAGGGTTTCCTGCTTAAGCAGAGGGTTGGGACTAGAAGACTTCCAATGTCCTTTTCAATGCTCTTATTCTGTTATTCAATTCTGTTATTACAATTATACTCTTAAATATATGAGTATATTTGTGTGCAAGTATACACACATACCAGTGGTGAAATCTAAAATTTGTTACTACTGGTTCGGTGGGCGTGGTTGGTGGTGGGGTACTGTGACTGGGTGGGCGTGGCCAATTTTTTTTTTTTACTTTTAAAACCATTTTTTCTACAACCTCTTCGGCAATCCCAGCTGAGTTGCCTGATCGGCAGAGGCTTTTTTTCTTTTAAATGCCTCTGGCGATCAGGCAACTCAGCTTGGATCGTCAGAGGCATTTAAAAGAAAAAAAAAGAATTTTTTTCTTTTAAATGCCTCTGACGATCCAAGCTGAGTTGCCTGATCAGCAGAGGCTTTTTTTCTTTTAAAAGCCTTTGATGATCCCAGCTGAGCAGCGTCATCATCAGAAGCTTTTTTTTTTTACTTTTAAAAGCATTTTTTCAGCTGAAGAGGTTGTAGAAAAAATGCTTTTAAAAGTAAAAAAAAAAAAAGCCTCTGATGTTTGTGCGGCTCAGCGGGCATTGGGGGGGGGGAGGGATTTTTGCTACTGGTTCTCCGAACCACCCACCTCCATCACTACCGGATCAGGCAATCCGGTCCGAACCAGGAGCATTTCACCCCTGACACATACATACCATACATGCTGTGGCAAATACAGATACTAATATAGCAATCAACTGTAAAGCCAGGCTGTCCGGATTTTATGGTGGGTTTTTAAAATTTGAAATTGGTTTTGAATTGAAATGTTTTAAATTATGGGCCAAACTTTATTTAATTATTTTAAATCTATTTTAACTTTTGTGTACAAATGTTTTACTTTGGCTGTTCACCGCCCTGAGTCTGAAAGGAGAAGGGCAGTATAGAAATCTGAAAAATAAATAAATAAATAAATAAAGATTAGAACTGTGCTGAGATCCAGATTCGAATGGGAAAATTATGATTCAGAATTCTTGTTTTTTTTTTTTAATTTGATTTATATGCTTGTAACACCTCTCTGGAATATTTTAAACACAACATGTTTGTTTTTAAGCTAGTACAGCAGATACAGAGGATAGTTCCCAACAGAAATTACTTGCATGCTCAAGTATGCTCCCAGTTACATTTTGCTCTTCAAACCTGGATCTTTATCCATCCATAATTAATGTGTACAATTGCAAATAGTAAAATTCTAACTAATAAGAGGTAAACTGAGAGTTGCTACATGGTTACTCAGTCTAAAAGATACTCTGCCCATGAATCTGAAATGAAGGAACATGAAATGACAAAGATTGAAGGATTTAATACATTGTGCCCCGCTTTTTGCTATTTTTCTCTGTTGGCTGATTTTTAAATTTTGCTTTAATGTACTGCACATAAACCCCACACAAACTGTTTGGGCTTCAAGCATATGGCATGAAGTTATGAGAGCTGGCTCATTGTGTTGCCTTCAACGAATCACTTCTGAAGCTATTTTGGGTCACCAAACGATAGTTTTGCTGTCATTTGCTTCAGTTATTTACTTGCAGCAAAATTAACATTTGGGTCAAATAACTAAGGTATAGTTATATGTAGCCTAATGACTGAATAAGGGACACGGTGGCTCAGTGGCTAAGACACTGAGCTTGTCAATTGAAAGGTCGGCAACTCAGCGGTTCGAATCCCTAGTGCCACGTAACGGGGTGAGTTCCTGTTACTTGTCCCAGCTTCTGCCAACCTAGCAGTTCAAAAGCACGTAAAAAATGCAAGTAGAAAAATAGGGACCACCTTTGGTGGGAAGTTAACAGAGTTCTGTGCGCCTTTGGCATTTAGTCTGGCTTTCTGAGCTGTGCCACCAGAGTCTTACTAATCTCCAGCTAAGGTTAAATTAAGTAAAACTACTAATTCCTCTACTATAATTCTTCATACTAAGTGTAGGTGGGAAGGAGGGTTTGGGATAATTTTTGCAGAATTGGGGCTACAACTTACTCCTTTGAGTATCAGAAGGCTGCAGTTCATCCATTAGAAAAGAGGGAGTGCATGATTTTTTTCCTTTTTTTCCTTGGACATAATGGTGGAATGGAAGTGGGGTGTTTTTGGTTTTCTTTAATTTGGCTTGAAAAAGAAACAAAAAAGAAAACTAAAAGACAGGATGACAATAGAGGCAATATAATAACCCACCAATAATGGTTTAATATTGTCTTTCTGAAGTATGTGTTAACCTGGCAATGAAAATCCAAGGTCAATCATCCAAGGGAAACCATTCCATAAAGGTCCTTTAAAATGTCAACAGCACCTTAAATTGCTTCTATGTTTTTTCTGAATGTAGAAAATTAGCTACCTAATGGTAAAAGGTAAAGGATCTTCTTGCACATACATGCTAGTTGTTCCCGACTCTAGGGGCGATACTCATCTCTGTTTCTAAGCCAAAGAGTCAGAGCTGTCTGATGATGATTCTGTGGTCATATGGCTGGCATGACTAAACTCCGAAGGTGTACGGAACACTGTTACCTTCCTACCAAGGTGGTCCCTATTTTTCTACTGCATTTTTACATGCTTTCAAACTGCTAGGTTGGCAGAAACTGGAACAAGTAACAGGAGCTCACCAGGGGGACAACAGGAAGGGCAATGAAATTGAAATAATGAGTGGGAGGGGCAGGTATGACGGGCGCAGGGAGCCATATCATGTGTAGGGGGTGCGCACATGCTGTTTATGAGCAATTGCGCACTCCGGCCCCCAATGTGCGACTCGTGGCCTGGGTTGTGCAGAGTCTCAGGCCCAGGGTCCGCGGCTGATGTTGTGTAATGCCAGGTCAGTTGTTAATAAAGCCCCCCTCATTTGTGATCTTATTTTGGAGGGGGGTGCGGACCTGGCAGGTATTACGGAGACCTGGTTGGGCCAAGAGGGGGGGGTCCCCCTCATCGAAATGTGCCCACCAGGTTTCCGTGCATTTCATCAGCCAAGGGCCCAGGGGAGGGGTGGGGGAGTGGCGGTGATTATTAGGGAAAGTCTTTGTCCGAGGGAGACCACTGTTCCTCAGATAGCCGGATGTGAGTCCCTTTTTGTGAAGTGGGGCCGTGGGGTGCAGATGGGTTTGCTGACTGTGTACCTGGCTCCCTGCCACGTAGCAGCGACCCTGCCCGAGCTACTTGACGTCATTGCCGGGGTGGTGGTTGATACCCCCAGACTTATTGTCATGGGGGATTTCAACCTTCCATCCGCGGGTGAGGCATCAGAGGTGGCTCGGGAGTTCATGGCTTCCATGATGGCCATGGACCTGACCCAGTTAGTTCAAGGCCCCACTCACATAGGGGGACACACTCTGGACTTGATTTTCATCTCTGGTCAGTGGTTGAATGATCTTGGTAGAGGGGACTTAGATATTAAACCCTTGTCATGGACAGATCATTCACTCCTTCACTTGGACTTTCCTACCGCTTCCCCCTGCCGCAGGGAGACGGAACCGACCAAATGGTTCCGTCCCTGGTGCCTGATGGATCCCGAAAGATTCCTGCTGGAGCTTGGGCCATTTCCTGAGACTCTGACACACGACTCGACTGAAGAGCTGGTGGCCGCCTGGGAGAGTGCGGCCGCCAGAGCTTTGGATCGTGTCGTGCCTCTGCGGCCTCTGACCCGATGCCGATCTCAATTGGCTCCTTGGTTCTCTGAGGAGCTGACAGAGATGAAGCGTCGGAAAAGACGCATAGAGAGCATTTGGAGGACTAGTCATTCTGATTCCGACCGGACACAGGTGAGGTCTTATATCAAGATCTACCTAGTGGCGATAAAAGCAGTGAAATCTAACCATTTTTCCGCTCTTATCGCATCTGCAGAGAACTGCCCAGCCGCCCTGTTTAGGGTAACCCACTCCCTTCTTCGGGGGGGGAGTGCGGGAAGATCCCTTGCAGGGTCGACCTGAGGATTTCGTGCAATTCCTGCACGATAAAGTCGTTCGGATTCGGGAAGGCTTGGACTCCGACTGGGTGAGTCCGGGGGAGGAGACGAGGGTAGGTCTTGAGAATATTACCTGGGAGGAGTTTGATCCTGTGGCTCCCGAGGATGTGGACAGGGTTCTGGGTAGGATTAGTGCCGCCACATGTTTATTGGACCCATGTCCCTCCTGGTTGGTACTGGCCTTCCAGGAGGTTACACGAGGCTGGCTCCAGGGGATTATAACTGCTTCTCTGAGTGAGGGTGCCTTTCCCGCCGCCTTGAAAGAGGCGGTGGTGAGGCCCCTCCTCAAGAAGCCTTCCCTGGACCCGGCTGAATTAGCTAACTACCGTCCAGTCTCCAACCTTCGTTTTGTGGCGAAGGTTGTTGAGAGTGTGGTGGCACGACAACTGCCCAGGCACCTGGATGAAGCTATCTATCTAGACCCGTACCAGTCACGCTTCAGGCAGGGGCACAGCACAGAAACGGCATTGGTCGCGTTGGTGGATGATCTCTGGAGGGCTCGGGACAGGGGTTGCTCCTCTGTCCTAGTCCTATTAGATCTCTCAGCGGCTTTTGATACCATCGACCATGGTATCATGCTGCAGCAGTTGAGAGGGTTAGGAATAGGGGACACCGTTCTGCGGTGGTTCTCCTCCTTCCTCTCCGACCGCTCGCACTTCGTGTTGGCAGGGGGGCAGAGGTCGACCTCGAGGCGTCTCACATGGGGAGTGCCATAAGGGTCGGTCCTCTCGCCTCTTCTGTTCAACATTTATGTGAAGCCGCTGGGTGAGATCATCCGTGGTTTTAGGGTGAAGTGTCATCTGTACGCTGATGATACTCAGCTGTACATCTCCATCCCAGACCACCCCAACGATGCCCTTGATGTGATGTCTCACTGCCTGGAGGCTGTGCGGGTCTGGATGGGGAGGAACAGGCTCAGACTCAACCCGTCGAAGACCGAGTGGCTGTGGCTGCCGGCGTCCCGATATAGTCAGCAGGTGCCATTGCTGACTATTGGGGGTGAATCTTTGCCCCCCACACAGAGGGCTCGCAATCTGGGTGTCCTCCTGGATGCACGGCTGTCTTTAGAAGAGCATATGACGGCCGTGGCCAGGGAGGCCTTTTATCAGGTTCACCTGATCTGCCAGTTGCAGCCCTTTCTGGACTGGGACGCCTTGCGCACGGTCACTCATGCCCTTGTCACCTCCCGGCTGGACTATTGTAATGCTCTCTACATGGGGCTCCCCTTGAAGAGCACTCGGAGGCTCCAACTGGTCCAGAATGCGGCCGTGCGGGTGGTTATGGGCGCAACTTGTTGTGCCCACGTGACACCCCTCCTGCGTGAGCTGCACTGGCTCCCAGTGGTCTTCCGGGTGCGATTCAAGGTGTTGGTTACCACCTTAAAAGCACTACATGGCATAGGACACGGGTACCTTCGAGACTGTCTTCTGCCACCAATAGCCTCCCACTGACCAGTCCGTTCCCACAGAGATGGTCTCCTCAGGGTGCCATCAGCCAAGTTATGTCGGCTGGCGACACCCAGGGGGAGGGCCTTCTCTGTGGGAGCCCCAGCCCTGTGGAATGAACTGCCCCCGGAAATATGTAAGATCTCCAACCTCCGGGTGTTTCGCTGCGCGCTGAAGACCCTGTTGTTCCGCCAGGCAGGGATATCAACATAATAATTTTAAATTGGGGTATTTTAAATTTTTGGGGTTTTAAATCGGCCAAATCTATTTAATTATTTTAATTTTTAATCATTGTTGTGTCCTGTGTTTTTAAATTGGCTGTACACCGCCCCGAGTCCTTCGGGAGAAGGGCGGTATAGAAATAAAATTATTATTATTATTATTATTATTATTATTATTATTATTATTATTATTATTATTATTATTATTCGGCATAGGGATTCGACCCGCTGAACTGCTGACCTTTTTGATCGACAAGCTCAGCGTTTTACCTAATGGTAGGACCACCCTATTATGAAGAAATGAGAAATCAGAATTGAAACCAAAGGACATGCAGGACAGAAAGCTAATTTTGGAATTTTAAGACTGCGGCCAATCATCTTTTCTTTAGTATTTCATCAGTTCCTAAACTACTCTTCATTGTATCCCTCCTCCTCCTCCTCCTCTTTTTATTTCTATGAAACTTTCATATAGCTATCCATCTTATACAATATAGCCTTTCCTCCTCTTCCATTTTTGTTTTTTGTTTTCTTTTATCTCTGTTATATATTTGATATAATTCTCCCTTTCTTATTAAAAAGATTTTTAAAGCTAAGGTATATTGGTTTATTGGTTTGCTTCATTTTGCTGGACCGTATATTTAGCATGAGCTGAATTAACTTTTTTCCTCTTTATTTATATTATGTTCTATATCTAGACTGTAATTTTAACTGTACTTACTAAGCAGTGAATCCTACTGAAATAAGTTTCCATGAAATCAATGGGACTTATACTAAATAAATATTCATAGGATCAGCTTGTTAAGTACATCTTCTTTGCTGCAGGGAAAGTAAATGTCTCCATTTCAAATTTAGTTGCTACTTTAATGATGCCATTTGTCTATGATAAAAAAGTTTTATTTTCTTTTTAAAAAAGTTTTGTTTTGTATAGATTCCTGTTTCTGTGGTTCCATCAGATAATAGTCTGAACACTCTAAACATAATGAACAAAAATAAATTTTGTTCATATTGGAACCACCGTAAGATAAGATGCTGTTCAAAAGCACTTATTTGTAGAGGTATACTGAACTCTGATAGCTGCTAAAATTGGATATTTTGGATTAAACCTAGCTTGATTTAAAAAAAGAAAAAGGAAAAAAACCTTTAGGCATTTCCAGTTCTATTTTATTATCTAACTCTGAGGGAATGTAGGAGAAAAATAAATACAAAGGAAAAAAAAATCAACTTTTTGCTAAAATAAAACAACCCAAAACTTCTGCAACATTGATTTCATATTTGTTTTTTTGAAAATAAATACATTTTGAGTTATTCCAAACATAGTCCTATAGCAATATTGGATATTTCTTACATTACAATATACACAACATATATACCCTGTTTTCCCCAAAATAAGACATCCCCTGATAATAAGCCCAATCGGGCTTTTGAGTGCATGGCAATAAGGCCAAGTGCTTATTTCAGGGTTCAAAAAAAATATAAGACAGGGTCTTATTTTTGGGGAAACACAGTAATATGTTACATTATATATAGAGGTGGGCTTCAGCCAGTATGGACCGGTTCGGGTAAAATGGTTGTTACGATTCTGCACAGTTCAGCAAACAGACAAATCCTACCAATGGCTACCCCTCTCCACCCCATCTGCCTCTCTCCACCCCCCCCCCCCTTACAGCCACTTTTTTTTTTTGCTTCATCTGCTTTGGCTGCTTGCTTGCCTTGCTCACAGATTACCTAGGCACTAGACCACGTGGTGTTCACGGCCCAGCTGCTCTCCAGTTGTTTTCCCATTGGATGAAGAATGAAAATATAAAAATATGGTTCAAAATGCAATTCTTTTTTAATTGCAGAATACATGGCTTGAATGTCAGCCTTGAGTTACATCTTAGTTCCTCCTTGTAGGCTCTTTTAGGTGATTGAAGGCAATAGATAGACTTAAAATGTCATTTTTTTTCATGGGAATTCCAACAAATTAAGGAAGTTGCTGAAATTTTACATTTGGGAAAGAATGTAAATCTGACCATAAGTGAAGGGAAAGAATAACTGGTTGTTAAGGAGGGATTTTGAGAAAACATAACTCAGTCCTGAGAAAGAATAAAATATGAAACAGAAACACATACCACCTTGTCTTAATTTTGTTTAGTACAAGATTATCAGAGGGTATTTCAGACCATACAGTACCTCAAAGTTATGTTGTTCTGTCCTACTGCTATAAAGAACATCCATGGAATCTCTGCTGTACTTATTTCTTGATCTTGTCTACCTTAAACGGTTGACAGTAGTCAAGGTTATGTGATGTGTAAAATCAATTGTTGTCCCATTTTGTCTTCAATCTTCCCTAACAGCAGATGCAAAGCTTTGACAAGTAAGCTCTTCTACTTGAAAATCATGAGCAGTTGATATTAATCTTTCACAAGTTGGGTGCTGTGGGCCAACAATACATTAGTCATGTTATTATCTGCCTCTGAAATCCTTTGCAAAATTAATGAACTTCCAGGCACGATAAAAAAAAAAAATCTGCTTCCACTTGCATGTACATTGACATTGTGGCATAAAAGTTCTCAGCTGAAACCAAAGGAACTAATCCGTATCTCTACCTGAGGAAATGTGATAGAATTTGGCTTCCTTCAAACACAAATTATGAATCATCCATTTGCAAATTAACTTTCTGGGTAATGATTTTTAAAATCCCTTATTTGGAGCATATTAAATTAAGCAAAAAGCTGCTATTCCCAGATCAGATAGCAAATTAAAATGGAAGATATGTAAAAGCAACCATTCAGAAATTTTCCCATGCCTGATGTCCAAAATAAAATGGCTGAACTGTTTAATGACAAATTCTGCATATACTGCATGAAACATGCATATAAAAACTAACTGACGAAAGTGTACAAATACTTGTGATCAGTTGAAAGGCAATATGAAAACAAAACATCTAGACTTTGTAATAGTAAAGCTTCTGCCAAGCTTAATTTCTGAATGTGATATTTATGCATTATTCCAATGAACCAAATAATATTTCGAACACAGTGCAAAGGAGTTAGCATATAATCAGATTTGTACATGAGAGTTCTGAAAGGGTCTAAAGACTATTACCTAATCAAGTCCATTTGATGATAATGCTAAATCTACAGACAGTTAACATAGCCTCTTGAATAAATATGAATATTATGCAGTTTGAAAGATAATATATAGGGCTTAGATCTACAGAAATAGGCAGTGGTGCTGAATATATGATTAGATAAAGGAACCATGAAGGAGGTGAAGCAGGAATACTGTTTTAGTATTTAGTATTGATATATACTGATATCAGCCAAATAATGCTGCGGTTATTATTATTATTATTATTATTATTATTATTATTATTATTATTATTATTATTATTATTATTATTATTATTATTATGGTTGGTCGCACAGTTGACAAGATGCTTAGATTGGATTTGGCATTTTTATCTAGCTACTAAGTCCTTCCCAAGAATCTGAAAAAGGCAGATGCTGTTATTTGATGGTGTTAAAGGTATTATTGCAGGATGTATGCTGTTCCAAGTAAAGCTGCCTTTTGCAATTAACTGTAGAAGATTTTGTCAGTGTTGATTGTGATCAAGTTGCAATCTAGTTATTTTGGGAATGCAACCAAGGTGTCTATTATTATTTTCAGAATTCCTTGTTCAACTTGATTTGTAGTAGCAGATCATTATTTCTTTGTTATGTTTGTGTGTTTTGCCGCTCATTCACGCCCACACACATAACTGTGGTTTAGAAAGTTTATGAATCTTCCCCAGAAATTCCCTTCACCAAAAACCCCAGAACTTTTCCAATTAAGTCTAGCCACAAGCAGGCCAATGCTAGTCCACAGAGCAATGGCCAATGAGTCCACGAGGCACTTGAAAGTTTCTTAATCAAAATAAATCCACCAGGCAAACTTAAATCCACAACACAAGAGAGTTCATGAGGCAAGAAAAATCCAGAGTTGTGAAGGCATGATCCAAGTCAAGGCATGGTGTCAGTTTAAAACAAGGCAGGAATCACAACGACCAGAAAACATACAGCTAGGAAACATGCACATTGTTCCCAGCATTGCATCAATGTTCTGTCCCCCCACCTCACATAGGCAGACACACGAGCAAAAGATGTCTTTCAGTAATTTATTTTTACAAGCCGACCTGAATCCCTTTGGCAGATAAAAATTCTGGCAGCTACTTTCTGAATGCCTGCCAAGTTTCTTATCACCTCTAGAAACAGGAGTCAGCGTATTTGTAGTCCGTTGCTGGGGCAACCAAGAGTTCAAAGAGTAGTCAGAAGTCATTCACAAAGTCCAAGCCTTAATTCCAAACAATATCCCATCCGAAGTTCACGATATGTAGTTTTTGTCCATCACAGAGCCTGCGGAGCAACCCCACCCACTTTTATCCCCTGTGGGGCATGGCTCAGTGACTCAGCAATCTCTGGCCCTTCCCCACCTCTTCCTTTACTGTGCACGCCACTCCCTCTGACGCTGCCTGGGATCAATCCAAGATTGATCTTCATCACTCCCTATTAGTGGGTGCCCCGACATGCTTTCCTCAGGGCCTTCAGCTGGAACCTGAGACGTTGCCAGAAAGGAGGGTCCTGGAGAGGGAGACCTTGTCATTTCCTCCCCATCACTTTCAGAGTCATCTTCCTCTGTGAGGACAGGCTCGGGAGCCGGAGTCACAACATTCCATCTGCCTGATGTACTAAATAGCCAACTTCTGGTGCAGCCTATCAAGAAGGGTGAGGCTTCCTCTCATGAATAGTCTAGCTGACCTTCTCTGCTCTTGCTTTTTCTCTGCCCTACTTGTTCTTGGATCATTACAGAAGGCAGTTCGTCTTCCTTCTCACTGACCAGCTGTTGCATTGTTCCTATATTTCTATCCATTTCAAACCACAAACTCACCCCTTCATTTTTCTTTTTGCAATTGTTTGGTGAAGAAGATTGAGCCAAAATAGGAGTCAGCATTTTATCATTTTCATTGGTCAGTTCATATGATTGGTCCTTTTCATGTTCCCTTTTTTTCTGTCTCTGTTGTAGCCCGATGAGTACAGCCACCAGCAAATAAGCATACCTTTGGCAGTAGGAAGTTGCTATACTAGTGTGTAGCAATCACAAATAGAAGCATTTTGTCTAGTACTGCATTTTTAGTATATACAATGGTGGATATGAAATACATTCATTAAACAATGTACTGGAGAAGGCACTAGGTGTTCTGTCCCCGTTTCACACATGCACACCAGCAGTCAACCAAGAGTTAAAATAAACCAGCAGACAATAATTTCCTTTGATAACAGAATTGGCAGCAACCCAGTGGCTGCTTGCCAACAGTTTTTTACTTACAAAGGGAGGTTTATCTCCTCCGACCGAAAACATCAAAGTCCACAAAAGCCAAAGAATAGTCAAGTCCAGTCCAAAAAATCAGTCCAAGCAGAGCATATAACAAAGTTCCAGAAATGCAGAATGACTTGCTAGCTTTCAGTTTTGTCCGTCACAAAGCCTGAATGGCCACCACACCCCATTTTATCCCCTGTGGGGTGTGGTCCAGTGACTCAGCTTAATCTCTGGCACGCCTCCTTCTCTGCTGCGTGTGCTTGTCTTTCCGACGCTGTCAGGGATCCAGCCAAGACTTATCTCCATTGCTGTCTAACTGCGGCTGCTCGGAAATGCCTGGCTCCTGGCCTATCTCTTCTCCTTCGGAAGCACCTGAGGCATTGCCAGAGAGGAGGGTCCTAGAGAGGGAGGCCTTGCCAACTCCTCTCCTTCACTTTCGGAGTCTTCTCCCTCCAATAAGACTGGCTCAGGGGTTGGAGTCACAACACTAGGAAATCACTGCATTATCTTTCCCCAAGAAAATAATCAGCACCTGAAAAAAAATATCTAATGACTCTCAGACTTCAACAGACCTTACATAGTAAGAGAGTGTACTGTAAAGATTTTTTGGGTTAGCCCTGAAGATGGAAATTTGGCGTGATACATCTTTATTCAAAGTGGGAAGCCAAAAGGATAGTAAATTGATGTTCTAGAAATAAGTAAAATATGTTGGATGGTATCTGGGCAACTTGATTGAATAGGTGGGAAATATATTATTCTGACAGCAACAACAACATATATTATAGCAATATATATCATTGTTATACATTAGCAATGATGATCACAATAGCTGTACATGGAGAAAAGTGGTATTAAATTTTAACAAAATTGTTCAGTTTACATCTATGTTATAGGAATTATTCCATATGATCATTTAATATCCAGATCTATTACTCCCCTGAAAATATATAAGTATATGCTCATATTTCTGAAATTGATAAGCAACAACATTAATTACAACTGTGAAGCTGTTTTACGTAATCCTTGTCACTTAGGCTACAAGCAGTACTTCGTAACCAAAACTAGATCGGTAACTAGTACACCTCTTGATGATGATGTGCCCATAATCAGCTGAACTGCAGCATTCTAGACAAGTTATAGTGTCTGAGTTGCCTCTTGTCCAAAGAAGCCAAGAAGTTGAGTTGAGCTGTGAAATATCAGGAAATCTGTGATTTAGTGTTGAGTTCTGGTCAGGCATATCCTTTGCAATGTAAATCTCTCTGAATATCTCTCTTGTATGAAATTAAATGTTGAAGAGGAGGGATAGAACATCCAGTTGACACCAATGGAATCTCCAGGCACTGGGAACCTTGAAAATCTGACACAGAGAGTCAGTAAACTAAATTAAATCCAGCCTATTTATATATGTATACTGTGTCAGAATAAAGTCAGTTCCTCTGACTATATGTCCACCAGGAAAAAGTGGCTGTGCAAAATGAAACATATGCTAGTATTTATAAACTGCTGTTCACAAGCGATTGTGAAGTTAATAGTAGAAAAAGTATTAAAAAAAGAGAAGATGTTATCAAAACCACGCAGCATACTGCTTTAGATGACCTTTTTTTTTCTGGTCCAGAAAATTGAACATCTCCAGAACTGAGATGCTCTGTTGTAGAACAAAACACCACATTGTGCCAATCACATCTAAGACATGGTAATAAGATGTGATTACTTTGTGTCAGGGGAACTTTAATCAAAAGGAGGAGGAAGAGGAGGAGGAGAAGAAGAAGGAAGGATAGAGGAGAGGAGATATGTTATTTCCTGGAAATTGAACTTAAATTAAAAACATTTTCAATTGAATGTCACATTTGGGCAATCGACCAGAGTAAAGATTTGGCATTTTAGCAGCTGCTGCTTAAACATCCTGCCAGATGCACAGTTATATCTAATTCATTCTAACAAAGTGCAGGCATAGAGCTTTAAAATCAAGGATGCTTACAAGAAAATAGTGGCAGAAACAAATATTGTGATATTTTTGTAACTGAGGCTGTGAAACTGTTTTTTTTTTTTTTTTACATTGCAAGAAAGCAAATATTTTCACTTTTGAAATTCAACAACTGGAAACTCCTTATGGACTTTTTGCTTAAAAAACAAAATGATTTTCTGATTTATTACTTTGATGATTAGAAAGAATAGATTATAGAAAAAAGGGAATTATGATGTAATCTTAGAAAGAGAGGTTTGATAAAAATTGTAGGTATAAGTGCCAAGAGGAAGATCATTATTTCTTTATATTTCTTTTAATTTTTTCTGTTCTGTTTTATTTTTCTTTTTTCTACTTCCTTTTTTCTTGGTCTCTTTTTTCTTTTCCTTTCTTTTTTTCTTTTCTTTACACTTTTTTCTTTGAATTTACTTACAGAATGGTCAGATATGGGAGATTCCATTCTATACTCTACAATGGACATCTCTGTATTTGCGGAGCAGGAAAGGTAGAAGACCTGGCTCACA
Organism: Pituophis catenifer annectens; assembly: GCF_029215685.1. Lineage (NCBI taxonomy): Eukaryota > Metazoa > Chordata > Lepidosauria > Squamata > Colubridae > Pituophis > Pituophis catenifer. The sequence continues at coordinate 103,626,197 of NW_027256881.1, forward strand.
TCCTATTTGATTCTTGCCTATATAAGAGGCTGAGAGACAGGTACCTTGGTCTATATACCAAACGAATGACCCATTGGGATTCCCATATCAAAGCAACTTACCTTATGTGCAGCCAGAATCTGAAAATAACATTTAACACAGCACAGTACTTAAGCAAAATGGTACGGTTGAGATCGGCATATGTGGGTTGATTGGGGTAAATTGTAGGGGTGACACCAAAATATTATTTTATCATATTTTATTTATCTATATATTAAATTATTGTATTTTATTCCAATTTCATTTTAAATTGTATTTTATCAGATTTTAGTAATAATTTGTGTCTGGAACTCTGCACTTTGATATGGTCCAAGGGCTAATCAATAAAGTAAACTAATGTATCCATATCCATATCCATATCCATATCCATATCCATATCCATATCCATATCCATATCCATATCCATATCCATATCCATCCATCCATCCATCCATCCATCCATCCATCCATCATCTATCTGTCTGTCTGTCTGTCTGTCTGTCAGTCAGTCAGTCAGTCAGTCAGTCAGTCAGTCTGTCTGTCAGTCAGTCAGTCAGTCAGTCAGTCAGTCTGTCTGTCTGTCTGTCTGTCTGTCTCTCTCTCTCTCTCTCTCTCTCTCTCTCTCTCTCTCTCTCTCAAAACTATTTTGAAAAATAACTTCATGCAATCAATGGTTTCTTGGTTGTCTAATTTTTGAAATAGCAAAGCTTGTTGAAAATAATAAAAAAAGGCTCTTACCGTACAAACACTTCTGCTCTCTTAATAAATTACCTTGCTAATAGAGTTGCTTTTTGCTGAGAACCATGTTTTCAGCCTAGCAGAAAGAGGAGGATTTTACCAAGAAAATCAGCATGATAAAGCATTAGTTAGGATAGGATGCTGTTTATGAAGAGCTTTATCTTGTGTACATATTTGTTTCTTTGATTTCTGTTTGCCATTCCTGCATCTTACACTTACTATTGATTTGAAGGTTTTCTGAGTTTCAAAAACAGCTGGTTACTGGAGTGGGGAAACAGACCACAGCAGGTGTCTTTGAAAGCTTGTACTGCTTGTGGAAATGTTCCATTTTTTTTCTTTGAAGTTTTAGAAGTAGCTGTCTCGAGACAACACTCTACTGTACTTGAATTCCTGTTTTGCCAGAGTCTTTTCCTTTCTGGAGCAGCAGCCCATAACTCCTGCCTTATCATTGAAAAAAATCATTTTTTTTAACTTAAACTCAAAATACAATCTTTCAACCTGTACATGCTATGATTTTAACACAATAATAAAAGAACAGAGTTGAAAGGGGCCTTGGAGATCTTCTAGTCTTAACCCCCTGCTCAAGCAGAAGACCCTGTACCATTTCAGACAAATGGCTGTCCAGTCTTTTTTTAAAAGCCTCCAGTGATGGAGCACTCAAAATATCTAAGGACAAGTTGTTCCACTGGTTTATTGTTCTCACCTGTCAGGAAATTTCTCCCCAGTTCTAGGTTGCTTCTCTCTTTCATTAGTTTCCAGCCATTGCTTCTTGTCTTGCCCTCAGGTGCTTTGAAAAATAGGTTTCTAGTCCTTCTTTTTTCTAGACTAGACCTACCCAATTCCTACAACTGTTCATATGTTTTTGTCTCCAGGTCCTTAATCATCTTTCTTGCTCTTCTCTACACTCTTTTTATATTGTAATGACCAAAACTGGATGCAAATGTATTACAAATGTATCTTAGTTACAAAGTGGTACTAACATTTCATGTGAAGTTTATTTTAGTAGAATGTTTTCATAGATTTCTACACTGAACAAGCTATTAGATTGCACAACCAACTCATACATTCTTTTAGTCTGTGATTTATTTTCTAGAAGGTGCTACATGTGGGGGCATTTTACATCCTCAGAGATGCAATATTCTACACCTGCTCATGTTATGAAAATCTTCCTTTCTGAACAATGAATAGGGCTACTGATGCATCACATTGCAGAGATGAGTTTCTTTGACTTGTTCCCCCTAGGAAATATCTATTCTCATTCTCATTCTCATTCTCCCTCCCTCCCTCCCTCTCCCCTCTCTATATTGGGGCCAGGGGTAGTATTCACTTACTTTCCCTACTGGTTCGCAAATGTGAGCATGCCCATCCACGCATGCGCCCGGCCTTCCACAAATGCGCCCAGCCTCAAAAACATGCCTAAATAGAATGTCATAGAGCCTGGGCGGGTGGGCGGATAGATGGGCCCACCCGCAATTTCTGCTACCGGTTTGGCTGAACCGATCCAAACCAGCTGAATACCACCTCTGATTGGGATGTCAGGGAGAAAGTTCAATATGTTCAGAATGGATATTTCTGAGATGCCAACCCATTATCCTTAGTCACTGTGGGTCGGTATCAGAACAGAAGATCAGAAGAAGAAAATGGTGTGACAATTGAAAGAACTATTGATGATCAGTGTGGGATCAGGGGACAATTGGGGAATAGATGATGGATGAACAACACCTGGATGAAGTAAATAAAGATGTCTACACTGATTAGCATCTTCTACCATTTCTAGCACATATAACAATAGCTGTCCTAACATAAAGGGTAGGTTGATTACCCCATATAAATCAAATCAACAAAAGTAAAGCACATTTTGAGACTTAGAAACCAAAAGAACCTTTTTCTAGAAACATTGCCCGCCATGCCAAAATGTTCTCATATATTTGGCACATTTCCGATCTGCAGGAAAGCATAAAACCTCCATATTCTTTGTTTTCCAAAATTATTTGTCATATGTTATCTCCCTGAGAAGACAAAAAAACATATTAAGGAAAAGATAAAGATAAAAAATAAAATAAAGGTGGCCTGGACATTTTGCTCTCTATTGGTGGAAAAACATGTTATAAATTCCACTGTCTCTAGAACTGAAAAGAAAATAAACAGGATAACATGGTTTCAATCTTCAGTCCAAATAAGGTGGAGATTCATGCACAAAATTAATCAAATACAATCCTGGTTTAAGCATACAAATGACAAAACTGTCCATGAATCACTGGGAGATCAAATCATGACTTTAACTTTGATGCCACAAGGGAGAGCACCAAATATATGAGTAGAGAATGTCCTTGCCTCTCTCGACAGTATTCATATCTTTTTAAAGCATCCTGACTTCAATATTACAATTAATGAGACAGGGGAGACTGTGGACTCTGTCCTTCCCATCTTCATTTTTTTCTTTATTTCCTTGAAGAATGAAATGATATATAACAGGTTGGTTCCCTGCAGTCTTGCTCAGAGCCTAGAGATTAAAATGTTGCCAAATAGATAACAGGGAATGTGTTGCAGAATTCTTCTATGCTTAAAAACTATTGGATATCTTCATGAAAGCTTTTGCAGGCAGGTGGAACTGAATACAACCCAACCACAAAGGGAATTTGTCATATACATTAACTTAGATGAATGATGATTTCTTAGTAGTGATGCTGCCTTTTTATTTCTGCTTTTATTATTTAATGCATTAGCTCTCTATGAAAACCAGACATCTATCCTCTGCTTTAAAGCTGATAGGCAATAAATCTATTTAATGTCTTGCTGCAATGTAGGCATCTAGCTGAAAAATTTGCCAATACAAATGATGCTTGGTATATATTCTGGGTATATCTTTTTGCCCAGAGTCCTCCTAGCTGGCATTTTAGCACCAGCAGCCATCTTTTCTTATGCACAACCATGGCAAAATCAAATTGAATTGCACCCGAAATGCAGAGGATCACTTTTTGCAATCCTATTTGTATTTTACATTCTTCATTTTGATGAAATATATCAAAGTTGAGATTTTTTTTTTTATCAACTGCTCTAGATTGCTTTTTTAAATTTCTTGTTTGCTTTTCTTCCTTTCTTCTCCAATATTCCCCCCCAAAAAGCTATCTGTACTCAGAAGTTTCCAGGTTGGCAAAAAACAAACAAACCCCGAACTCTTCTATTGTGCCTCAGTCACAATACTGTTAGGTTCCTTATGAACATCAACATGTAAAACAAAAATAAAGCAACATCTCAGTTCTCTTCTTTGATTTGCCAAAGAAATGATACTTAGGATTTCATGGGCTACCAAATGGAGCCCTATTTTCAGCATGTCAGTGAGCTACAATATATTCAGGTCATTCCCTATGACCACCAATGATTACCTGATTCACCTTTTGCCTGCCATAATTGGAACCATTAGGTTTTCTGAAGGCTTTGGCTTATGCTTTCAAGGATTAGTTAGCAAAGCTAGATTTAAAGATAAATGACAAGTATCCAATATTCCAAGGTGGATATAATAATGATGGACTCCCCAGACCATAGCTCAGCACGGTTTTTTAAAACAGCTTTTTTGTAGTAGATATTTTCATGAAAATTTCATTCCCTTCAGAACAACTTTTTTTTAAAAATATATAGGTTATTTTAAATTCATCCTGGAAAAGATAACAGGGTACAGCATCTTATATATATCTCATTCCCATTGTAGATAATGGAAAACAGTGATTCATACCCCAAGTACCTAAAAGATAGCTGAAGGTAGCATTTCACAAACCCTAATGGTTACGTAATTTTGAGCATCATTCTTTAAAATAGTCATGACAGATGGTTAGTGGAGATAATGTGCTTTCTTATTGGCACTTGAGGCACATAATTTGGCTTTTAACAGTGACTTTCAGATAGTTCTTATATCTACTGATTTTAGCAGCTTTCCTTTCAAATTCACATTGCTTCTTTTCCATGAAATTTAAATCTCAGTTACAGGGAAAGTCTGGAATTTTAATCTGAATTTCTATAATTCTTATGCATTCCACACTATTATATAGAAAATAAAATAAAGATAAAGAATATATAGTAAATATATGGAATAAAGAAAATATAGTAATAGATTTCACTTGTTGAAACCACAAACTGAAATTTATAAGAATTTCTCTCCCTCTGTCCCTCTCCCTCTCTCCCTCTCCCCCCCCCTCTCTCTCACACACACAAATCCTGCAGAGACTGAACACAGAGAAGTGTAAGAAATTGTAAGAAAACATCTTGACACAGTTCTGTTAATAAAGCTAAAACTCAACTTTCTAGGGGCAAAATGTAAGTAAGGCATTTCTGGAAGATTAAATTGTAGATTCAAAATCATGAGAAATGTGTAATTTCTTAAGGTCCTGTGATATATTTCTTATAAACCTTCACCACAGTCTGTGCCTTTCTCCCAATGGAGTTAGGGAAGATCCCAAATTGGCAGAAGCGCCATAGTGCACAAAACTGTTAATCAAAGTAATAGATTCCCTATTCCCTGATATAATGACAATGTGCCAAACTCAGATTTTAGGAAGCTTACTGTCAGCAAATCATAAAATATAATTTGCATAATTCATAGCATATGTAATTTGCAATCAGTGAGCCTTTCGAGACTCCAACCAGTAAAATTACTTTTTAACAATAATAATAGCATCATAGAGTTGGAAGGAACCTCATATATCATCTAGTAAGATCTGCTAAAACATTTCAGACTGAAGTGCCTGTTTAAAGGAATAAAGAGGAGGATACCACTTTGGGAAGTGTATTTCACTGGCTGACAGGAAATTCATCCTACTATCTAACTGGAATATATTTTTTCACCATTTCAACCAATAGGTTCAGTCTCTGGCCTTCTGGGAACAGAGTGTAAATCAGGGGTGAAATCCAGCAGGTTCTGACAGTTTCTGGAGAACTGGTAGCAGAAATTTTGAGCAGTTCGAGAACCGGCAGTGGAAATTTTGAGTAGTTCAGAGAACCGGCAAATACCACCTCTTGGCTGGCCCCAGAGTGGGTGGGAATGGATATTTTGCAATATCTTTCCCCCAGGAGTGAGGTGGGAATGGGGATTTGCAGTATCCTTCCCCCAGGAGTGGGGTGGAAATGGAGATTTTGCAGTATCCTTCCGCTGCCACGGCCACCAAGCCATGGCCACCAAGTCACAGCCACCAAGCCACACCCACAGAACTGGTAATAAAAAAATTTGGATTTCACCACTGGTGTAAATCTACTTTTTTGTCTCTATGGCATTGCTCTACATATCTGAAAATCACTATCCTATTTTCCCTCAGTCTTCTGATTTTCAGGTTTATATACATTACGTTAACTGTTCTTCATAAGACTTGTTTTCTAGGTTTCTTGGGGATATTAGGGTTTGAGAAGTCAATGAAATCCGGTTTTCACCAAGCTGTACATATTATAAACCAGGATATTCTCTCTATTAATAATAATCTGTTTCTTCGTGGGCCTGATTCCACCCTCTCTTTTCAACTCGGTTCTGTCTCCTTTCTATTCAGCCAAATTCTTTCCAATAGCCACTTAGTAAAATTTACTTTTATATCTGGACTAAAACTGAATTGGAATAAAGTAAGAATAGCTTGGACTTATAGCATATGTGTTGTGTTCCTATATAAATCATGCTTATTTATTTTCATTTTGTTCAATAGCCCAGTTCTGCTGAACACAAAAGATAACATAGTAGAAACTACAATAAATGCATTTCTACTTACATCTAAACTAGTGGTTTCTTCTCAGCCCTGACAAGACAAATAAGGGTCCAGGATTGTGACTCAAAGTGCAAAATTGATTCTAGGAACGTTGTCCTTGAAGAGCAATCAATGCAATCTATTCATACTACTACAATACTATCCAAAGTCCACCAATCTGGGTTTGCCAGTAAGTGATAATAAAGATAAAACTCATCATGAATAAAATAAAGCATTAGTGTTTGGGGACTCTGATTTATTTATTTTTTTTAAATGTTTGCTATGTTCATTGGTTGACTGCGTAGCATGAACACCGTCTTCCATCCAACACTTTTTAGAAGCAGATTTCACAGAGTGTGGAATGAATGTGTGAGATTAGCTTGAGTTTATGAAACTGCTCCTACAGGTCAAGGCAATTAAGAGATAACCATGTGAGCCAATATTCCAAAACCATGACATATGGTGATATGGCATTAAAACATCCAAGTAAAATATGTTGGCAGGGATGATAACTTGAAGTGAGGACATATGTCAAAGGTAGTTGATTATATGTTTATGGTGAAATTGCTTTCTGTCTCCTAAAATATTATCTTCATGGAGAATTTCTATTTATGGTCATAGATGTCCCAAGGCCTATAGCTGTTACTAGTTTGGCAGAGTCCCAATGGTTTAAGGCAAAAAATATGTTGTATTTAAAGAAGCCAGTGTCTTCACACTTTCTATTACTGGGCTCTTTTCTGTTGCCAACTTTCAGAAACATAAACTCGCGGTAATGAACACATGAACAGGAGAAAGGAAGTTTGTTTTAGTTAATGTGCGCTATGATAAAGAAGAAAAATGTACCAGAAACAGTGTTTTATTAAATGTACAAGAGTAACTGCCCAACTTTGTAAAACGAAAAGCACAATTATAAAAGAAACCAAAAGTTAAAGCGTTAAAGATAGATTCAAAGATTTAATATCATGTCCGCATCATAAAAATTATTTAAGCAAAGCGAAGAGCATAAAGATGTCAACCAACAAAACCATAGTATTTTCCCCTAATGCTAGGTCCTCTAGGATTTCAGCAACTAGATGGGATATTGACTTTCTCTCTACTGTTTACACAAACAGTAGGCTTCCTATTGTGTTGTTTGGTTTAAGTTAACTTAATATCAATACGGAATATACTGTTTGGTAGCTGGAAACCTGTATGCACCTGAAATATTGGCAACCAGATGTCGACCTAAAATTATCCCAGAAATTTTACAGAATACCGACTATATCATAAAGTTCTGCACATTCAATACACAGACTTCATTCCTGTCCATCTCTAGTGCTCAGGAGTGGTATCCTGGTACATGCTCAGGTGCCAGAATTTATTAGTTAGATAACTGCCAAATGGTACTCAGTTTTCACTTACATAATTTAAAACAACACAACACAACGGGTTGCCAATTATTACTGGAGGCAAACTCTACTGAAAGATGGACATTTCATTTTTTTTTCATTTTTCATTTTATTAAATTTGTATACCGCCCTACTCCCGAAGGACTCAGGGTGGTGAACAGGCACAAAATAAAAAACATAAATGCGAAAGTTAAAACATGATTAAAACCTAATTAAATAATTTTTGCCCGAGACAATTTAAAATTCCCAATAATTTAAAACAAATTAAAATTTGAGTTTAAAAATTTAAAAGAAGGGGAAAAAATTAGGCCAGGTTGGCCTGCTGGAATAGGAGTGTCTTCAAAGCACGGCGGAAAGTGCGCAGATCTGGGATCCTCCGTATCTCCGGGGGGAGCTCGTTCCAGATAGTAGGTGCCCCCACAGAGAAGGCCCTCCCCCTAGGGGCCGCCAGTCGACATTGTTTGGCTGACGGCACCTGGAGGAGCCCCTCTCTATGAGAGCGTACCAGCCGGTGGGAGGCTGTTTGTGGTAGTAGGCGGTCCCGTAAGTAGCCAGGTCCTAAGCCATGGAGCACTCTAAAGGTGGTAGCCAAAACCTTGAAGCGCACCCGGAAGACCACCGGGAGCCAGTGCAACTCGCGCAGGAGAGGTGTCACACGGAAGCGCCATGTTGCTCCCATAACCACCCGCGCAGCCGCACTCTGCGCCAGTTGGAGCCTCCGGGTGCTCCTCAAGGGGAGCCCCATGTAGAGAGCATTACAATAGTCCAGGCGGGAGGTAACGAGGGCATGAGTGACTGTGTGTAGGGAGTCCCGATCCAGAAAGGGACGCAACTGGTGGATCAGGCAAACCTGATGAAATATCCTCCCGGTCACGGCCGTCAAGTGCTCTTCTAAAGACAGCCCTGAATCCAGGAGGACGCCCAAGTTGCGAGCCCTCTCCGTGGGGGCCAGCGATTCGCCCCCAATAGTCAGCGATGGCATCAACTGACTATATCGGGACGTCGGAAACCACAGCCACTCGGTCTTGGATGGGTTGAGCCTGAGCCTGTTCCTCCCCATCCAGATCTGCACGGCCTCCAGACACCGAGACATCACTTCAAGGGCATCGTTGGGGTGGTCCGGGGTGGAGATGTACAGCTGGGTGTCGTCAGCATACTGATGGTACTCCACCCCGAAACCACGGATGATCTCACCCAGCGGCTTTACATAAATGTTGAACAAAAGGGGCAAGAGGACCGACCCTTGCGGCACCCAACATATGAGGGGCCTCGGGGTCGACCTCTGCCCCACTGCCAACACAGATTGCAACCGGCCGGAGAGAAAGGAGGAGAACCACCGTAGTACAGTGCCTCCCACCCCTAACTCTTCCAACCAGTGCAGCATGATACCATGGTCGATGGTATCAAAAGCCGCTGAGAGGTCTAACAGGACCAGGACAGAGGAGCACCCCTGTCCCGAGCCCTCCAGAGATCATCAACCAAGGCGACCAATGCCGTTTCCGTGCTGTACCCGGGTCTGAAACCTGACTGGAATGGATCCAGATACGTCGTCTCATCCAGGTTCTGGGGAAGCTGTTGCGCAACCACACTCTCGACAACCTTCACCACAAAACGAAGGTTGGAGACCAGACGATAATTAACCAACATTGCCGGGTCCAGGGAAGGCTTCTTGAGGAAAGGCCTCACCACCACCTCTTTCAATTTCTTACCATTTCATGATATGGGTATTGTTTCCTCAGGGGTGGGCTTCAAAAATTTTAGCAAGGGGTTCTCTGCTCAGTTGCTGGGCGGGTGTGCCCATGGTGGGCATGCCCTAGTCGGCCTCCTGCACCATGGTAGGGGGGGGTTTCCCTCCCCCGGCTCTGGAGGCTTTCCTCGAGCCTCTGGGAGGGCGAAAACAGCCTCCCCAGGCTCTGGAGGCCATCTGGAGGCTGGAAATGGGCCCATTTCTGGCCTTCTCGAACTTCCGGTAGGCCTGTTTTTCAGCCTCTGTGTGCGCCATGCACTTACCTGCATCCAAAATGGGCCGCGTGGGGACTCCTGGGAGGGGAGGGGTGAGGTAGGTGGGGCCAGCCAGGAGTGGGATTTGGGGGTTCTCTGAACCTCTTAGCTAGAGGTTCTCCCAAACCCCTGTGAACCCCCATCAGCCCACCCCTGGGTTTCCTTTACATTTGCTATATTACTTAGGTATGAGACAGTATATCCTTCTCAAGCTTAAATTCAATTAAATGCTTTACTTCAAACATAGGTGGCATAATGCTTTGGTGCTCTAATGCACTTCTTGACATCGTCCTTGGGGTCTCCAAATTACCAGTTTCATAGAGGATTTTGTTTTTTAAATAAAATCTGGTCTTACATATGCAACAGGACACTGGATTTAGTAAGCTAGTTCAGGTGTAACTGCTGGTCTGAAGATGGAAGAAATTTGTGTGGCCTTTATACTGGTGCTCAATATGGATCTCTGCAGGGGAAATGGAGCTCTTAAAATGGTTTACTCAAATACTAGATGGCTTCTACCAGATTTCAGAGTGGAATATGGCAATACATTTTAGATCCCCAGATAACATAACTTTTTTTTACTGATTGGCTTAATTTAACAAAAGATAGTTGGGCACCTGTTGTGGAGGTTTTTATAGACCGCAACCTTATCCGCTCACAAATGCACCAAACAAACAAGCCAGAGGAATTTAATACAAACTAATTTAATAAGACAAACAAAACAAAATCTACAAAAGAATATCAGTAGTCATCTCCCTTTCAGCAATGTCCATTCAGCTCTTTTTGGAGTCGCTCTGTGCGATTGGAGCCCGGGTCTTCCTTCCTCAGAAGGAGGCTTTAGTGACTTCAGCTCTTGTCTGCGACCCAGGAACTAACTTCCTGCTGGAGAGCAGTTCCTTATATACTGTATTAGTGTCAGTTACAAAAGCCTGGGAAATTCAAAGTCAGGAGCTGTGCTCTGATTGGCCAATTCAAATATCCAAACCAGAAGCCAATCAATAGGCACAGCAAACCGTGAGAGAAGTTTTCTCTCACAGCACCATTCAACTTGCTTAGAATCTTTATATCCAGTAAAATATTTGCTCCCTGCGGTACAAAGAGGGCAAAGCCTTTATATAGGTATATGTTCCAGAGTATACATTCTAGGCATTTTTCTCCCATCTTTTAGAATTTATAGATTCTTGCTCATTCTCTTAATAGCTATAAAAAATAGTTGAACTATTATTTCTAGCCTGTAAAACATTGGTCACCATTGTGCTGATTCAGCCCTTACTTTTTATCTTTCCTTATTTACCCTACATTCAGAATACAGAGTAACAGAGTTGGAAGGGACCTTGGAGGTCTTCTAGTCAAGCTCAAGCAGGAGATCCTATACTATTCCAGACAAATGGCTGTCCAATCTTTCCTAAAAACGTCCAGGATTCACAACTTCTGGAAGCAAGCCATTAAACTGATTGTTCTCACTGGCATGAAATTTCTATGTAGTTTTAGGTTGGATCTCTTCTTGATAAGCTTCATCTCTTATTTCTTGTCCTGCCCTCAGATGCTTTGGAAAATAGGTCTCCTAGGAAGCTTCCCACTTCATTTATTTATTGGTAATACTGTTCTATTCTGAAACATGGAGCTGAGATGGTTCAGGTGATTGACATTAATGCTTTTAAGTACTTTCTTCTTGCAGAAGTAAATCAACACTTCGGCTTACTAGAGAGATGAAACTGATGAAGTAGACAGTATGTCTGCTGGAAAAATGTTCAGGATGTCAGATCAAGCACATAGCAAAGTCTAAATCAGGCCTGTCAAAATGGTGGCCAGCTGGCTGAATACGGCCCACAGAGGCTACACCCACCCTGGCTCCGCATAGGCAATAAAAATTGTTATATGTCATGATATGGCCCGTGACTGGATCAAATTTGACACCCTGGTCTAAATGAAGGTTGCAACACAGGAATGTCTACTGTTCAGCCTCATTGCTTCCACATAAGACAAATCAATGTTCTTTTTTCCACTCTGTGAGAGATTTCCTTCACCAGTTCAAAGGGAATACAACTTTTATTCAGGAATATTGGAATAAGCTCACTGGCTGTTGTGCTACTACATCGCCAATCCTAAATGTATACTTTATTTCATCAGACTTTATACCCAATACCTGTTTGCAAACCATTTTTCTTCGGTACCCAATATTACATTCTAGTGTCTTTGTTTTAGACACCATGATCAATAATCCCAACATCCAATTCCACCACTGGATGTCTCAGTTGCACAACTAGCCCTCCCAGTGGACAGTAGATTGTAACTCCTTTGTAGATGCACAGCTGCCTTTTCTGTCCCACTTTCTATATTTACCTTCATAGCAATATCTCAATAAAAATTTAGGTTCAGTTTGTAATTTTTGAGAAAAGGACGGCGTTCCTGTTAGGCTCTTCATTAGCTACTAGCTGGCATTGGCATAATCATTATTCTCTGGTTTGTCTTCCTTTGTGATATCAATTAGCAAACAATCTGTTTTTATGGCACATGATGCAATTAGGATGCAAAACACAAGGTTGTGAAGCTAGGCATGTTTTAGGTGGAATATCTACTTCATCTAAGAAAAGAGTAAAATTGATTTCACCTTGCCAAAATTGGCTGGGAGGGGAAAATAAACCTTAATGGAACAACACCAGGTATTTTTGCAGATTGTCTTCCATGTTATAGGAGGTGATTTGATGTCTCAAATAATAATAATGGTTTCTCATACTGGGACTGTCTTTTGTTTCTGTTTTTTGCCTTCAAAAAACTTAACTGAGGTCTCCCCACAGACGCTAGAGGGCAGAAGAGAGCTATTTTCCAGTTATTGAGTTTAATTTGAATGTGAAGACTTTCTTCAAGATGGCTATTTGGTTAAATGAAGGTGTGAGAGAAATATGACATTGTTTGAGGTTTATTCATTGTTAAACTGTACTGCCTGTTTAAAATACTTATTGGTTTACTAAATGTGTTTGTATATGTACTTTATATCTTTATATCTACTGAGCTATTTTATAGCTTTATATCTACTGAGTTTAATATTTGTCGGTGATTCACTAGTGAGCTAAACTATGGACTTATGAAGGAAAGGTTTAGCAGTTGAATACCTTAGATTGTTCTTTCATCTCTCTTCTTGTTTTTTTCCTTGAAAACTTTTTCTTTGCTTTGGAATGAATTATCCTACTGTATCGTAGGCTTGCAAGTTGATTAAAACTAATAATTAAACATTTGAACTTCATCCTATGAATGGTTACAGTATCAATTAAATGTGTTCTATGAATTAAACTGGTGTCTCTAATGCATATTTTGTTTACAGAAGAGATAGACATTTGCGTTGTCACAGACTAAATCTTAGCACAAACCTTTTACCCAGGGGTGAGCTTCGAAATTTTTCGCAAGGGGTCCTTTGCCAGGTTGCTGGGTGGCAACCTCTGCCATGGTGGGCGTGGCCTAGTCAGCCTCCTCCACCATGGTGGGGGGATATTTTTGCCCTCCCTGGGTTCCAGAGACTTTCCTTAAGCCTCTGGGAGGATGAAAATGGCCTCCCCACAGGCTCTGGAGGCCCTCCAGAGGCCGGAAACAGGTCCGTTTCTGGCCTTCCGAACTTCTGTTTTTCGCCCTCCCTGAGCACGCCCTGCACTTACCTGCATCCAAAATAGGCCGCGTGGGGACTCTGGGGAGGGGAGGGGAGGGGAGGGGTGGACGGGGCCAGCCAGGAGTGGGATTTGGGGGTTCTCCGAACTGCACAGAATCTTAGCTAGAGGTTCTCCCGAACCCCTGCGAACCCCCAGCAGCCCACCTCCTGCTTTTACCCATGTGGAACAGAAGAGAACATGCCTCTTCAGTGTTTTGAGAAAAAAAAAAACACCTTCCAAATTGTGGCTATCAGGCCAGCATAATGTTTACAAAATCACACGCAACCCTTTAAGTTTCTCAGAACACTTTATCAAGCAACATTAAGAGTTCATGAAACTGTGTACACTTGCAAGTTTGGGGAGGAATTTTTCTTACGGCAAAAAGCAGTCTGCCTCACTGTGTCCTTTGGTTTCTTTTAAGATGATGCTTCTTCATTTCCAGTCCATATGTTGTAGAATATGATATTGTGATATGATTATATCCCATTTCATGATTTTCATGTTTTCTTATGGTACTTAATACTTGGCAAGACCAAATTGCCATGGGTCCTGAGCAGAGATGTATTTCACATAATTTTACCACTGGTTTGTCGCACCCCGAAAATGTGAGCGCACATCCAGAGAAAAATGGAAAATCTCCACTTCATAGCTCCAGGGCAGATGGGTGGGGACATGCCCGGGCTAATCCGCAGGTTGCCACTAGTGGTTCGCCCGAACTGGTTCAAACTGGCTGATACCACCACTGGTCCTGAGGCCTCCTTGAAGTGGAGATTTTCTATTTTTCTCTGGATAGGGTAGCAGTCCCCCAGATGGCTGGCACACAATTTAGATGCCTTCTTGTACTCACAGTTCCTGCTTGAAGGAGAGATTATAGCTGTGGCTTGGAGGATCTTTCTGCAAACAGTTTTGTTTACCAATTGTGTCCATTCTTGGATTGGGAAGTTCAATTTACAATCATTCATATCTTGGTCACTTCCTGATTGGTCATATGTAAAGTCTAAATGGGGATGCCCTTGAAGAGTAGTGAGAAACTATAACTGTCTGAGAATTTAGTGGTATGGACAATTTTGGCCACACCAAAGTATTCCCACGTAACACTTCTGCTTCTCAAGCTGCTCTGGTTCCCAATGATGGTTCAGGCACAATTCTAGGTGCTTGTTATCACCTATGAAGCCCTACCTCACATAGGAGAGTGTTATTTGTTGGTCTGCTTTTCTTCATTTGTTTCTGCTCATCTCCACTCAAATCAATCAGGTAAACAATCTCTGCATTTTTTCCCTTCAAACAGCATCATCTAACGCACAGGTATCAAACTTGCCCTGTCACATTGCTGTCACGTTATGTTTCACAATATGCTTTTCCCATTCATTGGCTGGGGTGGGTGTGGCCTACGTATGACTCATCCAGCCTGCGGGCCACCAATTTGACACCCCTGATAGCAGGAAGCAATGATGTGCCTTCTATATCACAGTAACTGCTTTTATGAACACTCCTACCCCAACATTTGAATAGCCCTGACCCTGTTAGCATTGTGAAAAGTTTTAAAAACTCGAGTATTCATTCAGACATTGAGTTGGAATATTAGCTGATCCCAGCAGTATGGTTGTAGGATTGTAGGATTAAAGACTTTTTGAGGACTGCAACTGAATTGCATTAACCTTATCATGGTATGCTAGCTGCCAGTGTCCTGGACATTAGTTGTGTGGCCATATAAACTAGATGAATGAATAGCTGGGTAGATTTTGGTTTTTTGCTTTTCTTGATGTCACGTGGTTGTTTTATGAAGGATTCTTATTCCAATTCATCTGAAAACTTTCTGAAGACCTAATGTATACTAGAGGTGGGATTGAAAATGCTCCAAAGTATTGCTTTGTTTAATGCCGTGATGGCAAACCTATGGCACGCGTGCCACCTCAGTGAGCATGTGTACTCAGCTCCGGCATGCATGTGTGCGTCAGCCAGCTGATTTTTGGGTCTTCTGGGCCCACCAGAAGTAGGGGAACAGGCTGTTTTCTGTCTCTGGAGGGCCTGGGGGCGGTGGGGAAGGCCCATTTTTCTTTCTTACCTGGTTCCACGGCCTCTCTAGGAGTCTGGGGAGGGCAAAAACGGCCTTCCCTACCTCCCTAGAGGTTCTCCAGAGGCTGAAAATGCCCCGTTTGAAACTTCAGGACCCACCAGGTCTTCTGGTCCCACTGGAAGTTGTTAAACGGGCTGTTTTCGCCTTCCAGAGGACCTCTGGGGGGATGGGGAAGGTCGTTTTTGCCTTCCCCAGACTCCTAGAGAGGCCCTGGAACCAGATAAGAAAGAAAAACGAGCCTACTGGGCCATTGCGTGTCAGGAGCGGAGGGAGGGGGGTTGCATGCATTGAGGGCGGGGTGCATAGAATTATGAGTATAGGCATGCACACGTGCGATTCCCCCCGCCCCCCCTTCCTGGCACGTGATGGCAAAAAGGTTACCCATCACTGGTCTAATGCATTATATGTTTTATGTTTGCTCTGATGCCTACCTTGATATATCCCTTGTGAGATAACTAGATAACTTGCTTTATTTCAGAACCTTGTGATGCTTTATCAGGCAAAAGTTACATTATCAGGTTTTCTACCCTCTGCTAACAAGGGGCAGTTTCTACTTTACATTTTGGTAAGATGTATTTTATTGTTTGAATGGTGGCATTACATGAAGGTAGAGCCACTGGCACCGATCTAACTATGAGGCAAAGAAGCCAGCTGCCTCTGGCAGCTAATTTGGGATATCATGAGAACTAGCAGAATATTCTGTCTTTAATTTATTGTTATTGTATTTTATTGCCGATGGGGAGGACAGGCACTTGTGGGAATTTTTTTCTCCTTGGTTGCCAATATAACTTGACCAGCCTTGATTTGTGATGGAGGGGAAACTGATGCTGTGCCTCAGGCCACACAATAGCTCAGGCAGGATCTGCTTTGTTGGCTGAAAAATGTAGCATAACATCAAACATATAAATTTTGCTAAGTCCTCCAACCCCCAACAATGGTCTTTTGTGTATTTTGAGATTGCAGAATCAATAATCTGAATTTGTTAATTGAGGAAACACTTTGGTGGCAGCATTCTAGTGTCTTGAGCAAGTGAATAGCCCTCAGGTTGCCTAGTGAAATTGGCTGAGCTATATGGGAATTGTAGCTCTGTAGGAAGGGAAAAGGCATAACCATACTATAGCCTTAAGTAATATAGATAATTCTATTTCCAACAAAGTTAGGAAATTCAAAGTCATGTTTTCTGCAAAGATTATAAATCAGCCAGTTTGTAAAAAGAAGAAAAAAGCCAGGCAGATGGAGGCAACAGATTATTTTCCATGGATCCCAAGCTATTCTTCATTTTAAACAGCTTGTTAACCCTAGTGGTGAGCTTTTCCCCTGATACAGAACAATAACTTCAAGTCAGCAACATACGGTAGTGGGGAAAAAAAGACAAAGATAAATGCTGAATATAAACTTGCTGAAGAGTTAAGCACAAGCAGGGAGTTAAAAGACTCTTCTAACCCTACCAGCACTAATACGTCAAGGTGAGGAATGCCCCTTACATTTTTGATTAAGCATGGCACTGAAGTCAGGAGAAAGTTCAAATAGCTTCAGACCAGCCAAGTTATTTAATACATGAGGTAGCCCTGTATAATCTGCACAGTGTGAATTTTCAGGGGAAGAAGGGACTTTGTTTACTACATAATACAGTAGTATGTAAATTTCTGTTACATTGCAAAAGCATCCTTCTGGAAGCTCTTAAGTGGACATGAAGCCTTCTAGACTGCAATAGCAATAGCAGACTTATATACTACTTCATAGTGTTTTACAGCCCTTTCTAAGTGATTTACAGAGTCAGCATATTGCCCCTAACAATATGGGTCCTAATTTTACTGACCTCGGAAGGATGGAAGGCTGAGTGAACCTTCAGTTTGAGAGAATCAAAATGATGGCAGTCAGCAGAATTAGCCTGCAATACTGCATTCTAACCACTGCGCCACCACGGCTCAGTATGTAGCAAATCTGGTGAGATGCTCTTAAGAAAAAGCGATCAATTCCATACTTGGTACTCTATTGACTAGAAGACACAACTTTACAACTAAAAGTATCACGTTTCAGCAGAATCTACCAAACTTTGCAATAAGCCTTTCTTAGTCTTATGAGGTCCAGAAAATAAGCACCCACAAGAATACTAGTTCTATATTTAAATTAATACAAATCTGCAAATCTGAAAGTGCATCTCTTCCCCCTCACATTTACAATCCAAACAACATGGGGGGCAGGGGTGGGTTCTACTTACCTTTACTACCAGTTCGCAATGGGGCCGCGCGCGGGAGGGGATGCATTGTTTTGCAAAGTCATTTTGAAACTTGCTTTGTACAAACTTTATTACAGCAAAACAGCCTTTTGAAGCTTTTCACAATTCTGGGGACATGTCTACTGGAGCTGGATTGACTTTGAACTGTCCAAGATCCTGTGTCCTACTAGTCTTCACAAGAAAACATCTGCCTAGTCACAGAATAAGACAACTTGGAAAATACAGTTAGAAAACACGTCTAATAGCTGTTGATGATCTGTCTTCCTTTGTTTGTCTAAATCTTGTTTTAAGTCTCAGTGACATATCAAGGTGGGGCCAGTGGAGTGGAGGCAAAAAGTACATTGTGCATAATGGGAAACCTGTACAAAATTCACAAAGCTGCACTATCTGAAAGAATAGAGCAAAACTATGTATAGTGAGCAAGCTTACACGCATGCATGCATGCATGCATGTGTGTGTGTATGTACAGCAACATATTTGTGATGCGGAGCTTTTTTTAAAAAAATCATGAATTTATGTGGAAATAGGATGGAACAAACTTTAGCTGGAAAAGAAGAAAACTAAAAACGAAGGGCTCAGAACAGAAGGTAGGAAGTTTGCTTCTTTTAGATAACTTGTTATCATTCTGTTTCATTGTATTAAGAGCAAAATGGCTTGTGATAAGCTGGCTATAAGTGATATCAGAGGGAAGACGCATATCGAATCTTTGCAGTCCAGGATGTACACAAACTGTGGCAAGGGACCAGACCAGGAAAGAAGAAGGGATAAAAAGTGTCACTTCACTAAATGAAAACTGAGAAATGGTTGTAGAAGTGAGCAAGTTTGCTGCTGTGTGTAAGTGTACCTCTTTTTGATATTTTAATCACTTGAAGTTTATGAAATTATGCATGGTAAAAAACAGGTTAATAGGGAGACATTTTTCTTTATTTCCCCGATAAAACCTAGATGATTTAAAATGGATAAGAATACATATTTATTTATGCACAGTGTAATCAACCTGGGAATACTGTTAGAAGATGTGATCTTGGCTGCAAGTTTCGAGGATGTCAAAAGTGGACTAGAGGACAGGTCTGTCAATGGTTGCTAAGATTGATGATTGGATGGTGTCTCCAGACATGGATACAGGTGCATAGAAACAACAATGGGAAAAGAGAGGCTGTTTTAGTCTTCTTCTTGTAGACCCTCTAGATAAATGTTTTTCAACCTTGGAAACTTTAAGATGCATGAACTTCAACTTCCAGAATTCCTCATGCTGGCTGGGGAATGCTGGGAGTTGAAGTCCACACATCTTAAAGTTCACAACTTTGAAGAACTTACTTTAGATTCTTCTGGTGGGTCACTGTTAAGATAAACTGTTAACTCTTATGGCCTTGGCCTGATCCAGCAGGACTCTTCTGTTCTCATTTTCACTTCTATTGACAATATTGATCCATTTGTCAGTCCTTTAATACACACTCCATTTATTCTTTAAAATAATTTTAAAAACTGCCATTGTTACTAAAACAGAGAGGAATCAATCCCAATGAAATCACACTGGAAACAAAAACAACCTCAACAACCATAGCAAGAAACAGACAAATTTCCCTTAAAGCAAAACACAAAAGGCTGTTAAAATCAGTACAACAAAATACTCTGGCTCTGGCTGCCTGTTTCAAGTTCAGTAGCCAAATAGTCAAACAGATCATCTTGAAAGGGAGCTTTCAAATTCTGATACTCTTCAAAAGGCACTGATCCCCTCACCCTCCAATTGCAGTTCATAATGCAATAGAACTAAAAATGAAGATTGCAGATGGTGGATAGTAAAAATGGAAAGAGGTGCCAATACTTTGACCCCTGGCCATGTAGATCTTTGTAAGTCTCTCTCTTTTTTTTTTTGGTCTTCTGTAAAATTGTGTCCAATTGCCTCTTTTCTAGGCCTGAGAAAAAAATGACTGGCTCAAGGTCACCCAATTGGCTTTGGAGCTAAGGCAGGACTGGAATTCAGTCTTCCAGTTTCTACCTTGATGCTTTAACTATTAAACCAAAGTTTAGTTGCAAATTATTGCATTTTATACTTAATTTTATGTAATCTAATGCAGACTTCCCCAACCTTTCTGATTTGGCAGCCCAGAGTGGGGGAAGGGCAGTCACTTTGTGCATGTATGTGCAAGCATGAACGGGGATGTGAGTGTGCACATGATACAAATGGGCTATGTGCATGTGACGCTCATGGTGACACTAGTGCCCGTGCGATGCTCACAGTGATGCTAGTGCCCACACAATGCTCACTGCAATGCTAGCCCTCATGCAATGCTAATGGGGATGATAGTGCAAGTGGTGTGTGCGCACACTTGTGCACAAGTGCATGCATTGGCCAGCCACTCATGCAACCTGGTGGCCAATAGGCCACAACCCAGTATTGAGCCACAGCTCACAGGTTGGGGACCCCTGTTCTAATGGATATAGTACCATTGCTGTGTTTTAGTGACATTCAAATGATAATTTTACCTGCCTTTTGATGCTCCTACATTTCTACAACTAAGAAGAGTAATGGATCTCTGCCTCTTTACTTCTGGGATATGTACTACTTCTATCAATATTTTCCCTTGCTTTTTATTAGGGTTATGGTCCAAGAAAACCTCTTATATAGCCAGACACTGAAGTAGTTGGAAAAAATGGGATTGTTGGGTATTGTCACGTGTAACTCAACTGCATTGACAAATGTGCTCATATATAAGCGCACATTTTCTTCCTTGCCTTGTGTTTAAAGTACAATGAAATCATTTTCTGATCTTTTCTAAAGCTGGATTTCTAATGCGAGTAGTTAGCATAGCAGACAAAGAGGTGGAATACATTATGACACTATGAATTTTATGAACTTCCATTGTTATGTTACACTCAGTAGATTTGCCCAGGATAAAACTCCATGATAGGACCAAATATCCTTTTGATGCAATATAATATGTTTTAATGCAATATAATATGTCCAGGTTTTTCTGGTGCTAAAGAGGGCCCTTTCCTTTTTCTTAGTAAGGGGAATTGTAAAAAAAATGTTAATGGCTGTTTTGACTCTGCATAGAAACAGTAGCTATTGCAAGTATGAAGGTAAATGGGGAAAAAGGATTCACAACTAGAATAATTGCATAACATGAATAAGTGCATAAGTAGGATTTTCAGTGGGGGAATGTCCAAATGGTTTGGCAGACTAACCGTTTAGATCTATTTCAAATGGCCGCACTGATACAAATTGCATGATATTAGCAATTCTTTTCCACATAAAGTGGATTCTTGGACAATCAATTCATATGAAGGGAATGTTCATAAAGAGAAGAGAACCTGTACTTCCTGAATGCATGGGCATTCTTTTCCATATAAAATACGCATAGAATAATTGCAAAGTGTTTTAATCAAAAGCTTCTTCTGACTTCAGTCCATTGTGACTGAAAAACAAGTGCTTGTTCAGAAAAAGCCTTCAGCAAGGATTCCTTGGGGGTTTATTTTATGTCACAGATTAAATTATTTCTTGTTTATTCTCCTCACTTGAAATGCATAATTAATATTTCACAGCACGCTCAGATTAATAGTTACATTTGGTTCTTTGCTTAATTTTTGAAAGTCTCTTAACTGAACCTTAGCCTTAGTGTTTTCACAATGCAACCCATAAATCAGGTAAATATTTGAACAAGTAAGCTCTAAATCTTCTTCTAATTCAAAGACACTTACTACTAAGTTGTTTTCAAAGACTACATACATTCAGAAAGATCTAATTTTGGTGTATGGCTTATTTGCTTGGTTAGCATGCCAGCCTTCATAAGTGATTCACTACTGATTCATTTACATATTCCATGTTCATTTCAATGTACCAATGTACACATATACACTGATACATTCCCTCTCTCTCTCTCTCTCTCTCTCTCTCTCTCTCTCTCTCTCTCTCTCTCTCTCTCTCTCTCTCTCACACACACACACACACACACACACACACACACACACACTTATTTATTTATTTTATTTTGTCGAGTACATGTTAGCTAATATATATAAGCATGAATTGAATACATAAAATGAATACAATTAAAGGGAACATTAGGACAGGGATGGTAGGCATGCTGGTGCTCTTATGCACACCCCTGTATGCAGTATATATACATATATACATATATACTGTATGATATATATATATATATATATATATATATATATATATATATATATGTATGTATGTATGTATGTATGTATGCATGCATGCATGTATGTATATATGTATATGTATGTGTATGTGTATATGTATATGTATATGTATGTATATGTATGTATGTATATATATATATATATATATATATATATATATATATATATATATATGCTGTATGTATGTATGTATGTATGTATGTATGTATACATGTATGCCCATGTATGCAGGGGTGGGATTCAGCCTATTTGGACTGGTTCGGATCAACTGGTAGCTCTGACAATCAGATGAGAGCGAACCAGTTTGCTCTGATGATCAAGTGGGCCCGCCCGCTCACCCCTGCGCTATACTGACCTATATTTCCTTTGTTTGAAGCCCAGCTGATCAGCGTGGTAGAGTGGATTGCCGTGCCTCAGCTATTTTACTCACCGGGGCTGCAGTAGAAGATAAATTTTAGAGCTGTTTTCAAACATGAAGTGGACACTCAGAGAACCAGTTGTTACACCAGTTGAATCCCACCACTGTATGTATGCATATACACAAATACATATTCATTTGATAGTTATGGAAAATCTCAATCTAGTACTGGTGATAATGATGATGATCTTCCTTCTCCCAAAGCCCCCAGAAAAGAGTACCAAATCCATAAAAACTGTTTAATAATGATAAAAGCATGAAAATCCCAAAATTATAGACTTATTTTTTTTTTTAAGTGTGAATTCTGAAGCACAATTAATCAACAATTTTGCAACTGTCTAGTGAACAATGTCTTCAGCTATTGCTTTAAAAGAAGAGTGCATGGAAATTAGGAGTGTTTCCTCTAGGAGAGAATTCCACAATCAGTTGCCACCACAAAGATGACCCTACTTATAACCAACAGCCTAGACTGGGGAAGACCTACAAGAACACACGTAAAGATCCATATTTTAGACCTAAGTGATCTATATAAGATAAGGACCGTGCCAAACTATTCACAGGAACATCTTATTCCAACATCTTCCTTGTGGCACCTTCACCGTAACTTCTCAGAATTAAAGGCAGAAGAAAGTGTTCTGGAATGATATAAGTTGTGGTTAGGTCTATTGATTTGGATAAAGATGAAATTCTTTCTTTTCATGGGCTCTACTTAATAACTCTATCCTTGCCCAACTTTCTATAAACATGTTCTCTATAATTTATCTTGGCATGGCAGTTAGAATCAGAATACAGCTGGAAGGGACCTTGGAGGTCTTCTAGTCCAAATCCCTGCTCAAGCAGAAACCCTATACCATTTCAGTTAGGTGGCTGTCCAGTCTTTTTTAAAAAACCTCCAGTGATGAAGCACCTACAACTTCTAAAGGCAAGCTGTTCCACTGGTTATCTGTCCTCACTGTTAGGAAGTTTCTCCTTAATTCTAGGTTGCTTCTCTCCTTGATTAATTTCCATCCATTGTCTTGCTTTCTGGTGCTTTGGAAAATAAGTTGAGCCCCTCTTCTTTGTGGCAGCTCCACAAATACTGGAATACAGCTATCCTGTCACCTCTAGTTCTTCTTTTCTCTAGACTGGCCATACCCAATTCCTGCAACCGTTCTTCATACGTTTTTTGTCTCTGGGTCCTTAATCGTCTTAGTTGCTCTTCTTTGTACTTTTTCCCAAAGTCTCAACGTTTTTGATAATGTGGTTACCAAAAACTGTATGCAGTATTCCAGCTGTAGTCTTAGTAAGGATTTATAAAGTGGTATTAATACTTTGTGTGATTTTGATTCTATGCCTCTGTTTATACAACCAAGGATTGTGTTAACTTTTTTGGCTGTTGCCATACCCTGCTGGCTCATGTTTAAGTGATCATGGACTCCAAGGTCCCTCTCATAGTTACTGTTTTTACAGTATCTAGTTATGTAATAGGTTTAGTCTCTTCCCTTCTTTTTGGTTAGATAGACCTTCAATCTACTCCTTCTCTTGGTCCTCCAAACCTAGTCGTATCTCCCAAGCCATCTGCTCACAGATGGATATCTAGCTTGGTTTAGATGCTTTAGTGTACTTTTGATGAATGTTGTATTTTCGATTCTTTACCTCTTGTTCACAAGTAGTTTTTCTTCCTATTAGGAAGTTCCTCACCTTCTACTCCCAGATACTTTTTCTTTCTTCTTATCCTCATCTGCCCAAATACATTCCAATTTCCTTTCTTCTGCTTCCTACCTAACCCCATCACAACTGGAGGTCTGTGTATGTTTGTAAACTCTGCAGCTGATCCCCTTTCTTCCATGTTATTCCCTACTTGCATTGTATAACCTTTAGGAGCAAGGGCTGATTAAACTATCACTCAGAATTCACGGATTCTGTTTCCCAAAATGTGTTCTTCTATTTACCTGTCTTGTCAAGGATCTATTCTGTGTATCCTGCAATGGAGCTATTTAATTTAATAATTTAATTTTTTCCTATTGCATATCTCTTTTCTGTAACCACTGGGTTCCACTTTAATAGAAAAAAAATCTCATACCACACTGTGTCTCCCATTTCTTACTAGAATATCTGTATCTTTTCATTCCTTTTCACTTTTCAGTCTATCTTCTGTGCTGCTACAGGATCAATAGGATCTGGTGAGTATGGATCTTTTTCACAGATAGGTTGTTTATACTTCAGCTGTTCAGGCTTAGGATGTAAGGTTAATGTATACATTTTTTTCTGGATTGGGAAAGAATATTTAGAAATATTTTATAATTAAATTGAGTCAACTTATTTAAAGCATTGTCGGTTAAGTACTTGCAGAAGATTTTCAGATTTTCCTTTAGGATCTGAATTCTTCTTTTCTTTAGTTTTAAAAATCTGGGTTATTTGAAATAATGCAAGGTTTAATCTTACATCTCACATGTAATAGCAGAAGCATTACTATAGTAATATTTCAATATTTATGCATTGTGCCAGAGTATATAAAGGGGAAAATAGATCCTTTAACCTGTTTGAGAGATAACAGAATAACAGAATTGGAAGTCTCCTAGTCCCAACCACCTGTTCAAGCAGGAAACTCTATATCCCATTTCAGACAAATGGCTATCCAATCTCTTCTTTAAAAACCCCGGTGTTGGAGCTACCACAGCTTTAGTTGCCTTTGGAACACAAAGAAGTTGAAACACTTTGGAATCTTTTACTTTAAAGTCTGAAGGTAAGTAGTCTGCAACAGAGCATTAATGGGTTGTAGCAAATGATCAATTCTGCTAGTAATTCAGTTCAATCTATTGATGAAATTTATTACTTGCTATAGCCATTATTGCCATAGTGCTTTTCATTGATCTCTTATTTAGGTTACATTGATGATACATATATTCATGATACGGTTCCTTCTATTGCTTCTAATGTAATCAGCAGGAAACCTTAATATTATTGACTTATGCAAATCATTAAATGCCACTCATTCAATTGTGCAACTTTTCTTCAACGGAACCCTTAATTGCACTGAAACAAATTCCATGATAGTATTTATGACTCCATTAGCTTGCCTGGGCTTTCCACCAGATATTTTGCATTCTTTGGATTGATGTCCTGGTAAATTAAGCAGAACTGAATTTACATACTCAAAAGCAATGCCTGCTTGCACAAAACAGAATCCAGTTCTGTAGATAGCTTAGTTCAGCATCTACTCTAACAGGGTCTTTGGTGTTGTCCAGAGGCAGAGAATTAATCTACTATTGAGAAGGAAATTGATGTAGTTCATCAGAGTCAACCATAGGGCCTTGACTACTCTAGTTATTTTGTGGAAATAATATGGAACATGTCTGGATTTCCATTATTACTTATGTCTTTCCCATCTTACATTATCTTCCTATCTGATAGCAACCTGCTAGACAAAATCAGTGTGTAAAAATGATCCCATTACCTGTCATTTCTTTGTTACAGAATTGTTTTCATAAATGCAATGTAGGTGTGAATCTGTTTGTGCACACTCATACCATGCAAAAAAAATTGGATGTTTCCCTGACAATATTTTTATCTATTTCAATTGGCATTTTATCCCTTTTTTCGTTTCTGTTTAAGGGTAAATAGGGGCAAATGAAAACATTTCAGAGTGTATTTGCATACCTAATGCACATTTTTTTCTAAAGGGGATTTAAAACAGAAGGCTTTTCATATCTAAAATCATATATCAGCTAAGAAATATAATCCCATTAAGAGTCTACTACTTAGACATCTGCAGGGTTGCATTTAAAGTCATTATAAAAAGTAGCACATTTATACTTGCCTGGTTTGAAATCAGATCATTTTAAATGGCATCAAATTAATCAAAGATGTGTTTTCCTAAAATCCATAAAACCAATGAGTTTCCACAATATTTATCTTCGCTGCTAAGAGGATTATAAAGGTTAAGGCAAGAAAAGATAAATGCATCATTTCTCCGAAAAGGCAAAGATGCGAAACAGTTGATGAATGGCTAAATGCAGAAGGCTACAGAAGTTTTGGGCAGTGCACAAATATATTTAAGCTACTTTTCTTAATCTTTGGTTAGATAGAAATCCTCTGTGCTTAATATGAAGCATTTAGCCTACATAAAGAAATGGTTTCTATATATTTGATGCATTCAATTAACTATATGCTAAACTAAATAAGAATTACTTTTTAATGTGGGCAGATTGTGGCTCCTTTTTGTACTCCTTCAAAACCAACTTTTCCTAACACTTTCTGGTATGAATCATAGGGCACCTAGAATATAAACCACATAATAGGTACACCAAGATAGAAAAACCAAGAAACCCAAAGAAAACCTATAACTTCTTAGCTCCAAGTAGAGCCCTTGGCTATCAAAATATAGTTCTGTTCTATAACATTGCTTATATGAACAAATTCTTATTAAAAAAGAGAGACTTTTTATAGCTACTGTATGTCTTAATTGTTATTGTTATTTTCAAAAGTGCTGTTTGAAGCCTTCCTCTTCATAGTATGACTAGGCTTTTGAGTGGTGAAATACCAGAGAGTAGATGAGCTTCTTAGATCTTATCATCCATACTATAACTAGTCCAGACCGTGAAATCAACTCTACAAGAAGATTAACACTACCTTTGTTGAGATTCTCTATTGTAACAGAATCTTGCAAGTCTGTGCTGTACATCCTTCCTCCCTCTTCTTATGCAACTATGAATTAGGGAGGTGTCTTAGTCTCTTCTAAATACTATTTGTTTATTGCTTTGTAATGGATGTGACGTATCTTCATCAAGATCATCTTCCTTACTCTCTGCATCACCTCCACTCTTAACATATGAAAAATGGTTGCAGGATTTGGGTTTGGCTAGTTTCAAGAAAAGAAGGACTAGGGGTGACATTGCAGTATTCCAGTATTTGAGAGGTTGTCACAAAGAGGAGAGGGTCAACTTATTTACCAAAGCAACTGGAGTCAGGAAAAGAAACAATGGATGGAAACTAATCAAGGAGAGAAGCAATCTGGGATGAAGGAGAAACTTCCTAATAATGAGGACAATTAAGCCAGTAGAACAGCTTGTCAACAGAAATTGTAGGTGCTTCATCACTAGACAGTCAATTGTCTGAAATGGTATAGGCTCTCCTGCTTGAGCAGGGGATTGGATAAGAAGACCTCTGTAAAGGTTCTTTACAGCTCTATTCTGATTAAATTCTGATTAACTTCAGTACCAGCTACTGCAAATCCAGAAAACTCTGAGTCAAGGCCATGGGAACAAACTCCATCACTTTAATAAAAAACCATTGATGATGTCAGCCACACTATGTAACCAAACCAAGAAATCAAGTCCACAAGAAGGGTAAAATTATTTTTTTTATTAAGGATGGTATACTAACAGAATCTTGCAAGTCTGATACTTGTGCTTTACTGCACTTTCCCTGTCATACTCAGGTGAATTAGGGAGCTATCTGCCTGAGCTCCTTTCACATTCCTTCTGTTCATTTTGGACTTAAGCCATGTTTTTTTCCCATCATCATTTTGGTAATGGATTTGGCCTATCTCTGTCAAGGTCCTCTTCCTTACTACTTTTATTGACTGGCTTACTACCGTATTTTCCTCATTACAATAACAACATTTTTCAAGCCTGATTGTGCTATGCCTCCTCCCCCTTATCTTCTGTGAATTAGGGAGGTATCTGCCTACGACCTTCCAAATATTATTTGTCTGTAGGAAAAAGTTTCACTCCTCAGAAAAATGATTACTAAAATATATAACTTTCTTCTAAGATATAAAATGGAGGAAGAGACAGTAAAGGAGACAATTATAAATTGGGCCAGAAATTTTGGCTATAATATTGAGTTAGAACACTGGGACAAATTGTGGGAAGGAAATTATAAGCTCACCATGGCAGCTGCCTATAAGGAGAATCTATATAAGATGTTCTACCAATGGCATTTACCCCCAGCAAGATTGGCCAAAATGTTTCCAAATTTATCCCCTGAGTATTGGAGATGTAGACATAGATCTGGAATGTTCTATCACATGTGGTGGACATGTCCCAATGGCTGGAAGGAATCATGAAACATAGGATAGAATTGAAACCAGAACTATGTTTATTAGGCATACTACACCCAAAATAGACAAAAACTATCAATATATAATATTACATATACTAACTGCTGCTAGGATCATTTTCACACAAAACTGGAAACAAAAAACTACTCCCTCAGATGAAATGGTAATTAGGAAGATACTTGAATGTGCTGAAATGGACAGGATGACTATGGAATTAAAAGAAAGAGAAGAGTCAGATTATTATAAAATTTGGAGTAGACTATACAAGTGGCTAGAGAATAGAAGTCCAAATAAGAAATAAAATTTCAAAACCAATGACTATAATGGAAAGATAACTGTATGTATATATGTATATATGTATATATTTGTTTTCTTTTCTTTTCTTTTCATAGGTCTTTATGTGTATTTCTCTTTAGCCAGGTTCTTCCTATGTAAAGCAAGATTTTTCTGCAGCCCTAGTTCACTGAAGCTCTGGTTCACTGAAAAGCCCTAGGATTTTACTAAACTAGGGCTGCAGAAAAATCTTGATTTATGTAGGAAGAACCTGGCTAAAGAGAAATACACATAAAGACCTACGAAAAGAAAAGAAAACAAATTCTTTACCTTTACAGGGAGGATACATGGGATGAAGGTGTGGCTAACTGATGAGGGTTTATAAGCCCGAAATAGATCTATCTGAGTCTCCTTAGTGTCCCAATGGGCAGCAGGGAGCTTGCTGGCTGCTGGAGAAAAAAAGCCTAGAAACTAGTGGATTGGGATTTCACTGAACTAGGGCAACTAGGCTGCAGAAAAATCTTGGTTTACGTAGGAAGAACCTGGCTAAAGAGAAACACATATGTATATATGTATATATGTATATATGTATATATGTATATATGTATATATGTATATATGTATATATGTATATATGTATATATGTATATATGTATATATGTATATATGTATATATGTATATATGTATATAATTAGAATATATTATTATTATTACAATATAATTATATTACTAGAATTGTATTTTACGAGAAGACAAATATTGAATAGTGAATTATAAAGGCAGAACATACATGCTGATATGAAAAGCTGTAGAATTATACTGTATTATTGCGATGTTTGCATATTTTATTTGTTTGTATTTGAATTTGTATATTTTTTCTTTTTTTTCTTATTTTTTTTTTACTTGTGATTTTTAAACTTGGAAAATGTTCAATAAAAACTATTTTAAAAAAAGTTTCACTCCTCATTGCTTTGTTAAGTGAGTTGCATATCTCTGTCAAGATTATCTTCCTTGTTCTCTATGGATCTACACTGTAGTCCCAAGGATTGCACCATTTGGACCAGGACTTTTGGAATCATGTGAAACATGAATGATCACTGGTGAGAAGGGCTGCTAATGCCTGATCCTTGTTTGCCATTAATATGTTCAATTGTTAGGAAAAGAAGAAGCTATATAGCATAATATAGGGAGGTGGAAGAGCTAATAAAGATTATTTTAATTTTTTTTAAAACCAGTGATCTCTTTGCTACTCTTTGAAACCATTACTACCAACCTGCCTTCCATTGAAGACCTGTATACTGTGCGAGTCAAAAAGAGGGCTGTGAAAATATTTACAGACCCATCGCATCCTGGACATAAATTGTTTCAACTCCTACCCTCAAAACGATGCTATAGAGCACTGCACACCAGAACAACTACACACAAGAACAATTTTTTCCTGAATGCCATCACTCTGCTAAACAAATAATTCCCTCAACACTGTCAAATTATTCACTAAGTCTGCATTATTATTACTATTAGTCTTCTCATCGTTCCTATCACCCATCTCCTCCCGCTTATGGCTGTATGACTGTAACTTGTTGCTGTCCTTACAATTTATATTGATTGTTTCCTAGTATTTGGTTGCTTATTTGTACCGTATGACTTTTTATGTACACTGAGAGCATATGCACCAAATTCCTTGTGTGTCCAATCACACTTGGCCAATAAAGAATTCTAACCTAACCTAACCTAACCTAACCTAACCTAACCTAACCTAACCTAACCTAACCTAACCTAATCTAATCTAATCATCTAAAAAATTTACATTTTTCAAGGGAAGCATTTTCAGGAGAATAGCTTGTTTCTTATGATTGAAACCCAGTTAAATGGGGAGACCCATTTTTTTTTTTAAAAAGCAATTAAGTGTGTTTAGGAATCACACTGGCAAACCCAGAATGTGAGGAACATATGACTTGGTTCCAATAGATTCACTAATGAGGTAAATATAAGGTTGGCATGCATTGGATGGAGTACTGAGTGGCTTTCTACTTTTGCAGCTCCTGTCACTGATGGAAAGAATGGGACCAAATGTCCCTGGAGCTTCTCCCTGAAGCAAATGTATTGTTGGCCTAGGTAATCCTGTTCGGAATAAGAAGAGACCAAAAGAAGGAGAAAAGATCGACATATGTGATTGGGTTGGGTTTACAGTGAAATTGGCAAAAGGTTGATGGCCCTCAAATGCTTTCCAGATTCCTTTTGATTAATAAGAATGGCTAAGGAAGAGAAGATGAGCCATTGATAACTGTATACCTGTTGCTGATTCTGGTATTTCTTTATTCAAATATTGTCTTGTGCATCTCTGATTGTTTTAATAAGATCCAGAAATCAACAACAGAAATGGGGAGAATTAAAAGAAATGTTTCTTCAATCTTAGGTTGGAAAGGTCATCCTTAGGCTCTTTTAATATTATTTCACACAGTGAATTGAATTGGAGGTAACATTCCTATGAGAACTGCAAAGAGCTTTAAGGCTTAATTATATGCTACCTGAAAAACCTGCCTTCAGTATTATTCCAGTAAACTTAATCCATTTAGGTTTTCTAATGATAAAAAGAGTGAGTTACCAAGGAATTCTGTAAACAAAATAATTGAAACACTAATTTGTTTATTTTTTTACACTGAAAAATCACTTCCTATTGATACATGCAATCTCATTTTATGAATTTGTCCTTTTAATGTTTCCCTTTGAATTATTTAGCATTTATCATTCTTAACTGAAAAATAGTAACATTTAAATCCATTTCAGTATTAGACTGATATAATGTTCTATTTATTTTCAGTTTTGGGCTGTAGAGGAAATTTAACAAAACATAACAGTTTTGTTATGATTTTTAATCTCTACGATGAACAGATTTAAACTAAAGCCTAAGCTCTTTTGCTTCTTGAAGGTATGAAACAAGGTAAAATAAATCAAGGTATCTATTAGGGTTTGGCACAGTGTGGAAATGGATAAAAAGCTGAAGTGTTCCATCTATCAATGGATTGTGGAAAGAATTAGAAAATTGCACTGGGTCTTGAAAAATCACTAGTCTGGATTCCAACTACAGTCCAATAAAGAATTTGCAGTGTAAGAATTATCAAATTTGAGTTCCTAAGTAAAGAACTGTATGAGAACAGAAGTTAGTGCATTCTGAATTCTGCAGTGGGGATATTGTATGGCCTCCAGGGCTAGAAGAAACCCCACAAATAAGTGAAATGGGAGAAAATAAATATAAATGGGGCAGGAGAACATTAGCAGTTCCTCTTCCCCCTAGATATCTCAGCTGCATTGAGATTATCTTGGAGAAGAGAGAGAGTACAAGTATGTGTCTAGTTGTGTGCATAGATAAAAATGTATGTGTATGAAGGTTTGATCCTTGACTCATCACCTGCCACCACATGTAGCCCTTGGAGTCAAAACAATTTGTTACTTTTACTCACAAAAACATGTATTCCTCTAGCAAAAGAAAACATGTCAATAGGTCATTTGGAAAGAATACTGGCTTGCCTTAGCTGCTATTCTGACACATGACCAAGATAGTGTAAATCAAAGAAGATCATGGTTGACTACCTTAGTCTTTTTAGGCTTCTCCTTCCTGTCTTTCATTTCATATTTGTTCAAAATTAAGCTGTGCAAGTTTTTGCCTTATAGAACACTGGTAATGTTGGTAGTCAGAGAAGGCAGGAACACAAAAGTTGAAGATTTCAAAGCCATCGTACAGAATAATACTGATTATTTACGCCTCTTACCTCTCCTGCTGACATGGCTGCACAATATATTTTCTAACCTTTGGCTCTGCTTTTAAGTCTGGCTTTATTTACAAGCCACACCCCACTCATTGTTTTTGGACCATTCATTTTGAAGAATTAAGGTTCAGTTACCTTCTATCTTAAATCCAAATTCTCAAATCATGTGGCATGCCTTCTTATCAAAACAGGAACATTTTTTAAAAATTCAAAACATGAATTGCAGGAAATACTCATTTTAATTTACAGATGTATCTATATTCCCAGTAAATATCCACAAATTTGTTCAAATTCAACATTCTGATAAGAGAGATGATAACCTTTGATAAATTGTATGAATATCCAAGAATGGATATAGGAGCAGTGTGGTAGCCAAGGGGTGAAGATGCTTGCCTCCCACTTGGAAAGTGGAGAATTCAATCTTAGGTAGCGGCAGATGTTTCTCTCGTAGGGCACAAAGAAAAAAAATTCTGCTCCACATGGTGTCAGGAAGGGCCTCCGGCCAGTAAATGCTCAGATTCAGGTAGTTGCCCTGACTCTATCCCAAATTAAAGGATTACAGCAGTGGTGATTTTTTTTTACTTACGGTTCTGTGGGCATGGCTTGGTGGGTGTGGTGTGGCTTGGTGGGCATGGCATGAGAAGGATACTGCAAAATCTCCATTTCCACCCCACTCCAAGGGAAGGATATTGCAAAATCTCCATTCTCAACCCACTCTGGGGCCAGCCAGAGGTGGTATTTCCCGGTTCTCTGAACTATTCAAAATTTCCGCTACTGGTTCTCCAGAGCCTGTCAGAACCTGCTGGATTTCACCCCTGGATTACAGAGTTGTAAAAAGAGAGTTTATTCTTGAATGGATATGGATACTCATATTCAGGTACCAAAGCACTGATAAATGCATTTCAATGACTGATTACTTTCAACAATATATTTCTAGGCTTGAACACAATTTATTGAACTAATCAAAATCTACAGAAAATCCATACATGTAGAAGAGCTGGACTCCACAGAAGGATAATATACAATGCTTATTATTTAAATAAGCAATAAAGAAGTTCTTATTTTTAACATACTACTTAATATGTGCAAATTCAAGTATTTTGATTGCGGAAAAATTAAAGAAATGCATTTAAAATTAGAAAAGGGCAACAAATAATATATAACTATGTTTTGATATATGTATTTGTCTGATGAACAAATTACGTAGCTCTGCATTAAAATACATGAAATGAATTTATTTTAGAAAGCATGGAACTTTCTTATTCTTGACCAGAGTTAAATTTTAAGGCATCTGGGTGTGACAGAGTACGGAGGATTAAAGGAAAACAAACAAACAAACAAACAAACAAACAAACAAACAAGAGAACACTTTTTGTAAAAGATTATTTTACTTAAGGAGAAATGAATGATTATGTTTTTATTACATTTTAAAAACAGGTCAATGTGCTATTTCATTGACAATGAATGACACTTTAGTCTAAATATGGTTAACAGAAGAATATCTGCTAAACTCTAATTACATGACACTTTTGAACAGCAAAATAAATAAGTTTCCTTGATAATACTCCATTCCGTGCTGCTAGACATTTCTTAGTATTTCACATGTGTAAAATGTATTTTTAATTGTGTAATTATATGCTTGCTTACTTCTGCAAAGCTATTTTAAACAGAATAATTTTAGCAGCAATGTAATAAAATAAAACCTGTCAATAGAAATAATTGGTGTGATTTTCATAGCAGGGGATAGATTTTTATGGAGTGCAACAGAGCTAGAAGGAATTGGAAAGAGAAAACAGACTGATCTCTTATTTATGATATGTATTGGAAGTGATTTCTATTTTCAGTAAGCTACAATCAAACTGCTGTACTGGGAAAATTTGACAATAAATCTATCATTAATCCCAGGATAATAGGATAGGTTCTTAAAATGCATTTAAAAATATTGAAATCCTAAATGATCATAGATTATTTTCCCTGTTTGAAGATCAGGTAAGGCAGTCTCTGCTGAGATTTCTGAAAGCATATTTTCAGAGATAGGGGAAACAAACCTAGGAGACACGTTGGTTTTGGAACTCTGTAGCTACCAGTGAATGGAGAAATCCAATAGCAAAAGGAAAGAAATGTTTTTTCCTTTAGAAGGAGAGGATCCTCCAGAAGGAAAAAGAGTATAGAGACCCAGCAAGGAAAGGCACAATTTGATAAGGTGCAAGAATTTTACCAATAGAATATAACAGAGATAATATTGATTTATTTATTAAATTTATATGCTGCCCATCTCCCTTTCAAGTAACTGGGCAGCACTAATAGGAATCATTCACATATATATTTGTGCATACAGTTAAATTTTACCCATTTATTTTATAAAGTAGCTTTGTTTTACGAAATAAAACATTTCCCTACAGTGCTTTCTTGAGTCTGGGGAAAGCTGAGTGCATATGGATTGAAACAGGATGAGAAAATACATTTAGTATCTAGAAGTCACAAGTACATATCATCTTTAGGATCAGAGGCAACTTCTGAAGCACCAATTCCTATGAAAACAGTGGATGTGGACTAATATTACTATATCTCTAAGGCAGGGGTCTGCAACCCGCAACTCTGGAGCTGCATGTGACTCTTTCATCCGCCTGTTGTGGCTCCCTATTGCTCAAAATATGTCACAGCCACCAATGTGCGACACTCACCGGCACGTGATTTATTGAGCTTTTCGACCCATCTTTTTTTTTGGGGGGGGAGAGTTCAAAATGTTTTTGTTGCATGCAGAAATAAAAATGTTTTCTCTGTAGCAGTTCATTGATTTCATAAATGCAACACATTATAGTTTTTTTATACATAGCATGAATGTAAAAAATGATATATGCAGTGTTATCTTCATTTTAGATGTCAAAAGGGTTTTGTGGCTCCCGGTGTTTTCTTTTCTGTGGGAAACAGGTCCAAATGGCTCTTTGAGTGTTTAAGGTTGCCGACCCCTGCTCTAAGGGAATAACTGGTCATGATGAAAGTGAAGATATTGAACTTGATTCTGACTTTCTAACAAATTTTTGTTGCTCTTAAAATGTGTATCACTCTTAAGTGTAGGTTCATAATTAATGTTTGCATAGCCTAAAATATAATCTTTTAGTCTATAAATGTAAATAATTGCATCATTTTAATGTTACCTGAACTTCCAAGCTTATATAAACAAGGGCCTGGTGGCTCAGCAGACTGATAGCGTTGTGATTAACACCATCTGTCTGCAATTACTGTAAGTTCGAATCTCACCAGGCTCAAGGTTGACTCAGCCTTCCATCCTTTCTAAGGTAGATAAATTGAGGACCCAGTTTGTGGGGGCAATAAGCTGACTTTTTATAAATATACAAAAGTATGAAGGCTATTGCTTAATGCATTGTAAGCCGCCCTGAGTCTCTGGAGAAGGGCGGCATATAAATCAAATTAAAAAAAAAAAAAAACATCAGCTCACCAATTGCCAAGATCTTCAGGGACACCCTGGACAATTCATAGAAGTTTCTATCCTGATAAGTTGAATTTTGGGTAGGAGAATTTGAATCTAGGTCAGCCACACAATAGCAGATAATGGTGCTAATCATCTATTTGGATGCAGCAAATTTATTTCAGCATATATATCTCCAGCTAAAAAGAGACCATCTGGTCTAGTGGTTAAGACACCAAACTAGAAATCGGGATGCTATTGATTTGTAGTCCTGCCTTAAGTGTGAAAGCAAGCTAGATGACATTAGACCAGTCACTCTTTCAGCCCAAACCATCAGACTTGGGTGGCAAGCCAGTCAACCAATTCCTGTCACAAACCATGGATCAACATTTAGTTGATCTGAGAAAAAAAAAAAAAAAACATTTCTTGCAGAGAAATGCTAGTAATAATAATAAAAAAAATCCGGATGAAGTATAAAGGTCTGTAGATAGGATCACCAATTTGTAGGATATGCAGTATACAATAACAGGGAATATTTAGAGAGTATATCCATGTTTGTGTCCTAACCATTTTTTAATAAGTCTGACTTCAAATGCCTACAGAATGCATTGAATTTCACAGCTAGATTGCTACCGAGCAATGCATTCATATTGACTTGATGCCAGTTTATATTTGAAACCAGTTCCATTATTTAGAACCAATAATTTAGGAGCACATTGGCTCAAAACAAGAAACAACATTCTATCTTAGATTTGTATGGTTAGTATTTGAGTGAACTGTGATGATGAGCTAGCAATTGAAGTTATTAAGGAAAAGCAGTAAGAGAGAATTGGTTTTCTTTCAGTACATAATAACATATTATATATTTGCGGATAGTGAGGTGACCTTATTTCACCAAAGACCTTTGGAGAGACAAATCCACCAATTTAATCAGAATTGCTTTCTTGTTTTTTTAAATTTAAATTTTAGCATTTTAATGAAAGACTCAATCAGAACAGCATGAATGAATGAATGGGTGAGAAGTTCTGCTTATTGTTTACAATAGAAAAGTTAATAGTTGATCCAGCAGATCTTCCCAGAGATTTAAACGCAGAATATTCTATGAATTAAGGGCATATTCTATGAATTAAGGGCATATACACAATAAATAAAAAGAGGGAGGGAGGAAATTTATAGAGTATTTGCAGGAATAATCTATACCTTATGTCATGTAAAGCATTTAAATTGCCTCCCTGTCCTGCCTTCCCAAGCAAATGCAAGAGGTTTAGATAGATTAACTGCTAAAAAATTAAGTTTAGAAACCCATACATACAAAACAACTTTTTATCTAAGAACAAATGTGATTCTTGCCCCCAGATTTAAATCCTGTCCCTCATCATTCCAACCTTTTGAGTGAAAGGCTTAATTTAATTTAATTTAATTTAATTTAATTTAATTTAATTTAATTTAATTTAATTTAATTTAATTTAATTTAATTTAATTTAATTTAATTTAATTTAATTTAATTTAATTTAATTTAATTTAATTTAATTTAATTTAATTTAATTTAATTTAATTTAATTTAATTTAATTTAATTAATTTAATTTAATTTAATTTAATTTAATTTAATTAATTCAATTTATATGCCACCTTTCTCCAAAGACTCAGGGCAGCTTACAATTAAAAAAAAAACAATTATAAAAACATTTAAAAATTAAAATATTAAAACCTATTCACACCGTTCCTGGCTGGATCTCACACGATCGCAACAGTGAGATTAACGGCCCCAGGTCTGCCAGAATAGCCAGGTCTTCACCACTTTTCGGAAGGCCAATAGGGTGAGGGTGGTCCGGACCTCAGGAGGTAACTGGTTCCAGAGAGCTGGGGCAGCCACAGAGAAGGCCTTCCCCCATGGGCCCGCCAGCTGGCATTGTTTAGCTGACGGGACCCGGAGGAGACCAACTCTGTGGGATCTTACCGGTCGCTGGGAGCTATGTGGTAGAAGGCGGTCTCTAAGATAACCTGGCCCTGAGCCATGTAGGGATTTAAAGGTAATAACCTTTAAAGGTAATAACCAGCTAATTTCCTGGCTTGATAGTTTCTGCTTTTACGAAACATATCACCCTGGCATGGGAAGCATCAGAGTCTCTGTGATTTAATCTAACTTAATTGTGGATTGATCTTCCACTGATGTAATAAATTGACCGATGTTTTTCAACTGTTCTTTGCCTGAGCTGAATGTGACAGTTCCACCACCACTCGCCGCAAAGAGATAGCACTATGCCTCAGGGATAATTCACCCAATCTGTCACTGTTGAAAAATGTACAAGTTAGCCTTCAAACAGCACTTGACTGCTACTTCTGTATGTCCAAAAAATAATCACAATAATTGGAAGCATTTGGTAGTATTTTTTTTCCTCTCCCCCACCCATTTAGACTGTGCAGGAGTTTAGATTGATTTGAAAAAGGTGAATGTATGCACAAAACTGTTAAATGTGAGTTCTCCTTCAGTGAACAAGATAAATACTGAAAGGCACCTGCAGTGCTTTAATAGCACTTGCTAACCAGGCTGGCTAAATGTTTTCCATTGATGGTCTCCTTTGATCTCAGATAAGAATATTTATTACACACAAGGCACTTTGTCAAGGTGAAGACTTGAAGTGATAGCTCTTTTATTTATCTAGAAAATAATGATCTAATCCCTGTTCCTGCATTTCTACAGACAGAACAGATCTTCCTACTAAGAATAAACTCTCCATTTCAACAGATGAAGTCAGTCTTTTCTACAAAGAACTTCTACAGTATTCACGGCAACTATTTTCATTCATGTAAACCCAGCATTCTTGACAGCTAAGAATATGGCTGCTGCATTGGAGCTTCAGGTTGCACCTTTCAGAGAGGTGAAAGAGTTTCTATATTCACCCATGGGTTTTTTGCACTCATCCCTTCTCCATTTCTTATTCAGGAAACCTCAGAGTTGAATTGCCAAATTTAAAAATGTCAAGAGCAAATTGAGACCTCAAATACATACAAACTTTCCGTTGTATTAATTATAGCAGGCTCTGACGTGAGCTAACAATGATGGCATTAAAAGCTCCCTCATAACAGTTATGTATTTCTTTTTTTTTTTCCCCTTCCATGCTGGCAGATATGTAAAGCACCTACCAACACAGAGTGAAATATTGGAGGATGTACACACCATACCTCTCATATTTTCTAGATTCTTCCATAAAAAATCAAAACACTTGCTAACCAACATCTAAATGCTGAGGTGGTGCAGTGGTTAGAAGGCAGTACTGCAGGCTACATCAGCTGACTGCTAGCTGCAGTTCGGCAGTTCAAATCTCACCAGCTCAAGGTTGACTCAGCCTTCCATCCTTCTGAGGTGGGTAAAATGAGGACCCAGATTGTTGGGGGCAATAGGCTGACTCTGTAAACTGCTTAGAGAGGGCTGTAAGGCACTCTGAAGTGGTATATAAGTCTAAGTACTATTGCTATTGCCATTTCTATTGCTAAATCAATGTGTTGTGTTTACTTAAACACTGCCTGAATTTTGTATCTGGGACAAGGGAAAAATCACTAGAAGTGGAAAAGAAACTATCCCAAAGCTGTAGGATTAGATTATAATGAAATATGATATACAATATGCATTGTAATCTTTTACATACCTACTCAGGGAGAGCTAAACGCTGCTGAGATCAATGGGGTGTATTGCCAGATAAATGTATACAGGACTGCTGCTTTAATGGTTCCTCTGCTTGAGACATTACTTTGTTGTGCTTTACCAGTGCATTAATCAAATGGATTTCCTTGCACCAGAGATCTGCCACATGTTTAGTTAATTTCAAGGCACATAAGAGTCATTAATAACTAAATTCCTTTCATTATGCCTGTTTATTATTTTTAATAGTCTCTGTAATGTGTGCTGAATGGAAACATCTCCCCAAATGCAGGCAGCAATTAATATGTTTTCCAAATGGTTCTTGCAATAAAAAGGACGATATGGGTCGTCTCTCATATCTCTTCCTGCTGTAGTTGAGTCAAAGCATATGTGAGTTGACACATGCAGTTGCTAACTGAAGTGTGCTTCAGAAGCCAGTGCCTGGTATTTGCTGAGCGAAGTCTATTATTTAAAAATGAATAAGCTTTATTTGCTCCTTAATTTATCACCAAGGGGTGTGCAATTATGCTTAGAAAACCACCATTGAGGAAATGCAATTTTACTCCATGTGGTTTAATCAAATAAAAGAGAAAAGTATATGCGAAAGTGTGGTTTGTTTTTTTTTAGTTTAGCTCTTCGGTTTTCATCAAGTAAAGTGGAATGGTAGAATAACTAGATTATTTACTCTGAAGCTTGGAGATTATGGATTTAATACACAGAAGTGCTGCCAAAATGTTTAATGTGAAGAGTATGTGTATGCATGCAGGGCTTTCCATGTTTCCTCTCTCTTTCTCTAATTTGCAAAAATATTAAAGTCTATTTGCCCCATTGTCTCATTTAGATATGAAGCTCATTGTAACTTGAGATATGAGTTGTTCACTGGAATCCTCTTATTCATGTTTTAGACTTCAGTCCCCTAATCATCTTTGTTGCTTTTCTTGGCACTCTTTCTAGAATCTCAGAAAGATGTTGAGACTGTAGAAATACTTCAGAGAAGAGCAACAAAGATGATTAGGGGACTGAAGGCTAAAACATAGGAAGAATGGTTGCAGGTATTGGATATGTCTATTTTAATGAAAAGAAGGACTAGGGGTGATATGATAGCAGTGTTCCAATATCTAAGGAGATGCCACAAAGAAGAGTGGGTCAACCTATTATCCAAAGCACTTGAAGGCAGAACAAGAAGCAATGGATGGAAACTAATCAAGGAGAAAACCAACTTAGAACTCAGGAGAAATTTCTTGACAGTTAGAATAATTAATCAGTGGAACTACTTGCTTGCAAAGTTGTAGCAGTGGAACGACTTGCTTGCAGAAGCATCCAAAACTGGATGCTTATAAAAAGTAACAGGACAACCATTTGTCTGAAATGGTATAGGGTTTCTTACTTGAGAAGGGGCATGGATTAGAAGACCTCCAAAGTCCCTTCCAGCTCTGTTATTCTGTTATCTTCTTCCTAGCTTCAGACTATTTCCACTTTTCCTATCTTGCTATGAATCCAGAGTAACTGTCTAGGTTGCAAACTTTTGTATTGCTCAAAGGGAGCAATTCTGGGATATATTTTGGGGTGCAGATGGCATTAGGAATGAGATTCACCTTTCCCAAACCTAATGTTCCACTCCTCACCATGGCCACGGTTCTGGATGAGAAAAGAATATTAACAGAACAGGTCTTCAGGGACATATCAGCAGGTCAGATAGGTCTTGTGACCCAATAGTAATCTGGATGGCAGAGGCTCCTAATTCCTGCTTTATATTAAGAAGGGTGCAAATTAGTAATGGTGCTAGTAACTCTCTCAATTCTAATATATATACTAGTGAGGTAAACAAATAGAGGGAGAGAGAGACATAAAATATCTTTAGAGAATTGGAAGGTTGGGATCAGCTGTACACTGATCAATTCAATTTAATTGCACCAATTTCCAAATAAAGGAACACTTTCCCCCCTTCCTATTCTTTACTGAAGCCCTTCTGTATTTACATATAAGAAGTACAGCTAATGAAGAAAATTTATACAGTTATAAAATGTAACTAGGAAGAATTCTGGGTTATCATTTATGGAAAAAGCTAGTCATTTTCAATAGTGTCCCAGATTTGTTTTACCATGGACTCTCTAAAAAGAAAATGTCTAAGTGAAAGTTCAGATTTCTTAGTCCCAGGGTAGAATATAATAGTAATCCTTTTAGCTGTCCTTAGCACTATTGTTATAGTTCTCCTCCTAAAATAGCCATATAATCACTAAGTTCAATTCATGTTTCCTTCTCCATGGCTCCCAACTGTATGATTTTGGACCTCACTAGAAGATTGCTTGCTAAACCTGCAAAATGAGTTTATCAATGGAGATGTTGGGTTAATGGGTAACATTAATACCATATCAATAGTTGTAATTAGCCTTAATTAATACCAACTAGTTTTTTTTTTTTTAAAAAAAGATAAGTTAGTTAATTGGATCTCAGAGGACTCCAAGAAAATAAATCTAATTACACATTATTCATTAAAAAAAATAAGCTAAATATGATTGTTTTAAACCAGAACTTTACAGATACATTGGATAATATGTAGTTTATATAGTTGGGTCTTACAGAGGAAGATCTTCCAAGTGAAGTGGAAGAAATGTCAGAAAGGAAGCATAATTTAGTGTTCTGTTTTTATTTCATAGTAAGAACTATTTCTCAACCACTGATTAAGCTTTTCTTGATACTTTAAATTACTACTGAGGTTAAGATCAACTAAGCATCTGAAAAAATTTCAGGGTTTGGAGCCGTGGTGGGTTGCTACTGGTTCTCCCTGGTTCGGGAGAGCCGGTAGTGGAAATCTTCATAGGGGAGCGAACCGGTTCGCTTCGAATGTCAGTTGGGCCCTCACCCCCGCGCTATGCCCACCATTATTTCTTTTGTTTTTTGGTCAGCTGTAAGGCGCAGCAGAGTGAACTGCCATGCCTCAGCTGTTCTTTTTACTCAATGCGCTTGTGTGATACGAACCGGTGGTAAAACTGATTAGAACCCATCACTGGTTTGGAGGCTAAATTATTTCTCATGACAACTAAAAATCAAACAGTTTCAGTAGGAAGGTTTATTTATTTACTTATTTATTGTTGCAATTTATAGGTAGCTCAAAAAAGTTTGGTGACAAATTCTACATAGCCTGATCAGCATTCCTCTTCATTTTTTAAAAAAATAAAATAACAGAAAAATGATGCAACCTAATAAAAAATAGTTTATTAAGAAATAAGGGATATAAGCATAAGTACAGGAGGCTACATTTTAGCAGATGGTAACTGTTTCTTAAATATTTTATTGTTACTACTAGATTTGTTTTATTTAATATTAACTTTTGATATTAGTAACTAATAATATGTGACAATTAAACAGTTTCTCCAGATGCTGGATTTAGATCTAGAATACATAACTGCTTCTTTTTATCCCAACATAACAAATATACATACAGATTGCATTCAAAGATTGCAGTTCCATTTATTGCTCTTAGGTTTCTATGCAACCACTTTGAGATAGGAAACAGTATGTGAGTGTTTTAAATAACTTTAAATGAAGTGCCATTATGGAAAGACCATTTACATCATAAGAAGCAGTGGTCTATATACAACTCAATCTTTGTTCAAAATTATTTGAAATCACACAAAATCATTGTGTGCCAAGAGTACACCTGGCATCTCTTTTCAATTTATTTATAAAGAATGCCTTTTGCAGCCATACATATGTCTGAAATATTTTTATGCAAAATAAATGACGTAAATTCTTCTACTTGCCGATTATAGTTCACATTATTTCCATCTCTTAGCAAATATTTTCACTAAGTAAAAGTTTCACCATGAAAAGAACAGAAGTTTACATTGAGCAAAACTAAACAATTGTTTTTTGAGTTTTAGATAGATTTTAGGGCGGGAAAAACCCTAAACTGGTTAGACCAGCTTGTCTCTCTCTCTCACACACACATGCACAAACACACATGTGTATTTGTGTGTAATTATATCTATATAAAGAGAGAGAGAGAGATTCAAAAGCACTCATATTAAGAAATTCAGCTAAAAAAACAAATTCTTTTTTCAATCTTTTAATTTTAATTGTTTAGAAATTAAAATGCATTTCTATAACCATTATGAGCCTTATGAGTCCTTCTATTCCATGCAAAATTGAACTGGTGATAGCAACAATATAATCAGTGGCTTATATAATATTGTTATGTATTGATTCATAATAGTATCCAGAATAAACCTTAGAGATATCTTTTGAGTAGCCCTTGAGAAATTAAACCATCATTTCTGGAAGGTTTATCCCATTTTAGTGCTGAAAGATGACTTCTCTCTGATGGATGGATAGACACAAATTAGCAACAAAAAGATATATAAAATAACTATAGCAGTCTCTAAAACAGCACCACATACTATGAATATCTGCTGCATTCTTCTTGATTCCTCTCATTCTGACTTCTTT
The DNA here is from genome assembly GCF_029215685.1 of Pituophis catenifer annectens. Classification (NCBI taxonomy): domain Eukaryota; kingdom Metazoa; phylum Chordata; class Lepidosauria; order Squamata; family Colubridae; genus Pituophis; species Pituophis catenifer. Next base: position 103,670,208 of record NW_027256881.1, read on the forward strand.
TTTCTTTTTTTAAAATAAACCAGATATGGGAAGGTCTTTATTAAAGCATGACATCAGTCTAATTATTTCACTAGTAGTGTCTGAGTGTCTAATCTGTCTAATCTAATCTACATTACTTTCTGTTTCCAAAAACATTAGAATTGCTTTCATCTAGAGTTAAGAAAGATCCTGCAATGATCCTGCCCAAAATCCCATCATCAACCACACCTGAAGCTCATTCTCTGCTGCCCTTTCTCTGGAAGGAATATTTTGAACCTTACCTTCTATCATCCTCAAACCCCAAAAATCTTTCTTCATTTATCAGAATTTTGCCAGTGCTTTGTCCTCTTTTGCATATTACTTCAAGTAGTGCCTAAACAATTCCCTTCAGTAATCTTCCCACTTGCTTGTGAATTTACATAACTTAGATGTATTAGCCTATTTACAGAAGAGTTAAAGCACCTGAGAATGAAAATAACATACTTGTATAGAAGAGTAGTGTACAGTTTTATTTCTGATATTTTTTTAGTTAGAACTAATCAGAAGCAGATACAAACGAGTGTTATCTAATATCAGGTTTATCATTGGCAACAAACAAACAAACAGATTTCCAAGTACATCAATATATCAATATATAGTTATACTACTTCTGCTACTGCTGTCACAAGAGATGAAAAACTTCAAGGAAAACATTTGCCCAAAAGTCCTCAGGAGAGTGTAGGCTACTGTGCAATTACCACATTTAATTCAAGTTAAGGATAATTGTAGATATGTATGAGAAAAGACAATCTTCATTGAAGTAAAAAAAAAATGCTCTGGGCTGGGCGAGGACCTCTGGAGAAATTGGTCAGACTTAAACTTTTTAAAAGAGACATGGTGGCTCAGTGGCTAAGATGCTGAGCTTGTTGATTGAAAGGTCAGAAGTTCAGCAGTTCAAATTCCTAGTGCCACATAACAGAGTGAGCTACCATTACTTGCCCCAGCTTCTGCCAACCTAACAGTTCAAAAGCATGTAAAAAATGCAAGTAGAAAAATAAGGACCACCTTTGGTGAGAAGGTAACAGCATTCCGTGCACCTCTGCTGATTAGTCATGCCAGCCACATGACCACGGAGATGTCTTCGGACAGCGCTGGCTCTTCGGCTTTGAAATGGAGATGAGCACTGCCCCCTAGAGTCAGGAACAACTAGCACATATGTGCAAGAGGAACCTTTACCTTTAAACCAGGGGTGAAATCCAGCAGGTTTTGACAGGTTCTGGAGAACCGGTAGCCGAAATTTTGAGCAGTTTGGACAACCGGCAAATACCACCTCTGGCTGGCCCCAGAGTGGAGTGGGAATGGAGATTTTGAGGTATCCTTCCCCTGCCATGCCCACCAAGCCACGCCCACCAAGCCACACCACACCCACCAAGCCATGCCCACAGAATCGGTAGTAAAAAAATTGGATTTCACCACTGCTTTAAACCTTTCAAGCGGAACTGAAGTAGCAAACTTTCTGGATCATGCAAGTCAGAGTTCAATCAGGACCTTGGACAGTGTCATTCAATACTAACAGGCTGGCTCTTCTAGCAAATGTGAAACACTTTATAGAAATCTTATGAAGGCTGACAGCCTTGTGACCCAATAGTTCCATATCTGCATTTTGTTCTTGCTGTTTAAGAAGTCCATGACCATTTCTGAAGTGATAAAATTGAAGGATAAATGAGACTGAAACTTCTCATAGTAGCTCTAGAAAGATCCACTGGATTCAAAATCATCTCCAAGGCATTGCTAAATCCTGATGCACAATATATATTGAAAACGGACCATATGTACATTGATTTCCCAATTCTGAGTTGTATCTACAGATAGCAATACAATATGCCCATGTATGGAGAAATGGAAAATTTTTTGATGAATTATTTGCATGTCTACTCAGATCCACCTCTCAGATGTTAAATATCAATTTAAAAAAAAACTACATCACTAATTGCAATTTCTTATAATGATTTATCTTTAAAATGGACTTCACAGATGGCAAACCTCTATTTAAAAGTATCTAGATTAATTTATAAACAATAGAGAATGAAAAATCATGATCCAATGGTAGGCTTTTTAGAGTAGAAATAAGAGCAGCTTGCTTCCATTTCTACTCTAAAACCCTCAAAAAATGTTTAGAAAGTTTGGGGAGAAAAACTTTTCTTGTACCTGTGATATCTGTACATTCCAATGACTTCATTTGCAAGCCACCAGTTTTTGGGAACAGAGTTGTCTTTGGTGCTCAGAAAATTGTCCATAATTGAAATAAAACAGTGATTCTTTCTAATTTGTTGGTTTTTTTAAAAAAAGAACATATATGTACATTAATAATAAGAAAACAAATCACCTGCTCTGCATAATCTGTAGAATCTGGATGTCATGTTGGTACAAGATCTGTTCCTGTAATGGCATGTGGATATGACATAGGGAAACAGAAAGAAAACTTTCATGCTAATTGATGGTCAGACAAGGGGCAGCTGAGACCGCAGGAGGAATGTAAACATGGAAAACATCACAGAAAATGTCACTGGGGATCCTCTCCAGTTTCTGAGATGGTAAAAGTGAGGGGAGAGAAAATACACTTTCATATTTTTAAGACTCTTTTAAGATAACCTTTCAATAAAGTTGAAGAGCTAGTCCTTCTGATTGTGCTTCTTGTCTGGGCTACTTCACAAGGCTGACAGCTCCTTAACCTGTGTGACATCAAAACACATATAAGGAAGTAATTATTTTTTTTTTAAATTTGATTTATATGCCGCCCTTCTCAGGAGACTCAGGGCGTCTTACAATGCGTTAAGCAATAGCCTTCATACTTTTGTATATTTATACAAAGTCATCTTATTTTTCACTGTGATGTCACATTTTGCCATCTCCCCGCTCTTCCCCTGTCAGCCTTGTGAAACAGGAGGCATGCCCAGATAAACTAAGCACGCCAAATGAATGTATTGCCTTCACAGCCTAATTGATTAGGGATGGCCCCTTCTGAGACATTGACCTATTCCTTCTTCAGAGTAAGCTCTATCTTATCTGACTATCCCTGGTTGTGACTCTTTTCCCTGTCTCTCAAGGTCATTCCCATACACTTTTACATGCCCTGCCTTACTGTGCTTGCCTATGGTGGTCTGTTTTTAAAAGTTTAAAGTCTCTGATCTGAGCTCAGTTCTTGTTGATTTCATGGATATGTTCATGTAGATCATGTAGAAATAGTATGAAAGTCCTGTTTCCATGGTCTTCTTACGAAGTGTTGTATTTAGACCAGGGGTAGTATCCACTTACCTTTGCTACCGGTTCACTTTGCTCACATGCACCATCTCCGTGTATGCACAGGGCCTTCTGTGCACATGCAGAGTGTCAAAAATGTGGATAAATAGGATGTGATTACTTCCAGGCGGGTGGGCGGAACCTCCCACAGCCGCCGCTACCGGTTTGCCCGAACTTGACAGAACTGGCTGAATGCCACCACTGATTTAGACCTGCTAATCCTCTGCAGCGTCTCATGTAAGCATTCAGGGTAGAACTTGCTTAGTGTCCAAACCCAGACAAGATCAGCTAGATCAGTGGTTCTCAACCTTCCTAATGCCGCGACCCTTTAATATAGTTCCTCATGTGGTGGTGACCCCCAACCATAAAATTATTTCTAAAACTATTGAAAATATGTGTTTTCCGATGGTCTTAGGCGACCCCTGTGAAAGGATCATTCGACCCCCAAAGGGGTCCCGACCCACAGGTTGAGAACCACTGAGCTAGATGCTCTATTTAGAGGGACATTGAGAGGAATAGAACTCTGGAGATTCCCTCCCCCCCCCGAGTTTCTGTTGAAATGCTTAGGCAATTAACACCTGCCATATTCTGTGTTAAGAGAATGATTTAAAAATTAGATCTTCAAGATTTTTTAATGAAGTTTAGGACAGGTAGGAATTCTCAAGAAGGAACTAATTTAGCTGAAGCTGAAAAATTACTTCCTTTTCTTTTCTGATGGAACTCTTACACCAGAGGAGCGGTTGAAAAAGTAACCATGCAAACCATATTTGCATTTCTAATTAAAAGATAGTTGTAGTACTTCACCATTTCCTAAAGGCTCTGCATTGTCCAGGTTGAATCCAAGAATTAGAAATAAACAGTGTTGAATATAAGACTCCTTATCCTGGGAAATGAGGCATGGTATTACCAACATAGTTATTCTAATGAATTGCTTACTGTCCTCCTACTATGTGTCACAATGGGCATATAGATGGGTAATATTGACACAGATGTGTTCATGACAGAGGGCTGTACATCAATATGCACGGCTTCAATGCTGCCCACAAAAGCAGCCTTTGATATTTGCCCAAGATTGATTATACAAAACATTTGTTAGCAATTGCACATCAGGAACCTCGCACCACCAAGAACCAGCTGACAATAACTGGGGCTGGATAAGAATTTTATCCATTTATGTAATTAAAAACATCATTTGCTTCATTATTCAATCATTAAGATTTCATTTGCTTGCATTATTCATGTTCAATTTTGTGTCATTTTTCTTTCTTTCCTTACATGACTGCTACAACTGGATGTTATGTTTGCACCATTTTGTTCATTTTTCACCGGATGCCTCAATGATCAGTGGCATTTCCTTTTTCCCCTTTCTTCTTAATGATGCACTTCAGCTGCCATCAGAGACAGGTAAGCCTTTCCTCTCCAATGAATGATGACTGAGTACAAATGGGGTAGAAACCAAAGCCATTCATGCCAGTTGGTTCTCTATGGAATGACTTTAACAATGAAGGAGATCTGGATCAAATAAGCAGGCTTCAATTGAATCAATGCTTTCATTCATTAGGAAAGGAAAACACAGTCTTCCTGCAGAATAGGGCATGTGTATGCTGAATATAAATCTTTCCAGGATAATAAGGAGTTATCCTATTTGTTGATTGTCATAATGTTCTAGGAATGCCTGGCCACATATGACTCTACTACAGCAAGCATTTAAAACAAAGGTATTTAGGTGTACCTATTTTTGTTAGGCCAGAAGTACATTTCAATGAACAGACCCAAAGAAGATCTTTTTTTTTTCCCCTATTAACTTTGGCTCATTCTTGCAATGACAAATGCCTCACTTGCCATTCTTGCTACTGCTTTAGGCTGCAAAACAGTTACCTAAAAGCAAGTCCTACTAAATAAAATAAATTTACTTTTGAGCAAGCTTGCTTAAAATGGCACTACATGCCTAATTCATAAACGTTAAGTATGTCTATATTTCAAGCTCTCCTCTTAACTGTGTTTAATGTTTTTACATAAATTATATTTCTAATAAAAATGAAGAATGGGCATAAATGTTATAAATGAGCAACCGGAATATGCAAATAATGCTTGGGTTGGAATAACAGATTATGGGAGCACATTATAGTTAATGGAGACATAATTTATAATAATGGATAAGATGCATGAGGGGGGAAATGGATATGATATTCTTCAATCTCACTTTAGTGCTCAGATGGCCTTTATTATTTAGATTTTGGAGGCAGAAAGGTATCACATATATCATCAATATATGTACTGTATATGCCTAGTCTCAGAGATTTTAATAAGAGAGTTTTGGATTGCAGTTTTATAGTGTTTCTACAATATTTTGAAAAGAGATCAATATATTGTTAAATGTATTTTCTCATTTCAAGGGCGGTCTTTTCCAATCTTCATTAATTGGAGTGACATTGAGAGCATTTATAGAATTCCTGAATCTATAAGTCATTGGTCTTATTGGTTAACTGGGTAATCGTGCTTCTGTATATTTGAATGGAATAATACCATAAACCAGCCACAAGCATGTATGTGTGTGTGAAAAATTATCCCTCAGACAAGAAGAGAAACCATGACAAAGGATGCATGGATCTGGACTTAGAAAGCCAAGACTAAAGTTGTAGTAGAGAACTGAAACCAGGTCCCACTGTCTCTGCCCCAGTTGACTGAAGTGATGGTCTCCCAGTAATATGAAGGCCACCATCTTTATTTGGAGAGATAGAGAATAGGAAACAGAAAAGTGGACAGCTACATGGAAATGCATCAGGTGCAAAATGCTTCTATTTTGGAGTAACCTGGCATTGAGAATCAAGACTAATTATTAATTATATTAAGTATTAATTATATTCAAGTAGAGGCTGACAGTTTCCTGAATTTAAAAAGCTGTTTCAGTATAGAATATGTTCTGTTACCCCTCATTCTTCTAAATTCCATGTGCTAATTTTGCTTCTTGGAAACTTTGGACCTTAGTTATTGGTGGGACCTCTGTCTCTTTTTGAATTTGATTTGTATTTTATGAATATGACTTGCCTAGATATTTTTAAAGTATAAAATGGTCGTTTACTTATCTGCCACATCTTTTTTTAAAATTTATATTATAAATTGTATTCAAAACACATTTGAAATCCTCATGGATTTCTTTGAGACAAATCCAGTATCATCGGGATATAACATGTGTTAAGAAGCTATTTAATTGCTTTGCAAGTGTTGTCATAAAAAACTTAATCTACATTCAATTAAAAATAGACTAAACAATTCTAAGGAAATTGAATCATTCTCCTTTTTCTAACTCAAAGAAATAAAAGCTCCTTGCTATGAGGAAGGAAGAAATTGGTAATATAGTATATCATTCATTACCTGGGTTAATGATTTAATCAACATTTCTTGGAAAAATCTTATCATATATTACAGAAATATATTATCTCTATAGTCCTGGGGACTTCTTCAATTTTAATTTCTGGATTTCTTCTTAGTTTTATCTACTGTAATTAGTTTATTAAGAGTTTCATTTTGTTGATCTGCAAATCTTATAATCTTTGGAATACTACTGAAAGCCTAAAGGTCCTATCATGGACCAGGACTCAAGGAACTAATCCTGAAGAATAGGCTCCAGAAGAACTTGTAGAATTCAGACTTAGGAAACACAAAGTCAAGTATTACCTGAGGCTGATCAAACACACAAACCATAAGAACAACTGGAGCAATTAGATGATGATGCCATAAGGCTTCCAACCCATACACCCAGTGTGTAGAGTAGAGAGCAGAGCAGAGGCATTCTAGGAGATTCCTTGTCAAGCAAGACAATAAATATCTTGATTAAAGACAACTGATTTAAGAGACAGTCCTGACCTATGAATCTTCATTGGAACCAACTGTCTGATAAGTAATTCTTGTGTGACATTTGTGGGAATTCTGCTCAAGAAATTTTGACTTTTAGACTAGCTGACAACCCTGTCCTGGCTCTTGAACTCTGGATTTTGATTACTCTTCTGCATGTTCCTGTTAAAAACAAAACCATACTCAGGCAGGCTTTTTTTAAATGGAGACTCAGTTTGGCTTGCATTCCTTGACTGCTGTTATCTCCATGATTTTGAATACTCTGCTAAATTTCCATAGCAACCATGTGAATATATAATTGAAGCAGGACAGTTGCTTTGTTAAAAGTTTAGTTTTCATATTATTTCAAACTGATGTTTTAAATAAAACAATATAGAAAATGTAAAGTGAAGTGAAGTGAAGTGAAGTGAAATGAAGTGAAGTGAAGTGAAGTGAAATGAAGTGCAGGGACTTGAATTTGCAGGATGCCAAGAAGGATATAATAGTCACTATTAAACACTTAGAAATGCAGGTAAATAACATTAAAAAAAGCCCACATATATTGAATATATTACCTTGTTTCGCAGTTCCTGAATTAATGTAGGAAAGGGCATAATTCATTTTAGATTGCTCTAATGTAGCTTTAAGTTACACTTATCTTTAATCTAGCAAGAGACAATTGTATGAATGACAGGCCATCTATTACCATTAAGGCCTTCAACCAAGATGCTGACACAACAGGCACAATGTGATTTTTACATACTTTGACTTCCTCTGGATTAATGAAGAGGAATTACAGCACTCGTATATCCCTCAAGGAATTCTTCAGCAATAGAAAGGCTACAATGGGCAATGGACTTAACGAGAAGAAATGAGAGGGTATCATCAAGAAGTGTATCCCATCAGCTTTTGCAATGGAGATGAATGAGAGAATACCAAGAAGAAAAAAGGGAAGAGGAGGAGAAGAAGGACGGATGGAAAGAACAAAATCCTCATGCCCTACTTGGGTTGAAAAACTGAAGACAGAAAAACTATTTATTCTAAAATTACTGGGATATCTCTTTTGTATTCCTTTTGTTTTCTGTTTGCTACACATCTTAATTCTAATCTTGTTTCTAATACAAAAAAATAAATGGAAAAGTGCCTATCTATAAGAAGTGAATATCTTTAAGCTGCAATGTATCTCCATAGAGTAAGAAGGTTTATTCTTATCATGCAATCTTTTCTGAAAGCATAAGCATTCAGATTATAATTCTTGAATGAATAATTTAATTGTAAACATGCAAGCACACTTTTTATTCATGTTTGGATCATAGTAGTTACAAGTTCCTTCCTGATACTAATGGCACCTGTAAATGACACCCAACAACTTCATTTTTGTAGGTTTATATTGGCTGACCCCAGTATTACAGTACAAAGAACACATACAACATGTTTCATATAATGATTTCCTTTCCTTTCCTTTCCCTTTCCTCTCTTCCCCTCTCCTCCCCTCCCTTCTCCTCCTCCTCCTCCTCCTCCTCCTCCTCCTCCTCCTCCTCCTCCTCCTCCTCCTCTCAGGGGAAATTGATATTTAATCCATTCCCATACATGAAGTTTCTTGATTCATGCCTCCTCTTCCCAAACCTTTTCCCCCTGAATATACAAAAGTGCATATAACATTTTTTTTTTTGCCCTTTAAAAAATTCCATAGGATAGAAGCTAAAATAGTGCTTTGGGTTTCTAAATAATTTCATCAATTAATGCCTTTGATAGCAATTTTACCTGCAAATAAATAAAAAATGAAAAACATATAAAGCAGAAAAAAAGTCTTTGATATTACTTTGTGCTAATTAAGCTGCTTTTAACAAATTAGCACATAGTGTTTAAAAATAAAAAGCAGCTTTGGTAGATTCTTTTTTTTTTTTTGATCAGTGAACAATCCTTAGAGTACATATATAAGGTATGCAAAGTATTTTAGTTTTCTATCAAGTATATGCAATTGTCTATGGATTAAAGATAGCATCCTACATATTTTAATGCTCTTTTTAACACAGGTTTCTTTGACATAACTTTTTTTATGCTATTATTACAGTATTTATGCTGATCTTTTCTCAGAGATTGCCTGAGGTCCTTGAGCTCCAGAAAGTGAAACTGACAATGATTTATATATTTAATCTATGCATAAGGATTCTATGGGACCTGTTTCAATGTCCATAAGAACCACATTAATATTTCTGCAGAAGTCAATGTTCAAGGAGAAAAGTTTCATGTGGAGGAGGGGAGTGCAATGGGAGGAGTTGTAGGCAGTTTTAGTGGTGCAGTTGGGGAAAACATGAGATGCAGGAAAAATAGGATACTGCATGTAGAGGTGAAACTCGAAAAATTAGAATATCGTGCAAAGGTTCATTTATTTCAGTAATGCAATTTAAAAAGTGAAACTAATATATGAGATAGACTCATTACATGCAAAGTGAGATAGTTCAAGCCTTGATTTGTCATAATTTTGATGATTATGGCTTACAGTTCATGAAAACCCCAAATTCACAATCTTCAAATTAGAATATTGTGAAAAGGTTCAATATTCTAGGCTCAAAGTCTCCCACTCTAATCAGCTAATTAAGCCATAACACCTGCAAAGGGTTCCTGAGCCTTTAAATGGTCTCTCAGTCTGGTTCAGTAGGAATCACAATCATGAGAAAGACTGCTGACCTGACAGTTGTGCAGAAAACCGTCATTGACACCCTCCATAAGGAGGGAAAGCCTCAAAAGGTAATTGCAAAAGAAGTTGGATGTTCCCAAAGTGCTGTATCAAAGCACATTAATAGAAAGTTATGTGGAAGGGAAAAGTGTGGAAGAAAAAGGTGCACAAGCAGCAGGCATGACCGCAGCCTGGAGAGGATTGTCAGGAAAAGGGCATTCAAAAGTGTTGGGGACTTTCACAAGGAGTGGACTGAGGCTGGAGTCAGTGCATCAAGAGCCACCACACACAGACGGAACCTGGACATGGGCTTCAAATGTCGTATTCCTCTTGTCAAGCCACTCCTGAATAACAAACGCCAGCTGGCTAAAGACAAAAAAAACTGGTCTGTTGCTCAGTGGTCCAAAGTCCTCTTTTCTGATGAGAGCAACTTTTGCATCTCATTTGGAAACCAAGGACCCAGAGTCTGAAGGAAGAATGGAGAGGCACACACTGCAAGATGCTTGAAGTCCAGTGTGAAGTTTCCACAGTCTGTATTGATTTGGGGAGCCAGGTCATCTGCTGGTGTTGGTCCACTGTGCTTCATTAAGTCCAGGGTCAACACAGCCATCTACCAGGAGATTTTGGAGCACTTCATGCTTCCTTCCGCAGATGAGCTTTATGGGGATGCTGACTTCATTTTCCAGCAGGACTTGGCACCTGCCCACACTGCCAAAAGTACCAAAACCTGGTTCAATGACCATGGGATTACTGTGCTTGATTGGCCAGCAAACTCGCCTGACCTGAACCCCATAGAGAATCTATGGGGCATTGCCAAGAAAAAGATGAGAGACATGAGACCGAACAATGCAGAAGAGCTGAAGGCCACTATTGAAGCATCCTGGTCTTCCATAACACCTCAGCAGTGCCACAGGCTGATAGCATCCATGCCATGCCGCATTTATTTTATTTATTTATTTTATTTATTAGATTTCTATACCGCCCTACTCCCGAAGGACTCAGGGCAGTGCACAGCCAAACAATAAAAACACATACAATACAAAATTTAAAAAATAGAATAAAATCAAATTAAATAATTTTGGCCCTGACAAATTTAAAACCCCAAACTTTTAAAACCAATTTAAAATTGAATATATAAATACTAAAAGATATTTAAAATTTTAAAAATCTTTTATAAAAGAGGGGGAAAATTAGGCCAGGCCGGCCTGGTGAAATAGTAAGGTCTTTAAGGCGCGGTGGAAGGTGCGCAGATCCGGGATCCTCCGTATCTCTGGGGGGAGCTCGTTCCAGATAGTAGGTGCCCCCACAGAGAAGGCTCTCCCCCTGGGGGCCGCCAGTCGGCATTGTTTGGCTGACGGCACCCGGAGGAGCCCCTCTCTATGGGAGCGTACCGGCCGGTGGGAGGCTATTGGTGGTAGTAGGCGGTCCTGCAAGTACCCGGGTCCTAAGCCATGGAGCGCTTTAAAGGTGGTAACCAAAACCTTGAAGCGCACCCGGAAGACCACCGGGAGCCAGTGCAGCTCGCGCAGGAGAGATGTTACATGGGAACGCCATGTCGCTCCCATTACCACCCGCGCGGCCGCACTCTGCGCCAGTTGGAGCCTCCGGGTGCTCCTCAAGGGGAGCCCCATGTAGAGAGCGTTGCAATAGTCCAGGCGGGAGGTGACAAGGGCATGAGTGACCGTGCATAAAGAGTCCCGATCCAGAAAGGGACGCAACTGGCGAATCAGGCGAACCTGATGAAAAATCCTCCCGGTCACGGCCGTCAAGTGCTCTTCTAAAGACAGCCATGAATCCAGGAGGACGCCCAAGTTGCGAGCCCTCTCCGTGGGGGCCAATGATTCGCCCCCAATAGTCAGTGATGGCGTCAACTGACTATATCGGGACATCGGAAACCACAGCCACTCAGTCTTGGATGGGTTGAGCCTGAGCCTGTTCCTCCCCATCCAGATCCGTACGGCCTCCAGGCACCGGGACATCACTTCAAGGGCATTGTTGGGGTGATCCGGGGTGGAGATGTACAGCTGAGTGTCGTCAGCGTACTGATGGTACTCCACCCCAAAACCACGGATGATCTCGCCCAGCGGCTTCACATAAATGTTGAACAGGAGAGGCGAGAGGACCGACCCTTGCGGCACCCCACATATGAGGGGCCTCGGGGTCGACCTCTGTCCCCCTGTCAACACAGACTGCGACCGGTCAGAGAGAAAGGAGGAGAACCACCGCAACACAGTGCCTCCCACCCCCAACTCTTCCAACCGGTGCAGCATGATACCATGGTCGATGGTATCAAAAGCCGCTGAGAGATCTAACAGGACCAGGACAGAGGAGCACCCCCTGTCCCGAGCCCTCCAGAGATCATCAACCAACGCGACCAATGCCGTTTCCGTGCTGTACCCAGGCCTGAAGCCCAACTGGAACAGATCCAGATACGTCATTTCATCCAGGTGCTGGGGGAGCTGTTGCGCGACCACACTCTCAACAACTTTCGCAACAAAGCGAAGATTGGAGACCGGACGATAATTTACCAACATTGCCGGGTCCAGGGAAGGCTTCTTGAGGAGAGGCCTCACCACCGCCTCTTTCAAGGCGGCGGGAAAGTCACAGGCAGTGATTGATAAAAAAGGGGCCCAAACCAAGTACTGAGTACATATGTATGCTTATACTTTTCAGAGGTCCGATATTGTTCTATGTACAATCCTTGTTTTATTGATTTCATGTAATATTCTAATTTTCTGAGATTGTGAATTTGGGGTTTTCATTAGCTGTAAGCCATAATCATCAAAATTATGACAAATCAAGGCTTGAACTATCTCGCTTTGCATGTAATGAGTCTATCTCATATATTAGTTTCACCTTTTAAGTTGCATTACTGAAATAAATGAACTTTTGCACAATATTCTAATTTTTTGAGTTTCACCTGTAGATCTCGACCTGCAGATTGTCCATCCTGGTCATAATACAACAGCAGAACTTCTGGAAAGGTAAAAAGGAGACATGGCGGTTTTCTAATAATAAGGATTTTACTTGTGTAGGAACTTGGCTGATCTTCAAAAGCTAAGTAGGTAGAAACTCAGGAGGAAAGCTGGAAAGGCAATGGAAAAATCTCAGAAGGTAATAAGAAATCATTTTTTACACTGTTGGAAAGAAATGTAATGGAAATATCTATGTAGCCACTAAGTCAGACTGAACCTGAAGGAAATTTTACCTTTTCCTTTTAATATGCAAATATATGTCTTTTTTCCTTGAACTATTTAGTTATGTATGTATTGCAATTATTTGTATTCTACCTTCTTGAATGATTCTTAGGACTTATAACATTTACATTAAAACATCCATACAAACCCAAAAATATTAAATGTGGGGGAGAAAAAGTCTGCCGCTGTTTCCCATTAAAATTCATTTCTTAAAAGACATGCAGAAGAAGATTTTTTTAAAACCCATTTCCCAAAAATGTAAAAAAAAAAAAAAGTGGAACAATCTTGACCTCAAGAAGTAAGCTCTGGGTGAAAAAATAGCTATTGGATTCATCCATTTTAAAGTTGCAGTTGAATGAGAATTAGAAACACGAATGGGGACAAAGTTATTGTTAGTTTTAAAAGGATGTAATGAGATACTGGGAAAAGATTTCAGACATTATCATAGTTCTTCTCAGAATCTCAAAATAACCCAGCCAGTATATTTTCATTATTAATATTATTTCTTTCCTCGTCTCTCTGCTTCTCATCATTTACATCAACTCTTCAGGCAAATTTCCCTTTTGTAATTTTGAGCTCCTAATTCTGCACGTTTCAAGATGCACCTCATTAAAGTCTGATTCTGAATTAAGAGTTACCCCTTTCCCCCCCAGTCTCTATCATGATGCTTCACTCTGTGAAATGAAAATTAATATCAGCTCCCCAACTACTTAAGTGCATCTTCTGGATTACTTCGATTGCACTTGTACAACATTAAAAGTATTTGAAGTAAGTATTATATGCCAAATAAAATTCCTTGTGGTCATAAAAATTAGCATTGTTTTCTCCATCATATAGCATTAAATGTTTATTTTCTAGAGAAGGATTCCAGCTTTCTTTCTTGGGTGATTGACGTAAGATGAAGAGAATGTAGAAATAGCCAATGCTACACCACTGTTTTTCTCCTCTGTCTTGCTGACTTTCCTGCCTTGCACCAGTTGGACATCTATCACTGTCTAACAAGCTCCTGATTACTGAAAACATGCATTAACAACCTGCTTGCTGTTATTTCTTAGCTTGGGATACCTTTTGCTTGTCTGTTGGATCAGCAGCCACTACTGAAATAACCCAGTGGGTAATTAATGCCTTCTGGGCATTAGATGTCAGTTCTGCAGCTTCAATTTCTCTATTCCTCTGCTTCTTTCTCCCCCCCCTCCTTCTAGGATGCATATTGGATGTCAGCACTTGTCAGAAGATGAAATGGAAATGGGTCCACTGGAAATAATGACGTGCAGAATCATATCTTGTCATTGCATCTTCTCAAAAGGCACTTCGGATTTCTCAAGAGGGTGTAAAATTAAACTGCCATCACTTTAAAGGTAGTTTTCCAGTTAGAAGGACATGCTGTAGATTTCAGCAAGTGCACCCAACAATATGCAGACTTAGAAAGGAACCAGGGAACACTTTCACATGGGCATTTTTTTTGTGGGGGGAGGGGACCTCTGAGTACATATCCCATCATATCGCCAGGTGTTTGCTGGAGATTTATGAACTGCATTGCCGGCACTTTTAAAAACTGTAGGAGAAAAACCACAATAAAGGCAGCAAATGGATGGAATGTTCATTTGTCTACTGGATGTTTTTCATATAACTTAGCTGAAATAGTTTGGTTGTATGCTTAGAATCCTTGAGAGGTTGTCATTTAGCCAGTTGATATCAAGCCTGTCACCAGAATGCCTCTTTTAAGTGTCATTTATTTTATTTTGTCGTGCCATAACGTGCCAAGGTTTCCATTTCAAACAGACATATCTAACTTTTAGCTAAGCAAAAAGGCTTGCATTTCATTCATGTGGTAATTCTAGTCTTTCCTAAATTACATAGTGTTAATATCGTAGGAATATATCACTAACTAGTCCTAAACGGATTTCTATGATGATCCAATTATAATTTCCAAAATATTTGAAGTCAGTGCTTGTAGGTTCTATGAGTCTTGTCATAGTATACCAACGTCTGCAGAACTTATGCTGAAAACAAGGGTAAAAACTGAATGTCAGTAAACTATTCTCCCAGAAATAAATTCAGTGAAATTCTCAACTATTTGTACTGGCCAAATTTATTAGGTCTATTTGGTGCTATGAAGGGGAGGAACATATTGTACTGTGCTATTCTACCATACAGCAATTAAAATGTCTGATAGAAAGGAAAATAATTCTAAATTCTACAACAAAGTATGGTGATAATTTTGTTTCAAATTCTTAAAACAAAGCATTCGTTGTCCTCTATCTGTTCTTTTTAAATATTTCTCTCTCTCTCTCTCTTTGTCTCCATCCATCCACCCACCCACCCATCCATCCATCCATCCATCCATCCATCCACCCACCTACCCACCTACCCACCTACCCACCCACCCACCCACCCATCCATCCATCCATCATCTATCATCTATCATCTATCATCTATCATCTATCATCTATCATCTATCATCTATCATCTATCATCTATCATCTATTTTTAATTGAGCACTTTAACAACAATAAGAAGAACTAATACAAGACTAAAGTAGAATGAGAAAGAAATAAAAGAAGAAATAAAAGAAAAAGCTATAAGAGCCAGAAAGAAAAAAGTAAGAGGTAAAAAGAAAATAAGAAGACAGATAGAAAAAAGCTACACAAAAAATTATAAATAAGTGGCTTCCAATCTTTTTCACAGCAGTTACCAGTACATTTTAACTTCTTTTGCTAAGATTATATCATGGCTCCTCTTTCTTCTTTCTATAGTTTATTCTGTCTAATCATCAAAACCATAAATCATATTCTTTTTTTCTTTTTTATGCAAAAAGTCTATAAGGGATTTGCAGCCAGTGATAAATGTAGATATCATCCTTTCTCTAATGAAGCAAGTCAATTTAGCTGTTTCAGCAAGTTTAGTCATTCTTCATCAACTATTTCTCCATTGCAGTTATTGTCAAATCTTTCCATCTGTGTGCATACAATAATCTTGCTCTATGTTAATATACAGAAGCAGTGTTCCATGACTCTTTTCTAAGAGTTCATTCATCAGCCCCATGGAAAAGGTTACTTGAGGGACTGTCTCACCCTATTGGTTTGGCCCATGACACTTGTGCTGGCAGAGGAGGCATCCTGCAGGTCCTATGAGCCCCATTATCCTGGCTGGCAGGGTCCAGAAGGAGGGCCTTCTCTGCTGTTGCTCCTGCCATCTGGAATATCTTGCCCCCCCCCCAATGTGAGGTTGACCCCAACCCTTGTATCTTTTTGTAAGGGCCTAAAAACATGGCTCTGCCAATCAGCTTGGGACTCCAGTGGTGGAACAGCACAATGGAGATGGTTGGTTGAGTAATAACAGATCTTTCCTTCCTCCACTCTGCCCCAACCCCCGCCCTCCTCATGTGTCCTTGGTTTTAATGTCTGGTTTTATCTTTGTATGTTTTAACTGTATATGTAATTGTAAGATGCCCAGAGTTACCTTATGGTAAGATGGGTGGTCAATAAATGTAATAAATAAATATAAATATAAACATAAAACATAAATATCACTAATTTTGCACTTGGCATCTGATAAACCAAGAATGCTTCTGAGTAATCCACAAGTGTATTTAAATTATAATAGTTTTGCTGTTACTGTATTGAACAAGGCCACAATCCTATACATGCTTATCATAAATAAGCACTATAGAATTTAGAGCAACGTTTTGGATAGATATCCATAGGATTGTGCTATAAATCACTTTTAAGTTTGGTGTGGTGATCTAAGGTGCCAGGCTAGAGTTCTAGAGTCCATTTTAGTCACAAAGGCAGCTGGGTGACTTTGGGCCAGTCAATTTCTCTCAGCCCCAAGAAGGAAGCAATGGCAAATTACTGCCAAATAATTTTGCAAAGAAAACTGCAGGGACTGGTCCAAGCAACCCCCAGGAGTCAACACTGATTTGTAGTCAACACTGAACACAGAATAAAAAGGAAATAGCTGACTAAAAAACCGGATGGTAAAAATCCTGCCTCTTTCCTCCTCACTCCCTATCAATATGATATGGTGGGATATTTTGAACACCTACTGTCCTGAACACAGTTGTAGAGCTTAGACCACTATTTCTTTTCAAAGAAAACCAGGAATGAGATGTATTAAATGATTTGAAGTCTGAAGAATCTGTTTTGTACCTGCACCTCAGCTGGATTTGAGAGCGTAGGAAATATCTTTAAAAACACAGCATGTTTACAGGGTTCATTACAGAAGAAAGAATCCAGGAAGATCAGATAATCTTCTTTTCCCCCCAAGCTTGTGTGCTGGTGGGAGTTCCTTTTCAAATTTTATCACTTTAAAGCGGAACTTTCACAGTTCATCTTAGTGAAAGGGTACATTTTTAACTCTTTACAAATGATTTTACACGCACTCAATTTAAATAAATAAATAAATAGGAAAATAGTTTTATGACACCTGAGAAAGTATAACAAGTGAGATAGGATTTCCCCCCCCCCCTCTTCTCCAGGGCTGCAGTGTAACTTCAGAAAGGAGAATTTAGCACTAGTTTCCAGCAAAGTTAAGTGTTTTAGAAATTGCTAGTTTAACAAAGAAACAAAGAAAATGCAAGCATAAAGGTTGTTGTTGTGGTTGTTATTAGTCACGAAGTCGTGTCTGATCTATTGCGACCCCATGGACAATGTTCCTCCAAGCCTCCATGATCTCTACCATCCTCTGGAGTCCATTTAAGCTCACGCCGATTGCTTCAGTGACTCCATCCAGCCATCTCCTTCTCTGTCGTCCCCTTCTTCTTTTGCCGTCAACCTTTCCCAGCATTAAGCTCTTCTCCAGTGGGTCCTTCCTTCTCATTAGGTGGCCAAAGTATTTGAGTTTCATCTTCAAGATCTGGCCTTCTAAAGAGCAGTCAGGGTTGATCTCCGCT
Source organism: Pituophis catenifer annectens (assembly GCF_029215685.1). Classification (NCBI taxonomy): domain Eukaryota; kingdom Metazoa; phylum Chordata; class Lepidosauria; order Squamata; family Colubridae; genus Pituophis; species Pituophis catenifer. The sequence goes on from NW_027256881.1 coordinate 103,688,071, forward strand.
AGGACTGACTGGTTTGATCCCCTTGCAGTCCAAGGGACTCGCAGGAGTCTTCTCCAGCACCATAGTTCAAAGGCCTCAATTCTTTGGTGCTCAGCCTTCCTTATGGCCCAACTTTCACAGCCATACATTGCAACTGGGAAAACCATAGCCTTGACTATATGCACTTTTGTTGGAAAGGTGATATCGCTGCTTTTTAGTATGTTGTCTAGATTTGCCATAGCTTTCCTCCCCAGGAGCAAGTGTCTTTTAATTTCTTGGCTGCAGTCCCCATCTGCAGTGATCTTGGAGCCCAGGAAAATAAAATCTGTCACTACCTCCATTTCTTCCCATCTGTTTGCCAGGAATTGAGAGAGCCATATGCCATGATCTTAGTTGTCTTAATGTTGAGTTTCAAGCCAACTTTTGTACTCTCCTCCTTCACCCGCATCAAGAGCTTCTTTAGTTCCTCTTCACTTTCTGCCATTGGAATGGTATCATCCGCACATCTGAGGTTGTTGATATTTTTCCGGCAATCTTAATTCCAACTTGTGATTCATCTAGCCCTGCCTTCTAACCCATTTGAAGTGTGTCTACATTTCTGGACAAAAGATGGGCAACAAGCAAAATATCAATAGAATTTACAGTGCTTTACAGCCCTCTCTAAGTGGTTGAGACTCAAAGTACTTATGATATAATGAGGAATACAGAAGTGGTGGGATAAATCTCATCAGTGGAACATTTAGTTTGATGGCTATGTCTTCTTGGTCAAAAGAGCAATCACCACAAGACAGGTGATATAATGTATATCAGCAATGAACTTACCTTTACAGAGGGCTTCTGGACTGATGGTAGCCCATCTTTGGAAAGTATCTGATTTAAGGTAAAAGGACAATCTTACAGAAAGGATATCTTGTTAGGAGTATTACCAAACCACTCTGGTGCATGAAGATTTACTCAAGCAGATAACTGAAGCCTGAAAAAGTATGGAAATGATTTTAATGGAACATTTCAACTACTGCATCTAGCCATTTATTGTGCCAAAATAAGATGCTGGACCAGTTCAATTTTTAATAGGTGTTAATTGATAAATTTTCTTATTCAAACGTTACTTGAAGATATCCCATCTTGGATTTGGTCCCTACTACCTGGGACAAGTTGACAGTGGGACGTTTGGATGCAAGTGAAAATACATTATTACAATTTTTGATTCTTAACTAAAAGCTTGTAAAAAAAAATGAGTTGGACTCAAAACTATGGAATTTTAAAAGAAATAAAAATATTGAGGAACTGTAGAATGTTTTAATTGTTGGTTTTATTGTACACTGCCCAAAGTCACTTTGTATGAAATGGGTAACAATATAAATTTGACAGCTGGATAGATGATAGATAGATAGATAGATAGATAGATAGATAGATAGATAGATAGATACATAGATACATAGATGGATGGATGGACGGACAGACAGACAGACAGACAGACAGATGATAACTAAGGTACCATGGGAAAAAGACATTAATTGTAAAGATGTAGCTGGTTGAGACTGATTGAAAAAGAAATTAAGAATTATGTAGTCTCAAACAATACCAATCAATATCAGGAAATAAGTTAAAGGAAATCTAAAGGTGACAATGTGATTGAACAGGCAACTTGTGAAGAAGGTAAGAATGATTATGTTTGCTTATTGGAAACAGAAGGACTAATGGGTAAAGAAATTTACAGGAGCTTCAACTTAGAAATGTAAGAATGAAGTCAGGAAGACACAGCCAGAAAATGACTACAGTTATCAAGAGAGGCAAAATTTAGCAAGAAAAGTTTCTTCAAATATGCCAGCAGCAAGATGGAGACAGAAAAATTGGTGGGCTCACTGCTTGCTCCAAATGGAGAAATCTTAATGAATGATCCAGAGAAAGCAGAAAAGCCCAATTCCTATTTTGTCATTGTCTTTATATCCAAAGAAAATAGTGACCTGAATACCATACACTGGGAAAAAGCACAATGTAGGTTACTAAGGATATGGCAAATGATCCTCTGGCCAATTTGAACAACCTAGAACTAAGAGAAAATTTTCCAACAGCCAGAACAATTAACTAATGGAATGGCTTGCCTTCAGAAATTGTATGTGCCGCATCACTGGAGACTTTTAAGAAGAGTCTAGACAACCACTTGTCTGGGATGACATAGGGTCTTGTGCTTGAGCAGGGGGTTGGACTAGAAGACCTCCAAGGTCCCTTCTATTAACAAACAGGTTTCCTATGAAGTTATACATGGGACAGTTTCTCTGAATGCCACCAGAGTATCTTGGATAACCATAGCCACTCCCCTGTTTCTGCTTCATTTTTATAAGTCTCAGATGGACTGTAGCAATATAATACATGTCTTATTCCAAATAAAGACTAACAATCCACATTTTGTTACCCAGTCATACATACTGAGGTCAAAAACATCTTTTCTTCCCTCTTTGTCTGATTTTATGGTTAAGTTCCCAGAAGGAAATGTGTTAGTTGAAGAGAGGTCAAGGGATTTAGTTTCTCATGTTTAAGGTTGTAATCCTAGGGGTGTTTTTTTCTTTTCTTTCAAGTCATTTTTAACCCCTGGAGACTCCTGGATTAATCCCTGCAGTTTTCTTGGCAGGATTTCAGAAGTGGTTTGCCATTGCTTCCTTCTTAGGACTCAAAGAGAGTGACTGGCCCAAAGTCACCCAGTTGGTTTGAGCCCTAATGTGGGACTAGAATCCACAGTCTCCTGGTATCTAGCATGTGCCTTAACCACTACACCAAATTGGCTCTCTACAGTATAATCTTAGGTATCCCCATTCGTTTACTGTTTATTTACTAGTAGGAAGCAAAACTAGTCACAATGATAGTGGGAAAGTATTTATCTCACATATTTAAGTTAGTCTTTCATGTTTCATTCCTGATGAACTGCTATGCAAAGGTGGACTCTGAATATTTTCTGTTCTCTTGTGCTCTTTGTAATTTATTGAAAAAGCCTCCCAACTCTCAGACTTGCTGTATTGTTTCAGATCAGAGTATTAACCCATCCAAGGAAAGATTGTCTACTATGAAACTTTTCCTACAGCAAATCACAGCCTGGCATGCAATTTGCCTATGGTCATTTTCTAGAATATACTAGTTGGAATCCAGTGAAATACTGTGGTTTCCCCATCCATAGCTCATTGATCAGTGAATAGATTGACAGTTTTTTCCTCTCTTCCAATGCCTCCCATCTCATTCCAACCATTTTTGCTATTTTAAGTCTATGTTGGGATACTTGGCTGATAAAATTACCAGCACTGATATCTTAATTTCTCTTTCTGAATAATACTACAGTAATGTTAAAGTACCTTACACAATGCCATTGTTCACAATAAATATGTTTTCTATATGCCATGAAATTACAAGGAATTATATTTAGTAGGAGATGCTCACCTCCCAGAGTTACTTTAAAAAATCAAAATAAATCTGGCATTAAGTAACTTATAATATATTCCATTAGGTATAATTCAGTAATCATGCAAATAGTGAAGAAATGGCTTAGGTTTGCCTTTAGTATTTTGTTGCTATGGTTATAGCTTTAACTACCACTCTAAATTACTGCTTTGCCACTTAAAATGTTCACTTTTCATTTGGTTTTATTAAAATATCAGCAGCAGAATCTGACTTTTTAATTACTATTTAGAGGCAAGGTGAAATTTGTTTGCATTTTAAACATTACATTTGCTTAATATGAAAACTATATTTAAATGTGCTGTCAAGACAGCAAAGTTTCATAACCTAGTTTAACATTTTTATAATTTAATACCAGGAAAGACCTATTTTCCAATGCACATTTCTTATGAAATGTGGCCTAAACCCACGAGGAGTCCCGAAATTAATTTGTCTTTTCCCCTAAGTTTTGGTTTTATTTTCAATTATGATTATTTTTCTTTATAATAGTTAGCCATTAGTCTCTTTACATTTCGTGTAAAGAGACTTAGATATAGCATTTTTTAAAATATATGTTCTAATTCTATTTCCTTTCTTTTTTTCCTTTAGTCTTGTTTATTTAAATAGAGATATCTATAAACTACTTTTAAAAGATGATGATGATGACCGCACCCACTTTATGGCTGTAATAAAGATTTAATCTTATTTGATTTGGAAAAGGCCTTTACTAAAATGAAACCGTCAACTGATTATTTTTTTTTCTTAAAAAAAATCAGAACTAATTTGAACAATATGCAAAAAAGTGTATGGAGCTTCTCAATCATCCAGGCCATGGTCATCCCAAAAGTGCTTTTCAAAATGATTTCAAGGGGTGGGGGGAACAACAACTAACAAAATCCACTTGTCTTTTGAAAAATGCCTCTGAGATACAAAAAAAGTAGGAATAGAGAGAGAAAGAGGATATCGTCTATTGTTCAATTAATGGCTTCAGGCTTTAAAGAAAGTTGAACATTATTTTATTTGGTTATTAATCAAATTAATACGGTTCCTGTCTGAAGACTGTGCAGTGGACAAAATAAATATATTATTCCATTGAAAACATCATCAATAACAACAAATGAGGCACAATAAGATATTAACAATGGTGAAATTCAATTTTTTTTACTACCGGTTCTGTGGGCGTGGCTTGGTCGGTGTGGCAGGGGAAGGATACTGCAAAATCTCCATTCCCTCCCCACTCTGGGGCCAGCCAGAGATGGTATTTGCTGGGTCTCCGAACTACTCAAAATGTCTGCTACCGGTTCTCCAGAATCTGTCAGAACCTGATGAATTTCACCTCTGTATTAATATTATCTAAATGCATACACCCATGATGAACATTCCAAACGTAATACTCAGGGAATGCCCTGTTCTTCATGACCTCCTGAAAGTCCCAACTGATCTGTCCGTATCTCAATCGGGAAGCTATCCATGACAAGGAAGGCACATGTTCTGAGACCTGACACTGCTTTCTCGAGTGGCCCCTGAACATGCCTATTCTGCCAGATCTAGTGGGATCATCAGAAACTACTGAGGAAGGATGGCCATGAAAATAACCTGGCTTCATGTATGTAGGTAACAACCAGCCAGGGGTGAAATGCTCCCAGTTCGGACCGGATCGCCCGATCTGGTAGCAAGAGTGGCAGGTGGTTCGGATAACCAGTAGCAAAAATCCCTGCCCCCCCCAATGCCCAGGTAAACTGCATGATTTTTTCGGCCAAAGAGGTTGTATAAAAAATGTTTTTAAAAGAAAAAAAAGCCTCTGACGATCAGGCAACTCAGCTGGGATCCTCAGAGTCTTTTCAAAGCATTTTTTTACAATCTCTTCAACTGAAGAGGTTATAGATAAAATACTTTTAAAAGTAAAAAAAAAAAAAAAGCTGGCCACGCCCACTCAGTCACATTACCCCACCCACCCACCAAGCCACGCCCACAGAACCGGTAGTAACAAATTTTACATTTCACCACTGCAACCAGCATCTTTAATTTCACCTGGAAGCTGAATATGAACCACTAGAAGTTCATATAGCTGAAGTGTTACATAGGCATACTGAAGTGCACCTAGAACTGCACATGCCACAGTACTCTGGATCAGCTGAAGCTTGTAGATGTACTTCAACGGTATGCAAAGCTCTACGAAGCTATGTTTCTTATGGGTATAAAAAAATCATTTAGTTTAGCAAAAACAAACAATGTTGTGGCCCATCAGCAGCCTGTGCAGCTAGTAGCTGATTCCGACAGTGAGGAGGCTGGTGCTGCGCCAGCAGCCTGTGCATCTGGCACTTGAGTCAGACAATGAGGAGGCTGGAGAAGATATGGTGTCAGAGGCAGTGATTCAGCCAGGGTCTTCAGAACCTCCAGAAGCTCCTATAAGTGAAGAGGAAGAAGACGAAGAAGAGGAGCCTCTTCTCGATGCACAGGCGCGCAGAGCTGCTAAAAGGCAGGAGTGGCTCCTCAGGAGGAGGTCTCCTCGAGAGTAAGGCTTGGGGCTAATTGGCCACTCCCTTAGCTTATTTAAGGAAGGATGACAACTGAGGCAATTTGCAGGGAACAATTTCGTTCACTCTCCTTCGCGTCTTGATCTTAGTTCTCTTATCAGTTTCCTGCAAATTGCTTCTGGGCTTTCTGCCAACCATAGTAAGATTACGATTATTTATTCTTTGGATTCTTGTAGGCTGTTAAGAAAGTTAATTAACAGCCTTTGTTTGAAAAAGACTGATTTAATTTAGTATACTAAGGTTTGTACAGACTTTGTGTGTGCTGCATTCTTTGGAGTCTGTAGCTGATGCAGAACAAACAAACATTCAATAAATAAAAATAAAAGACAGTTTTAAGGATGGCTCTATTTTTTTTATTAATTGAAGGAATGTTCATGTACACTTTATATTATAGGTATATCCAATATTAATTCCTTATTAGATAATATTACTATTCCAAACCAGGTTTTTGGATACAGTACATCAGTGCAATCCCAAAGACATCACCATCACTCATGCCATGAAAGGTGCTGACTGGGATATCACAGACTGCTCTGGTTATTCCTCAACCTACACATAGCCCCTTTACAGAAAATAAGAAAAGTCAGCAAATCATTGGCAGTCTATAAGATCCAGACCAAGGACAATGCTACCAAGATGTACTGTACTTAATGAAAATTTATCCAGCATTTTACCATTTGTAGGAACCTATTCTGTAAAATTGACACAATTTAAAGGTGTCATCATGCAGATGGCAACCATTGCACTTGGACTGAAAACCTGGGTGGATCAAGAGTGGTTTGATAAAAATTATAAAACCATTTTAGCAGCCCTTCAGGACAAGAATAATACTTATAGCCTGGCAGAACAATCCATCATTTTTCTCAAAGAAAGAAAAGTTTAAGCACCTGCAAAGTACATATAGAACTGTGAGAAATGCAGAATGAATTATGGCAGAAGGCGGCTGAGCATGTCCTACATTATGCAGAGATACCAGAGCAGCGGTGAAATCCAGCAGATTCTGACAGGTTCTGGAGAACCGGTAGCAGACATTTTGAGTAGTTCAGAGAACCGGGAAATATCACCTCTGGCTGGCCCCAGAGTGGGGTGAGAATGGAGCTTTTGCAATATCCTTCCCCCAGGAGTGGGGAGGGAATAGGGATTTTGCAGTATCCTTCCCCTGGAGTGCAGTGGGAATGGAGTTTTTGCAGTATCCTTCCCCTGCCATGCCCACCACACCACACCACGCCCACCAAGCCATGCCCATAGAACGGTAGTTTTTTACCACGCGGTAGTAAAAAAATTTGGATTTCATCACTGTACCAGAGAGTTCTTTAGTGCCATAAAAACACTTTGCAGTGCTTGCCCTTGGTGTCATCTGATGACTTGAGCTTGATCAAAGACCAGGAAGGACTGAATAAACCACCAGATTGAACACTGTTTCAACTTACTCAATTAATCATGATACCTTACAGCAGATTTTTCAACTGCTGGTCTTAGATGCCGTATACTTGTTCCCTCTACCAGAGTTCCAGAAAGTGATATTGTAGATGAGCTCAAACATGGCAGGATGGCATTCCTGCTGAAACCTACAAAGTACCAGATCCAAATGCCTTGCAGGCATTGCAAGACATCTTAGAAGACATTGGTCCATAGAGGAGATACTTGATGACTTCTGTGTAAAAATAAGGGAAGCAAATCAGGCTGCAGAAACCACAGAGGGATCTCACTGCAGCCCATCACAGGTAAGATCTTTGCCCACATTCTCCTGAACTTGTCACTGTCTTGGAAAAAGATGCAGTTGGACTTTTGGTTACAGCAGAATAGAGCAGATATGATATTAGCTGAGATGCAAGTCCATTGAGAAGTGCATTGAGCAGAGAAAGCCCTTTTTATGCTGACTTCATTGACAGGCATTTGTCACTAAAAACATCCTGGGTCATCCTGAGACTTCTGGATGCCCAAGGAAATAGAAAAACTGATTGAAAACTATGAGCACCATCACAGAATATTGTGCTAGACTCTGTGCTTTCAGACTAGAACTGGAGAGTCCCTTCCCTGTCCATAGATGAACTCACAAGAGAGTGGCTTCTTTGAACCCAAGAGACTACCATCTCAGACTACCATCCCATATAAGGACTAAAGATGCGAATGTTATCAACTATTCCCGAAACCTGAAATTAATTCAACCTGTGAAAATCTTTGGATATATTGAATAAGTTGTGAAGCATCTATGTCCCGACATCTGAAAAAGCTGCTTTAATGGCATTTGTTCAACTTTTGACCTTTGAATAAGCTTGGTCCTAAATGAAAGACAAAACTAGACAAAAAAGTGATTCCACTTGGCCTATATTTAATGCGTTGCTTAATAAATCTTTATTTAAATGCACAGCTAGCAGAACATATTCCTGCAGAAAGCTGATAATGCCCCCTCCCCATCTGAAATGACAGAAGCTATGCCCTTTCCCTTTTTAGACTGAGTCAGTCTGGGATTTTACAAATGCCATTTCCAAATGATGTGTGATGAACCTGTCCTACATGAGTAAGGTCAGGGATTGGTTTTTCATGGGAAAAGGAAAGAAAAGAAAAGAAAAGAACAAAAAGCTCAACTCGCACAATACATAGTTGTACCTACAAATTGTTGGAAGAATTAAAAACTGACCTCAGAAATGAGAAAACATTTCTAAGAAAAATGACAGAATTTGAAATGTTCATATAAAGGCAAGATTGCCCATTATGCATTTATACACATTACAGTATGTCTTAAATACACAAAATCAGAACAAATCGAAATTTGAATGATGAAATGGATGCAAAACTTGAAAGAAACAGTCAGAATACAATATTTGGAAGAACTATGGAACAAGTCTATAAAATATATCCAAGTTATAAGTTAAGAGGATATTAGTATAATATTTTAAATAGATGGTATATAGCTCTGTTGATAAGTGCCAGGATAGATAGTAACAGTAACAGGAAGGGACCTTCCCTAAGGGCCTGATGACCACTCTCCTCCCCCTTCCTCTCCCTCTCCCTCTCCCTCTCCCTGTGTGTGTATATGTATGTATTAGCCATATGGAAGAGCATGGTGGCTCAGTAGTTAGAATGCATTATTGCAAGCTAATTCACTGCCCACTGCCAAGAGTTCTATCCTGACCAGCTCAAAATTGACTCAGCCTTCCATCCTTCCAAGATCGGTAAAATGAGGACCCAGGTTTTGGGGGCAATATACTGATTTGGTAAACTACTTAGAGAAGTAAAGGACTATGAAGCAGTATATAAGTCTAAGTATTACTATTGCTATTCTAGGCAAAAGTATCCTAAAGTGGGGGCTTGGGACAGGGAATAGTGAAGGTGGTATGGGCTAAATATTTTTCTAGCACTGAAATCTTGTGTGATAGGTAGACTATTTGTAGTTTTGTGCTGTTAAATGCTTCATTAGAAAATTTCAATGCAGAATGTTTTTGGTATGTCTGTGGTCTGTTTAGCTTTGTGGTCTTATCTCCTAGTATCATCAAGATGGTGAAACACCTGTATGATCTTATGCTTTCATGAAGATGGTGATGGCAGCATTGCACATGACACCAGAAGTGATGCCCTCTTATTCATGTTACTACACATGAACAAAAGGAGTAGTACCTATGGAATACCATATCATATATCATGATTAAACTAAAGTTAGTGCTGTGTGGAAATGATAAATTGCATGTTGGTACTCCCAAGCTAGAGATTCCCTTCATTTCTTGCCCACATAAACATTATAAACTATTTTAAATCATCTGAGAAATATGTTGAATACCAACATTTTCATATGAAGTTTTGCTCTGGAAAACTGAAGGATCATTCACAAGTCTAGATAGCTCAAACATTTCTTTCTCTCTTTCTGATGTTAAGAACAACTCTTCTTTTGTCCATCAGTGCTAACAGTGGGAAGACACTGTGATCACATGCAATGTATTTTTTTCTCCCCAAAATTTCTAAATAGCTTTTTCACCATCTGGGATTTTAAACGAACAAGGTACCTTCAATTACAGACACCAGAAAATTACAAGACCTTCAGGATTTATCTTTTTATGTTCTAGATTGGAACAGCTGATTTGATTGTGCTTACTTTTAGTGTAATTACATCTGGATAAATACTTCCAAACTTATTCCTCTAAGTGATTGGGGAAAGAGTTTGCTTGCTGCTGTATGGATAATAAGCATTGTCTTGAAATTACCAACAATTTCTCCATTTTCTGATTATTTGCAAAACAATAAACATTTGGGCAGAAGTTAATTGTTACCGTTCAAATATCTGACACATTCTTCATTACTTTTAATGCAGGCAAGACTTTCACCAAGGTACAGTTATAATTAAGACTGATGAAATCATTAGACTTGCTGTAAACATTATGTTTTTTCTAAATAGAGTTTGGCAATGTTTTAAAGGTCTTCTGTCAGGTTCATTCAGTGTTTAATTATTTGTTGTTGAGGCAGAATTCCAGAATGATTGTTGTCATTTGTCATTACATTCTATTGTAGGTACATTGGTTAATTTTATTTTTATGGTTGGTGGTCCCAAGAAAGCACCATTTCAATGTGTAGAAGCAATGATAATATGTCTGCAAAGTTTTTAAATTGCCTTTCAGAATGAGCAAGTTCTGCTTTTTCATGATTCTTGATGTAGGGCAAAGAATAATGGAAATGCTATGCAATAATTGTACAAGGAAAACCATAGGACTGTGATGGCAAACCTATGGTATGCGTGCCACATGTGGCAAGCAGCACCCTTTCTGTGGGCACGTGAGCCGTCGCCCAAGTTCAGCTCCACCACGCATGCTCATGTGCTTTCTACCGGCTAGCTGGTTGTTGGGTCTCTGCCACGCATGCACGGGGGAGAGGGGCGCGTATGTGGGGTGCATGTGTGGGGATGGGACACATGCAGGGGCATGCATGCATGCATGGGGGCCATACATACATGCGTGGGGTGTGCACACATCACATTTTGGGGGTTCGGACGTGCGTGCTTTGGGCACTCAGTCCGGAAAAGGTTAGCAATCACTGCCTTTCTCAGCTATTTTTAAAAATCCCATCAAATTTAATTAAGATCTCTAGACTTAAATGTTATACTTACATTTCCTAAACTGTTGAAAGGTGGCATAAATAATATGTGAATTATTCCCTGTATAGGTCAGGGATAAGGAATATAGTACTTTCTAGATGTATTTGAAATTTCTGCAATTCCTTGCCATTAGCCACAATGGCAGTATGTGATAAAAAATTTAATTCAAAATTTCTAGGTGTGCCTGACTGATTTTCTTTTTTCTTTTGGTTTATTAATCTGAAAGTTGTACTCCATGCTTTATGGTCTTTCTTTTCCCCAATTGTCTCTTCCATTTCCCATCCTTTGGTGGTTTTAGTTCCCACTTTAGTTGACTCATACAAGTCTGAACTGGAGACTTCCTCTTTGTTCTTTTCCTTCTTGAATGACCTGCATGAAGAGAAGTGGTTTCTGTGAATTATAAAATATGTCCTGATATTTTGAAAACCTTAAAATGATTTTACCATCTAAGCCCTACCTTGGAAAGAAAAAAAGATACACAGTGAATGATACACAAGATGGCTTCCAAGAAGTTACTGTAAATGAAAACCTACTTGATAAACCAACAGAAAATTCTCACCGGCTCAAGATTGACTCAGACTTCCATCCTTCTGAGGTGGGTAAAATGAGGACCCAGATTGTTGGGGGAATATGCTGACTCTGTAAACTGCTTAGAGAGGGCTGTAAAGCACTGAGAAGCAGTATATAAGTCTAAGTGCTATTGATATATATCTATATATCTATATGCTATTGATATCTATCTATCTATCTATCTATCTATCTATCTATCTATCTATCTATCTATCTATATGTCTTTTTTCCTTTTTCATAGGCTTTTATGTGCATATTCTTTCTAGCCAGGTTTTACCTACGTATGTTAAGTTGTTCTACAGCCCTGGTTCTGTGAAATCTCATTCACAAGTTTCTGGGCCTTTTTTCTGCTGACAAACTGCTCTCCCAGAGAGCAACACAGAGTTGCAGTTTGTCAGCAGAAAAAAGGCCCAGAAACTTGTGAATGAGATTTCACAGAACCAGGGCTGTAGAACAACTTAACATACGTAGGTAAAACCTGGCTAGAAAGAATATGCATATATATATCCCCCCAAATGCTAGGGAATTCCTGGAAATGTGGTGTTCAGATAAATCAGTCATCATAGAAATAAACAATACGTTCACACCATTCAAAAGAGAGAACAAAAAAGCTAAGACAGAAATAAAAAACAAAACAAAATAATCCTCACCAGAAGTCAACATCCAGATAAGCAGGGATTAATACTTGGTAAATAATCAAGCACAAAAACAATATACCTAATTGAGGAACTACCAAGGGGGGGAAAAACCTATACTCCCATTATGGTAGGGCAAGATTCTGTATATACTGTAAACAAGGAACAAACCACACACTCACCTGCACTGATGATGTTATTTAGTTGGGTAGTGAAATGTCTGCAAGCAAATAATCAAGCACAGAGAGCACCAAGGATTCCATAATCGCACATCATTAAACTTATTAATAAAGTTAGAGATAGTAGTAGTTATAGCTATAGAATGAGGCTGCTGAAGGAATTCTGTAATAACAAGCTCATGGATGCAAATTTAGCTATGATAAGCATTATTCCAGTGTCCCTGTCTGATAGCAAATAAAAGTCATCTGACCACTTGCGAACAACATAGGAATGAGTTCAAGGAGAGTAATGAGAGATTCAATAGATTCACAGTAGAGTAGAACATGAATAACTCAACACTTATGCAAGAATAGGTTATTTCTGCCAAGGAGATCTTTCCAAACTGAACTACTCTAAATAACTTCTCAGGGTAGCATGGTGAGCAGCATTTGTGTGAAAGTCCTGCGGTACAGTGTTTGTGAGATATGAATTGGTTACGTATCTATTTGATTTTAGATGGTTCTTACTTCTACTGAGAATACTCAACTGGGATTCTACACCGAGATTCCCTAACTTAAGTTTTGCCAAGGCCAACTTGTAGCCCAAAATCAATAATCTTTCAAGAAGATATCAATAATGTTTTGTTTCCAGGAAAATCAACAGCCATTGGCCAGAATTAAAGAGGCCAAACCAATATAGTTTTTGCCAATAACTGAAAATACTTGTCATGCTGTGGTATTTATATATACTTATTCATCCCCACTTCTATGTAGGGTGCTGCAATAGGAGAGCACCAAGCAACCAAATGAGCTTCCATAGAAGGAAAGTGATTATTTTGATCTCTGCACTGAAATGTTGTACTTAACAGTACATCTAAGAGAGAGCAAAATACAAGAATCTCTTTCCCCCCTCCCCTTTGGAATTTTAAGAATTTTAACTTTTATGAAAACATATTTAACAACAACAAACTGATTTGTCCATTGACTGCTTGATGTAATCAAAGAAAAATCAAATATTCATCAACAATCTAAATTGACTCAAAAGGAAAATGCAATTCTTGCTTTCATGGATGTTGGTGATCATCTTGTTTTAAATAACAGGAAGGAAGGAAGGAAGAAATAAAAAAGAAAGAAGGAAGGAAGGAAGGAAGGAAGGAAGGAAGGAAGGAAGGAAGGCCACTTTTGAAACATTGACATTTTCTTACCACTTCTCTTAATTTAACAGCTACTTCAATGATTAAAGAATGGTAGAAGACAGGATTAACTACTCCTGTTCAGCCTTGCCAAGTTATTCAATTTGGCACTCCACTCTCCTTTTTATTTACCGTGGGTGTTAATGTTTTCCTACTTTATTCTCTTGGGGGGGGGGGGGTTCAAACTACAATTGACATTTAAAGGTCTACTTTTGCTATCTTTTATGAACCATGAATTGGATTAAGCACCTCTTACGTATTGGTATTAAAAGATTGTTGCCCTCTGAAATTAGATGGAGCACATAGATTATCCTCTTATGATTATCATCATTGCTGGTGGCTAGTGGTGGGGAGGAGAAGAACTAAAGTAATTTGATGGGAAGAAAAACACATATCATACAGCATATTTTACTACCTTCTGTTGCTTTTGGCATTATTTGGTAATGCTGACAAGGAATTTTTCATAATTTATTTTGCTCTTTTCAACCCTAGTTTGAGTCTTGTTTTCTTGATGTGCAATAAGCTTAGATTCCTAAATAGCAAGTGCAAAAACTATGGCTTGGGTTTCCTCTTCTTTCAGTTTCAACTATTCGGATGTGTTCTTTGCTCAAAGGTAAGCAAGGATCAAATGCAATTAGCATTTTCATACAATCTGAATGGCACAGTCACCTGTTTAGGCAATAAACTTTATAGATAGTCCTCAACTTACACTCGTTTGTTTAGTGATTACTTGAAATTACAACAGCACTGCAAAAAGTGATTTATGTCCAGTCCTTGCACTTACAATCGTCAGAGCATTTCCATAGTCACATGATCAAAATTCAGGCATTTGGCAACTTGCATGTATTTATGACAATTGCAGTGTCTCAGGGTCATGGGGTCATTTATGACCTTCCCAGTTGGCTTCCAACAAACAAAGCCAATGAGGAAAGCTGATTTGCAAATGTGTTTTTATAGAAAGAAGGAGAATCATATGTTCATACTAGGTATCTCCCTTGGGACTCACTAGGCTCCCTGTTAATTTTTTAAAGTTGTGTTAAATAATAATAATTAAAGTACAAAATGTCAGCCTCCATATTTATTATGTAGCCATTTATTATGCATTTAATAAGAATAAATAAATGCTTTAAGCAGCACAATGAAAAGCAAATGTGAGGCAGGAGTCTAAAACATTATCATCTTCCTAAACTAACAAGTCAGCTTCAGAAAATATAGTTGGGCCTATTTGTCTTTCTGGTCACTAGGTGGGACTAGAGAGCAACAACAATATAATAGTTACATGTTGTGGCATGACATAGGTCGGGTGTCAGCATCCTGCATCTCTGGAGCTGCATGTGGCTCTTTGGGCCCTCTGGTGTGGCTCCCTGTCAGGTGATCCCACCACTGGCTCTGTCCCTCATCCTCCCCTTCCAGTCACTCCTCACCTGGCCTGAGAAGGTAAGGGCAACGGTGGAGGATGGAAAAGCAGCCAGGGCAGAGACAAAGAGATACAGAGAGAGCGGGGAGAGAGATAGAGATAGAGAGATACAGAGAGAGTGGGGAGAGAGGGAAGGAGGGAGAGAGATAGAGAGATGTCAAAAGGGTTTTGTGGTTCCCAGTGTTTTTTTAACAACCGGTGCTCTGCTAAATGACCAGCTGGTAGGCGTGGCTACGGGGGGGGGGGTCATGTGACTGGTGTAAGTGAGTGCCGTTGAGTTGGCCATGCCCAAACAGGTTTTGTGGCTCCTGGTTTTTTCTTTTCTGTGGGAAACAGGTCCAAATGGCTCTTTGAGTGTTTAAGGTTGCAGACCCCTGACATAGGTTATGGGAGAGAGTTTCTAAGGTCAGCTTCACTGTCTCTCTACACAGAGGCAAAGATCCAGGCTATTCCACAAAATTGTAAATCAGTGCTCTGTTCATCTAGCAGCTTATTTACTGGCTGTCAGCTGTCTTTAGATTCTTTGTGCAAACCACTCAATAAAGTAATTCCTTCATAGATTGCATTAACTATTTAAGCCAAGAGACCCCATTCTTTTCTCTCTAATTGTGTTTATTGAATTTTTTAAAAGAGTAAATAATATGCTAAATTAGATTATTTTATCATTGATGCAGAGAGGTCATGGATTTCCTTTTGGAATAAGTATGTCTCAAAATTTTCCACATGGGAGAGGATAGATCTTTTTTTAAAAAAACACCCTTCTTAGGTGAAAAGTTTGACTGGGAGGAATCAATTGTCCTGCAATTTCTTTATTTTTAAATATGGTGTTTTATGTCTGTATATTTTCAGCATAGTTTAGATTTTCTCTGCTCTCAACCCTATTAAAAAGCATTGAAGACCTGGCTATTCCCACCCCCCCCCAAGGTATTTGGGTCAGGAGTGGATGAGGTCTGCTGATGTTTGTGGTGAAAGGGGGTCAATGGCTTCCTTGAGTACCAGGGGTTGCTGTTGGGGTTGTGTCTTTTAATCCTGTAAACCTTCCAGAGTCAGTTGTATGCTGCCTGGGGAAATTTTGGGAGTTGAAGTTCAGATATCTCAAAGTTGCCAAGGTTTAGAAACACTGATAGAAAGTATATAAAGAAATAACTTTTTAATTATTCTGATTAATTCTTTTTCAGTTCCTATTGGCTACTTTCTTTATTTCTTTTACCTTTTTTTTTTAAAGGGAATTTTTATTCTTATTTCTTGAGCCTCAGTACAAAGTGCAGATTATTTCTCCCACTTAATCTAACTCATGTTACAATTTGCATCGATCAATTTGCATTTGGTCATTTCCAAACAGTCCTTTTTTCTTCTTCTTGAAAATATACACAGATCCCTTCAGACGGCAGTCAAATATTTAGCTGGCAAAGAAGGCTATTTATGTTTTAAGCCCATTATTGTTTTCGAGAAGTGCTGTCACTACCTTTCTTTGAATGAAGACTGGGAATGAAATACCTCATTACATAGTTAATTATAATTGAAAAGGACAACTTCAGGGTTTCCTGCAAGGTTATTGATAGAAATCCTCATCCATTTGCAAATAAAAATTTCTGCATTGATATTCCAACAAGCATTTGTATAATGAAAACTTGTTTAGAGGAACAATTTCTCATAGCAACAGTTCCATTCCTAAGCAATAGGCTGGATCCATATTACATAGTTGAAGTAGATGCACATTGGAATCAGAGGAGTTTAAATTAGTCATAATTAACCTCTGTCTCATTGATTTTAATTTTTCTCTTCTCTGTATGAATAAATATGCATCCAACTTCAGTATATGAACTTGGACGGTAAAACTATTTGAAATGTACATTTCCCCTTTGTTTGTAACCTGAAAATCAAATAGGCCTGTGCAAATCAGTCTTTCTATTCAAATTCAAGGAGAGTATGATTACATTCAAGTTTATAATCCAAGATTTAAAAGACAAAATGACTTGATTTGAGCCACTTCATAATTTAATTTGGGAAAGATAAAAGGTTATAATGGAGAAGAACCAAAACACCTGCAGCTACTTTATTTTTTGGCAAAATTTTATGTAAATAGCAGAATAGCAGATCTTTTTGAGCCCTGCAAAATTTCAGGTGATTTTCTTCAAGATTTCATCACAATATCTTCCTGTCCCCACCTGACTTTGCCAGATGAGATTAGCAAGAAGAACAAAGCATCAACGTCCACTGTGTCCAGCAAATAACCCAAACAAGCTTAAATATTGAACCTGAAATAGATTTAAAAGCAAATTCTTATTTGGCCACTTGTTCTTCTGGGGTGACAGGAAAGGCAAGGCAAGGCATGACACTGAAAACTGATAATTGAATTGACCTCGAGGTAGTATACTTTTGCTGCCTCTCACTTTTGGAATGATTGACAGTTGGCAAGTTTGACCTCACCCTAAGAAGATGTTACAATTGAAAGGACTGCTCATGATTTGCTGGACAAGCAGTAAACATCTGATCTTAGATATTTAGACAGAAACAGCTAAATAACATTAAATAAAACAATCCTTAATCTTAAAAAAACAATAAGGAAAAGAAAAAGAGAAGGGAAGGGAAGGGGACAAAAAAGAGAAGAAACCGAGGCAAACTGAGACCACATAGAGACAAACTGGTCTTTGTATGGTCTTCAGATATTTTATGAATGTTCCACCTTTCCCCCCAATTTTTCATTTGAAAGTGGTCCTGGGATAAAGTGAAGTATTTCCAAGAATAGGAAAATGACAGTATAATGTCTTTATTCACTCTAATTGTAAGAATATTTTACTTAGAGAAAAATGGAAAGGAAATGGTTCAGAAATGCAATATTTAGTGTCCTGCTTTTTAATACCATGTAGTGACTAATTCATAACTGGTGGAATATGTGTGAAGTTCAATGAAATGAAGAAATAACAATTTCTCAACATTTTGTTGGCTGTCAAGTAATCCCTTCTTACAAACTACAATCTTCAGACAACTGTAATTTTTAATTGAAATTGTTTATATCTTTCTTCCTTAACTTAGCATTTGAATGGAGCAATTTACATAATAATACCATAATTTGCATATTTATTAGTTACATAAAATACAGAATTTAATGTGAATTTAGGGTGATAGTTAATCATACATTACCATTGTTTTTATTGTGATTACAATTCAAATAGATTCTAATGTATAGATGTCACATTGTATTATCCATCAATATATACATTTATCTAAAATAATTAGGATTATACTAAAGCAATTAGGGTGTTTTCCTGCCCCTTTTCTATGTAGCTTAGTAATAAAAAAGGAAAAAAATTCCCCTAGTCATGTTCAACTCTAAGGGGAAGTGCTCATCTCCATTTCTTAGCCAAGGGAGCCAGCATTGTCTGAAGACATTTCTGCAATCATGTGGCCAACATGACATCACGCTGCAGCACAGAGCATGCAGACTACTGTTACCTTCCTACCAAAGTAGTACCTATTTATCTACTCTCATTTTCATGCTTTCAAACTGCTAGATGGGTAAGAGCTGGGGCAAGAATGGGAACTTGCCCTGTCATGCAGCTCTTGAGTCTTGAACATGGTCTGTCAGCTTTCCAGCTGACAAGCTCTTAACAACTGAGTCATCCTGCTCCAGGTTTGGTAAATAGTTTGGTAAATAGCATGTAAATAGTTACTAAAAGAACTTTCAAAATTATCTTCAAGAAATGGTCTGTGCATAATCCCTCTTTCTAATTTTTGACATTTTGATGCACTTCTTGAACTTGGTGCATTTTTTCCATCAGTCAAAAATATCTTTTTTAAAAAGTTTTATTGTTTTATTACTACACATTATGACAAACACATAACATACAACATATAAATATATCCTCTTTTTAACAAGTGTTTCTTCGTGATCTGCTTTCCACTGTGATTCCCCCCATGTCTCTCATATTGTTTCATTTTCTTCATTGTCCTCTTTTTTAATTGATTACAATATATTTTCTAATCCTAATAGCCTTAATTTTATACATTTCTATATATTTGTTTCAGATGCCTGAAAAACCCATTAATGCTTAACTTTTTTCCCTTAAAACAATTATGTGTGTGTGTGTGTGTGTGTGTGTTTTCTTTCCTTTTCGTAGGCTTTATGTGTATTTCTCTTTAGTCAGGTTCTTCCTATGTAAACCAAGATTTTTATGCAGCCCTAATTCAGTGAAATCACAATCCACTAGTTTCTAGGCTTTTTTTCTGGCAGCCAGCAAATACTCTGCTGCCCATTAGTCTCCTTAGTCTCCCAATGGGCAGCAGAGTGTTTGCTGGCTGCCAGAAAATAAGCCTAGAAACTAGTGGATTGTGATTTCACTGAACTAGGGCTGCATAAAAATCTTGGTTTACGTAGGAAGAACCTGACTAAAGATATATATATATATATCTTATATATAAGATATATTATCCCCTATTTCTGTTGTTCAAGCCATTCATACCATTCACCAGTCAAAAATATCTTGTTCATAATTTATATTTGATCAATGTTGCTTTGGAAATAGTCACACTGCTTTTAATTAAAAATATTTCTTTGATGAGAAGAAACACTATTGTTGGAAACATGTGGAAGAGGCCCTCATCCTGCAGTGAATAGACAATGGCTAGAATGATGATTTAAAACACCTGACCTTACAAGGATGGCTAAGATGCTTTTGTACCAGGTACCCTCATAGCTGCTTTTGGGATTAAAGAATTAGCTACTAATAGTCTGGCTGCAACAAAGCAGAGCAAAGATGCACTTGGGTAATCACAACCCCAAATAGGAGAATGCCTGTATATCATAGGAGCAACAGATGGTTGAAGATACAATGTGTCTTCCCAAGGTATGATTTCTTCACAAGGAATCCTGATTAATTACTCACTGTATCTTGGAGGTATCACTATTGCTTAGATAATTTCCCTAGTCACCATCTTGCTTTCTGTGTATATATTTTGGGCAGACTTTTCTTTTGTACTTTTGTTCACCTGGTGTTCTGACCTAGGCTTCCTTAGAAAGCATGAAGCCCAAGTTCCTCCCCAACCTCCTCACTGTCCGACTGTGTTGCCAGCTCCGCTGGCCACTGGTGGGTCACAACACCTGGAAAGAATTCCAGAATTGTTTTGTGAACTCATAGAATCAGTCCAAAGCAGCCAGATTAGCTCAGGACCTGAAATATAACTAAAGCTGATGCACATTGTTACAGCTCAGGACTTTCTCAACTGCCAATGAATACAACCTTTGGTATTGTCACTAGTTCTTCTGAAATACAATCAAGGTAAAAGTCTACACATATCTGTCTAGAAGTCCAACAGAGTACAGTGAGATTGTCATGACAATAAATTAGTTACTGATTGCGGTCTTATTGGAATAAGTATAGAAGCACTGTGGTGAAAGACTGCCCCCCTCAATGCAATACATTAATTAGAATAACTGGAAAGAAGCCTTCCATAGTGTAAGAAAGATATTTAAGCTGATATTATAGCCTCTCTCTCAATGTGAACATTTACAAAAGGATCACTTATCAAGACACTCAAAAGTGATCTTTAACATATACATACAAGATGAGTCTAACCAGATTTAGTTTTGGTCTAACTGTAGAATCTGTGAAGGCTGTACTAATTCTTGTATATAAAAGCAGGTCATTTTTCTGACTAAATCAGAGTAGTGAAAAATTAGTTGGTTGGGGCTAATTCTAGAACTCAGTCTCCTGGTTTCTAACCCAGTGCCTTTAATTAGAGGCCAGTGCCATGAATTAGAATCACATTTTTTAAAAACAGAAAATTTATATTATATTAAGTTATTCAACAACAAAATAGTGACACGTGTATTTTTTTAACTATCAAGACAGTCCTACCATTTTTTTTTTTAAAAAAATATGACAATTCAGTTTTCAGATTTTATATATTTATCACTTTTGAAATGTTCATGCCTTGGTAACCCTGTCAGCTGCAATATTGCAATGGGCTCTATATGGGTCTCTCTTCAAGACCATTTAGGAGCTATAATTGTTCTGGAATGCAGTGGCATATGCAATTTTGGGCACACTGGACACATATGTAACAACACTTCTAGATAAGCTGCATCGGCTTCCAGTAGGTTTTCAGATGCAATTCAAGATGCAGGTTGTCATCTATGAAGCTCTCTGTGACCCAGGACCAGTGGCTTGTGCAACTGCTTGCCTTCAGTGGATTCTATCCATCCCATCAAATCTGCAGAATAGGCATATTCCGCGTCTCTTCTGGGAAGCAGTCTTATATTGCTGGAACCAGAATATGTGCTTTCTCTATCCTGTCTCTTGCTCTACTGAGCAGCTCTACCTCTTCCAAAAGTAAGATGCCTATAACCAAACAATCCTTGCAGAATGCTTGAAGACCATTTTTTTCCTCTTAAGTGCTGAGGCCAGGATGTTATATGATATGTATAGGTTACATTGCATTATTTTCAAATTTTGAAACTAATGGAGCCCAACTAGAGATGGGTTTCAACAGGTTCTGACCAGTTCTGTAGAACTGATAGCGGAAATTTTGAGTAGTTTGGAGTACCGGTAATACCACCTCTGACTGGCCCCACCCTCATCTATTCTCTGCCTCCTGAGTCCCAGCTAATCAGGAGGAAATGGGGATTTTGCAGTATCCTTCCCCTGGAGTGGGGTGGGAATGGATTACATTATCCTTCCCCTGGAGTGGGGTGGGAATGGAGGTTTTGGTATATCCTTCCCCCAGGAGTGGGGAGGAAAGAGGGATTTTGCAGTATCCTTCCCCTGGAGTGGGGTGGGAATGGAGATTTTACAGTATCCTTCCCCTGCCATGCCCACCCACAGAATCGGTAGTAAACAATTTTGAAACCCACCATTGAGTCCAACAGGAGAAACTATAATGCTTGAGGTTAGGTAACAGACTACACATGGAAGACATCAGGTAAACCATCTTAAATCAGGGGTTCTTAACCTGAGATCCATGGACCCCGTGTAATCTATGAACATGGATGGGAAAACAAAAATTACTTTTGCTTTCATTATTATATTTTATGCCTTTAAATACTTTTCTTAAGATGAAATCTACAGGCTTCACCAACCTCTCAATTGGTCCATGGGAAAAAAAAAAGATCCATTAATGGTAAATATCACCATTGATATGACAGGAAACACTTTGATATGGAATTAAAGTCGCATGTAAAAAAAAAAGAGGAAGGGTTCAATTGTGCATCTAAAAATGGGATATGCTGCACTGTCTCTTTGCTTGAATTAGGGCACATTACATCCACTTTGCAACTCAGATTCCTTATTTAATCAAATCAAAGCCACTTCATACAGAGATCTTGAACACAGAGAAGTAAAAAAAAAAAAATAGAACTAGAACACTAATGAGCTTGTAGCTTTACTGTTTTGTCTTCAGCCTACCTATTGGGAAAACAAATTTACTGCTTAATTGGACCAACAGGCTGTTAATGTTCCAAGATTCTCTTTTTAACATGCAATTTTCTTTTAGAATAAAATTCAAATGATAAAGAAAAAAACTGGAAAGCTCATAGAACAGTGCAAGAAAAGCACTGATTTTTTTTTAAAAAAAGTATATATTGTCCCCTTTGTTTCTGAGGTGTTTCAGAATAACTTTCACAATGACAGATACCATTAAATGATATCAAAAGCAAAAGAAAATGCACTCATAGAAATCATGATCCAGAATGTCAAATTATCAAAAGTTATCATCTCTTGCAAACCCACTTTTCTATATTTTAATTCTTTTAGTGTTGATATATTTTGGACATAAATTGTTATTTATTAATAAATAAATAAATATATTTATTTATTAATAAATAAACTGCCCAATTTACTAGACTAAATTGTGGTTGGCTAGTTTAGGGCTCAGTGAAATAGGTGAATCTACCCAATATGGCTTAATTGTGTTGTGTTTAATTGTATTCTCCAAATGCAAGTGGTTGGGCTCAGAAACCTCAGCTTATTAGGCCATAAATTAATATGCTGTGCAAACAATGGCATTGTTGATCTAATGAACCTTGAATTGGCTAAAAGAATTCTGATTTCATTTCTTGGCTATGTTATTAACAATCCAAGAATAATAACAAGATAAAGACATGTAATTGTACAAAATGATTAGTAAAGCAGAGTCAAAAGACCAATGTAGTTTAGCATGTGAATTAGTGTGCATGTTGCACCTGTCAGGAACACCTTAAAGCAAATAAATCTTTCCCAAGAATCACATGTCACCTATGGAGGGAAGCTGCATGAAACTAGGAAAATGCATCTGTTATAATGTGTCCCTAGTAATTGTTATACGCGCCTCCATGTGTGTTCCAAATCACATTTATCATCCTGGATCCATATCACTGCAGAAATCTGATCATTAATTAGCTAGTCATAGTATAATACAGTGCAACAAAGCTTCACCAGCAACAAATTGTTTGGGAGGTATAACAAAATTATTGGAGTATTGCCAACACCTGCCTTAAGCAGGATAAATGCAGATCCTGTGCCTGAACATTACCAGACACAAAAGATCATCATCAAATCAACCACATACAATAATACAAAAGAGAAGATGGAGAAGTTCAATTCAGCCAGCTAGCAAAGTTATTAGAACAGATTGTGGAGCAGACCATAAATTATTGGTGTCAAATATATAAACTTAGATAATTAAAGACAGTAGGTGTGCAGCAAGATTTGACCTGGAAGACATACAGTCAGAATATAAGATCAATGCTATGAATTGATTTAGTACATTTATCTTATGTGAAAGGGAAGCTGAAGAACTAGGGAAAGTAATAATAGACATTGTGAAAATCAAAGCAGAAAGAATATTTCCAAAGTTTTAGAGGAAAGAATCCATGTGGCTTTCAGAAAAAGCTACCTTGATAACTAGGGAAAGAGAGGAGATGAAAGACTTGGGCAACAAAAAAGAAGTATGATGACTGACAGCAAACTTTCAACATCAAAGAAGGAAGTGCAAGAAAAGTTTTTTAATTAGGACAGTTAACAAATATAAAAAGAGCAAGAGAAGTGTTGTCTTTCTTTTTTTTAAAAAAACACCTCTAAAATAAACAAGAAGCTACTGTGATCTTTGAGACTAAGGAAGAAAAATAGTTGAAAAGGAGTGAAACAAAACGCAGATTATATGTCTGTATATAATACATTATAAGAATAGTAGGACGAAGAGATGACAGCTGGAATCAAAACAGGAGGTTGAACTACCAACTGGTTGAGATAAGCAGACAATGTCTCTTTGTTAGCCAAAAGGAAAGCAGACTTTGAAGAACTTATTATAGATGTAAAAATGCAGAGTGAAAAAACTGGGTTAAAATTAAATATTAGGACAAAGGCAATGTTAACTAGCTGTTCTGTGACCTTACAGTTGATGGCAAAGAAATGGTGCTAGTTATTTTCATCACCATTCCTTGATCTCAAGAATAGATAAAGGTAAAAATGTAGTGAAGAAGTAAAAAGGAGATTAATCCTAGGATATTAAAGACAAAGATAACTAAAATAAGGATATTTCTATAAATCAGATACCTGTACAATTAGCACAGGGCTCCCCTGAGGATGTATGCTCTCTCTACTTCTCTTCTCTCTATATACCAATGATTGCATCTCAAATAATCCATCTGTTAAACTACTAAAGTTTGCAGATGATACAACGGTGATTGGTCTCATTTGAGACAACGATGTATCTGCATACCGATGGGAGGTTGAACAACTAGCCTTGTGGTGCAACCGGAACAATCTGGAACTGAACACACTCAAAACCGTAGAAATTGTGGTAGACTTTAGGAGAAACCCTCCCATACTACCACCTCTCACAATATTATACAACACAGTATCCACAGTAGAGACCTTCAAATTTCTAGGTTGTAACATATCTCAAGACCTAAAATGGACACCTAACATCAAAAACGTCATCAAAAAAGCACAACAAAGAATGTTCTTTCTGCGCCAACTCAGGAAGCTCAAACTGCCCAAGGAACTTCTGATACAGTTCTATAGAGGAATTTTTGAGTCTGTTATCTGCACCTCTATAACTGTCTGGTTTGGTTCTGTAACCCAACAAGACAGACACAGACTTCAGAGGATAATTAGAACTGCAGAAAAAACAACTGCTACCAACATGCCTTCCATTGAGGACCTGTATACTGCACGAGTCAAAAAGAGGGCTGCGAAAATATCGCATCCTGGACAACTCCTACCCTCAAAATGACGCTATAGAGCACTGCACACCAAGACAACTAGAAACAAGAATAGTTTTTCCCCGAACACCATCACTCTGCTAAACAAATAATTCCCTCAACACTGTCAAACTATTCACTAAGTCTGCATTACTATTACTATTAGTCTTCTCATCATTCCTATCACCCATCTCCTCCCACTTATGACTGCATGACTGTAACTTTGTTGCTTGTATCCTTACGATTTATATTCATACTGATTGTTTCCTAGTATGATTTGATTGCTTATTTGTACCCTATGACTACTATTAAGTGTTGTATCTTATGATTCTTGATAAATGTATCTTATATTTTTATGTACACTGAGAGCATATGCACCAAAGACAAATTCCTTGTGTGTCCAATCACACTTGCCCAATAAAGAATTCTATTCTATTCTGTTCTGCTCTGCTCTGCTCTGCTCTGCTCTATTCTATTCTATTCTATTCTATTCTATTCTATTCTATTCTATTCTATTCTATTCTATTCTATTCTAAATGGAATGTTTGGGGCTATAGTTAACAAACTGTCAGTATGAATCTATTGCTATGTAATAACACTGCATCGTTTCTGAAATACAGTATTTGGAATCTACTAAAAAAAATCAAGGACTTTTTTTTCAGGAAAATAGTCTAATAAAAGAATTGTCATCTAACACTAAAAAGAAAAATCTATACTCTATTTGCAGAAATGGGTTCTTGATATGTACTGTTTGTTAACATTTGAATTAGATATTTTTTCCCCCAATAAAAGCGCAAACTACTTTCAAGCAACATGGTTAATTTGTGGACTTCTGTTCAAAACGTATTTTCTCATGCTTGTTAAAATTTTAATGAATATTAAGGTTAATAGCTTTACTAAATCCATGTTTGCTTCTCTTACTAGTTAATGTAAGACAAAATCATATGTAAGAGCACTTCTTCTTTTTCAATCAACATTAGGCAATCTCAGTTCATTCCCCCACCTGCCCAACATTCTTCAGGGAGAATGCAGTATATAAAATATGTTAAAGGATAATTATAAATCTACCAGTCATTTTAGAACAAAAATATAAACTGCATGTATACTATACTATGTGAAACCATATCTCCAGAACTTCCCATCAGGGTTCTTAGGGTCCATTAGACATGAAAGTTGGTTGGGTGCCATTCTCTTTCAGCCCAATTCACTCCATTGTTGTTTTAGTATGGAAAAGAGGAGGAGGAAGGAGTATTAGATAAATTTGCTGCCTTTATAAAAATAATAAAGGTTGCCATATATCATCATCATGAGTCCTAGCGGAGAACCATTTAAATATGAGCCAGCAGTGTGTTGCACCTGCCAAAAAAGCCAACACAGTTCTAGGCTGCATAAACAGAGGGATAGAATCAAGATCACGTGAAATGTTAATACCCCTTTATAATGCCTTGGTAATACCACACTTGGAATACTGCATCCAGTTTTGTTCACCACGATGTAAAAAAGATGTTGAGACTCTATAAAGAGTGCAGAGAAGAGCAACAAAGATGATTAGGGGACTGGGTATGTCTAGTTTAATGAAAAGAAAGACTAGGGGAGACATGATAGCAGTGTTCCAATATCTCAGGGGCTGCCACAAAGAAGAGGGAGTCAAACTATTCGCCAAAGAACCTGAGGGTAGGAAGCAAGAAGCAATGGGTGGAAACTAATCAAGGAGAGAAGCAACTTAGAACTAAGGAGAAATTTCCTGACCGTTAGAACAATTAATCAGTGGAACAACTTGCCTCCAGAACTCCAACACTGGAAGTTTTTAAGAAGATGTTGGATAACCATTTGTCTCAAGTGGTGTAGGTTTTCCTGCCTAAGCAGGGGCTTGGACTAGAAGACCTCTAAGGTCCCTTCCAACTCTGTTATTCTATTTATCATCAACGTCAACATCATCGTCATCTTGGAGAATCAGGAAAAATCAGAAGTCCTTGATCATTTCACAAAATAGAAAATTCATCAGTTACAACTGAGGAAATGATGAAAGTTTATTATTTCTGCTTATTTCTTCTTAAATCTGGACTCAAGAAATATTTCTGTATGTGTTTGTGTAGGTAACAATTCAATGACTAAAAGTCCAGTTTCCATTGTGTTTTCATCTCAAAACCAGCGGTTGCCAAATGAATTCTATCTGGCTTTGGAGGAATGATATTTATTCACTGCTATAGTCATTTCATTCCCAGACAATTTGTCTCTCACTTGCTTCCTGAATATTGAAAATGAGCAAACATGTTTTTATCTTTTCTGATTACCTGTGTCAATCATGTCATTTCAGAGTAAGCAAAACCTTCTATGAGTGGTAGATTAAACAGTAAGGAATAAAAGAGCCTGGTGATCAACTTCCTCAATCCTCTTTTCTTGCCATCCATCATAATCATTCTGAAAAAGATATTTATCCCAGAAGGCCACATTCACAAAATTGTTTTTCTTCCCTTTATAGAGGCAGAGTTTTGGAAAAATACAAATGCGAATCATTTTCGTGTTGCCAGTCAGATGCACTGAACAAACAATTACAAATAGCTAAGTAATTAATTTTCATGCCTGACTTTTTTTTTTTTAGTGTCTATTGTCTTTCTTCACTGAGAAGAAAATAAAATTACATTCTAAAGAACATTTGAAGTGTTTGCAAAACCAAGATAGAAGTAACTTGATTTGAAAACCAAAACACTGGGAAATTTGAAGCAAACCACATTAGGTCAGAGCCCTGAACAAACCTTTGATTCAGGGATTTCCATAAAGAGTAGGGGATTATATATATTAAAAAAGTCAGATGGAAGGTGGGACCACAGAATTGTTGCCTTTGACTCTTTTGAATCTATATTATGTGCACTAAAAGAGATCAATTTAAAATGTAAGCGATGGTAGGGGTGGGGCTGAGGGCTTGAGGAGGTTGAGAAAAGCGCACCACCACCCCAACATTGGAAGTATAAGCTACTATTGTGCTGGATTGGAGGTATGGTTTGGTAAAAATACATACAAGAACCAAAGAGTGCCTTTAAGCTTATGTGTTTATTCAGCTGAACAAAGATAAGCTTTTTAAAGAAAAGAAGCTCTGAATGACAAGAAATCCTTATATTTATACTGTTTGATTATAGAAGCAAACCACCCAGCAAAACTGGCATACATTACATAAGGAAGTTACCCAGAAATGTTGGTGCACCATAGATAAGATAAGAGGAAGTAGAAATTGCTAGAAATAGCTAAATATATTCTTTTGGATGTTTCCCTAAAGGCACTGCTTGTTCTCGGATGATTTGGGATCTTGGGTGCTTTTCCTGGTGACCTCTCATGACTCTGAATCCCTGACTCTGCAAGTACCCAAGGCAAAAGGAGTCATCTGCACCTATACCATGTCTTCAGAGCCCGGGTCAACACTACTGTATATAAATAGGGAGCAAACCCTACACTTGCACTGATGATGTTACCTAGTTGGGTAATGACATGTCTGCAAGCAAACAACCAAGCTCAGAGAACATCAAGAACGCCTCAGTTCAACCATGAACTACCCTATTTTTCTGGCTATAAGATGCACCTAAATTTAGAAGAGGAAAACAACAACAAAAAGTTTTTGGCCTATCTTTCTTCGGGCCTTTTTTCGGTCTTTTTCCAGTCTTTTTTTCAGCCCATTTTTTCGGCTTTTTTTTTTGGGTCTGTTTTGGGGACTTTTTTGGCCTGTTTTCAAGTCTTTTTTTTTTTTTGTCTATTTCTGGGGCTTTCTTCAGCCCATTTTGGAGCTTTTTTTGGCCCATTTTCAAGGCTTTTTTGGCCCGTTTTTGAAGAATTTTTGGCCTATTTTTGATACTTTTTGGCCCATTTTCTAGGCTTTTTTTGGCCCATTTTTCCAGAAAAATGGCCCAAAAATGGGCCCCAAAAGCCTCAAAAACAGGCTGAAAAAAGACCCCAAAACGGGCCAAAAAACCTTCGAAAACAGGCTGAAAAAAGCCTAAAAAATGGGCCAAAAAAGGCCTGAAAAAGGCTGAAAAAAGGCCCCAAAAAGGCCTGTGTGGAGGCCGAAAAATGGCTGGTGGGTAGGCAGGGCTTTAGCAATATTCGGTCTATAAGACACACAGATATTTTCGCCGCCTTTTGGGAGACAAGAAAAAGTGTGTCTTATAGTCCAAAAATATGGTATGTTTATTCTCTTCTACTGCTGTAGAAGAATCTCAGATGCTCTGACACTCATGGGGCCTAACTGCAGATTCCATTTTTTATATAAGGCTTTATACGATTATGGGTTTTATCTAAATATCTCTTTAATTATGCCTACTTTCATACAGTTGCTGTATGGATAACACCATTTCATTTGAATTTCTTGAAGAAAGCTACTTAACAGGAGAAAAAGTTTATTTATATGTAAGGAAATCTGAGCATTTTACCTGCGAAAAAGACTTGACAGGAATAATTAATTTATTGTTAAACACCATGTTATTTTTTAGTATCAGTTGAATCTAATTGTAGAAGTTAGTACTGATTATAATAAGGGAAATACTTAACATTAAAGACATGATGATTAGCAATTGGTTCCAGTATACATAAAGGCTGGAATCTAAATTGGAACCTTATGTCAGAAAATCAGACTTTATAGTTATGAACCTTTTATACCAACTTCCTTTACAGCAGAAACCATCAATTATATTTTACACGATGTTAAAGGGACTTCAGCAGCAATGTGGGACTAAGGTAACCTTTTTGTTTAAAATGAATAATAATTCATCCATTACCTTCATGAATATGTTAACAAAAATTTTAACAACTGCCTAAGTCTTTTTTATAATGTCAAGTTTAAATCAATGGGGTATTAAACCCTGTAATAATAGATGTTCTCCTCTTAGTGAAAAGCCACAGTTCACCCATTTGGTCTACTTGCCCTTCCGTATAAAAGCATTAAAAACTGTAGGTTTGTCTGAAGTCTGGGAAAAGCAAGTGCTTTCTCTAGTGCTATCAGGTATAATGCATCTGTGAAAAAAGAAAGAAAAGGAACACAAAGCATTTTCTACCTCTAAACTATTAAAGTAGACTTCTTTTTTCAGACTTGTAAATCACAGCACTGAAGCTCATTAGGGTCATATCAACACCACAGTGGGCTCTGATCAACTGTGATTATGCAGAGATCTTAGCTCAATCCAGCTTTGAACTCATGCATGCATGCCATGACATAAAATAATAATGTAGAAACTTTCAATGCTACATTTCTTAGCGAAACACAATCATTTGGGCTTTTCTGTAAATGAAAGTTCTAAAGCTTTGTCCAAGCATAAGGTGCATGAAGGGATGTCCCTGAGTACAGTGAAGTCTGATAGCACATTTTGGATATCCACACATGAGAGGTCTATATATCTCTGTATAAATTGGTCTCGTCCCCCGTCCCCCCCCCGAATGGGTAAAGAATGCCACTAGCTCCATTCCTTCAGATTCTGAATAGAAAAGTGGAGGAGGAGGAGGAGGAGGAGGAGAAAAAGGAGAAGGAGAAGAAAAGATTCTCTCTCTCTCTCTCTCTCTCTCTCTCTCTCTCTCTCTCTCTCACACACACACACACACACACACACACACACACACACACACACACACAGACGTACACAGATGTACAGTACATACCACTCTGTACCACATACCACCAAGTACTCTATGTGTACTTTAAAGACAGAAGGATAGCCTATTTGGGCCAGGGAATGATGGCTTTAAATGAGATCAGACAAATTCAGTCAGGAAATGCAATTAATGGCTTAGTTAAGATAGCTTAGAAATAAGTTTCTCACTGTTAATTGTTGCTACATGCTACAAAGCACGGAAGGGTCTAATGCTAATGCTATTAATTATTGAGGACAGGCATCTGAGGGTGAAGGATGAAATGTGCATTAGACTGGTGTAATTTCCTGTCCCTCTGCGCCCCCACCCCCATATACTAGTGTGCAATGTTGGGATGAAAAAGTTGGGATGAGTAAAAAAAAAGTTTGCCTTATGATACCACAATACACATTTCATTATTTTGGCATCATCATAACCCTGAACAGATGTCATCATAGAAGAAAAAGGGGGAATGAACAAATGTATTCTAGGTCAGTGTGAAGTGGACATGCTTCACCTTAGTTCAGCTCTTGGCATTGTGGACATATTGACATATTCTGGTCAATGCTTTGCTGCTGCCTTAACATTTCCAATCATTTTGCCTATATCCCCCGCAAGGCAAATCATCATGGCCTAGTGCTGTGTAGGACAAAAGACCACTTCCCTTGAGTCAAACTGTCATTAAAATGAAATGTCTCTAAAGTTTATATTATTAGCTTCTGATCCTGCTTGTTGGCATTCAAGAAGCATGTGGTTGGTCCCTGTGGGAAACCAAGTGAATCCTTTTGTGTAACATAACAAAACCCTTATCAATTTAGAATAATTCTCAAAGATGTTCAGAAGTAGTAACTAAGTAGTAACTAAGTAGTAGTAGTAACTAAGAAGTAGTAACTAATATCCTCATAAAGGATATATCAGTTCTGTTGAAGGGAGAATATTTGTACACAGTTATTAACTTCTAGGGCAAAGCAAATTTCAAGTATACCCAACATTGCCCCAATACTTTCATTAAGTATTCTTGCTTGTGCTCTTAGAACTGGAGGTGAAACTACCATGCTTGTTATCTTTCAAAAGAGTAATTCATCAGTGTCTGGAGAAGGAGATTTCAAGAGTCCCTAGGAGAGTTTTGCCATTGCACCATTATCTATGTTCTGTGGAAAGAAGAATGGAATGCAATATCCTAGAGGAGGCAGTGACTAGCTGATTATAACAATGAAAAGAAGGGTTCCCATAATTTTAATTTTGTTGTTGTTGTTGTAAATCATCAGCTGTCATCAGTCTAAATCAAATGCTGTCAACCCTGAAAATAACAGCCTCCACCACAAACTTCAATAATGCCAAAACAATACACTCACAACAGTGGCATTTTGAAAATGCCATAATCATGTTTTTGCATCCAAATATCTAACCTAAAGTATATGCCATAGTATTTGCATGAAGACTTTATCAGGCATGTTTCTTCATTTGCATACCCTTGCCCGATCTGCTTACCACCTAGAAATGTACTGTATTTTCTCAGCCAAAAAACTGAAGAATCGCACTAAACATAAAGAGAAAAAATAAAGAAAAAATAATCACTGCATTAAAAACCCTGCTGCCAAAGTAGCATAATCACTGCCCAGCAATTTTATGATGAAAAATGTACAGCACTGACAGGCAATCACTGCATCTCTTTCTTAAAAAAAGAATATGAGTGTATACCATTCCCAAGAGCTAAATTTATTTCAAATAATTAAATATAGACTTTTTCTTCCTTTTGATTGTAAATAGGCTGAAAGCTTAAATCATGTAAAACATACAGAGCCTTGAAATATTGTTTTGCTTCCATAACCACTATTTTCCTCCCAAGAAACAACAGGTTTTATCATCCTTAGAATTAAATACCAGATAAATCTTGCATATCGTAAATGAAAAGGTTGGTTTTTAATAGACTTTTTTTTATTTATGGAGAAATACAACCAAAATCGTTGCCCTATGGTTCGCAGAAAAATATTTTTCTTTTAAAAAAGGTTCACCTTGACATTTTGCAATAGTTTAGGTGCTGTTTAATGCAGAGAGAGGGTTTTTTTTTTACCCCTTTTAATATTTACAGCTGGCACATCGATAAATCATAAATAGGAAATTCTAATTTGCCGCCAGTTATTCATGTGAGTTCCATTATAGCCACACTGAAGGCAATGATGCACTGCAAAGATTGTGCTGAGGCTGATGTTATAAACCCGAAGAACAAAGTTTAAATGGTCTGTAAATGTCAGCAGAATCCCAATAGTAAATGATGGCCTTGCTATCAATTCCTGAGTACCTTTGTTTACTTTTTATGTATTCCAACTCATGAAAGCAGAATGTTGTTCAGATGACAACAAACACAAAGCAATTGCCACTGACCACATTTGTGGGATAGGATGAATGTTTGTTGTTGATCAGTAATTGAGCAGAGTTATTTAGAGAAGGGGAAGCTACTTTCCCAAAAGTTATAATAAACAAAAAATGGCATCTCTAAAAAAAAAAAAAAAAAAAAGACTGGCACCTGGTGCTCCAGAGAAATAGATTTTTTAATTCTTCTCAAGTTCATACACCTTTCTCAAAATCAAAATACTCTAGGGCATTACAGTACATTGTTATACCTAACTGGAAAGAAAGACATTTCAGTCTTTGCTATTAATTTTGCTGATGCTTAGGGAACCGTGCTGTAGTTCATATTTACAGCTTCATTTAAGGCAGACTACAATGTGGTGCAACCTCTCATAACTGATTAATAAACATTAAGGCTGAAGTAAAATACAAAGCAAGTGCTTAGGACAGATTGGAGACAAAATTGCTTTTCCATGGACAAAAGGCTCTTTCCATTTACAACAACAACAAGAACAACGAAAAGAAACCTGAGAGCCATCTGAGCTACTTCTAAAAGATGGAAAGGTAGTTCCCAAAAGTATTTCATTTCATGGCACCTAACAACCACACACATCTGGTTTATAAGGGCCATTGTGGAGGCTCGAAATCTTAAGGTTGGAGAAAGAGATATATCAATTAAAATAGGAATGTACAGATGTTAACCACTGGAAGTGGGTTATTTTTAGTCTGGTACAATACACAGACAGGAAAAAAGAGATGTCAGATTTGGACTTTCTGACTATTATATGTATTATTTAAGGTGTGTAGGGACTTGCTGGTTCTCAGATCTAAATACAACTTTTCTAATATCTGTAATATGATTGTCTTACCATGTTCTGTATCACTTCCTGAAACTGTTCAGGTGGGGAATATGGATGTCAAAATCAATGACTGGCATCTATAGCATATACCGTATTTTTCGGAATATTATAAGACGCACGTTTTTCCCCCCTAAAAGGGAGTGAAAATTTAGGTGTGTTTTATACACCTAATGTAGCCCCGCCCACCCACAGGCCCCCACTCCTTGGCCTCTGCCTCGCAGCAGTTACCTCTTTGCAGCAAACAGCAAGGAAAAACAGCTCCTTTCAGCTTCAGCACAGCCTAATTAGCACAAGTTGATTAGATGGCCTCCCGGCTCTCAGCTGATTTGCTCTCAGCTGTTTTGCGCAGAGCTCTGCTGCTTGCTGCAAAGAGACAAATTGCTGAAGCAGATTTTTTTTTCCTTGTGCTAATCAAGCTATGTTGAAAACGAAAATGAAAGTAAAGCAGGCTGTTTGCTGTTTGCTGCAATGAGGCAAAATTGCTCAGAGGCAGAGGCAGAGAGAGATTTATTTTTCTTCTTTTCCTCACCAAAAAAGATAGCTAGATCTTACATTCCGGTGTGTCTTATACGGTATATCAGAATTGCAAAATTGAAATGCAAGACCTACATTTACATTTTGCACCTTTCCTCTCTGCCCAAATGTTGAAAAACAAAAATCCAAGCAATGTTATCATCTCTCTAGTAGGTTTTTTGTTTTGTTTTTTGCTCTTTATAATAACAATAACAGTCAAAGATAAGTCAATGTTTATAATGACTTCTTTTTCTTTATCTGAATTCGGAGCAAATAAACCATCTATTAAGAGAGAAGCAGAATCAGGGAATATTAATCAATGGCTTTAATCATTCTCATAAAGGATTTTTTTTTTCTCTAGCCAATACATTCTTTGGGAGGTGAAATCTTCTACTGTCAAAACAAAGTTTATAGAAGCAAATATTCTTGTTTATTGCTGTTGGTTTTCTGAAATATATATGATATGCCCATGGAACCAAGAGAAAGGGGAGAGAATAAGGGGTGGTGAAAATAGACAGGACTGCTTTAATAGCCAGGAGATAGAAAAACAATAGACAATCGTCCTAAATAAAGTGGTAGTATGTATCCTTGTCCATGCAGCAAAATCTATCAAAGATCTTATTCATGATATTTATAATCTTATATAGGTAGTTATCAATTTATGACTGGCCATTTAGCATCAATTCGCTACTTACAACGTGGTTTTGAAGTTCTTTTTTTTTTTTGGTTTTAAAAACAAAACTTTATTAAACATATAAAAGTAAAATACTATACTATTTATATACAAGATACATATATATTAATACAAACAACAATACATAAAAAGAAAAAGTGACTTTGGTCACACATCCATTATCTTATTAACGGTGCATATTTGTTAATTATTATTATCATACAAAATTTTTCATTTACTCTCATTTCTGCGAGTTATCCAATCATACCATCTATTCCACGCTGTATAACATTTTGAGTCTACCTTGTCCTTCATTTCAAATGTTAGTTTGTCCATTTCTGCGCAATTATAGATTTTTTGGATTATTAATTGATCTGTTGGCAGTTGGTCAGTTTTCCAATATTGGGCAAGGTTTTGAAATTCTAATGGCTGCCTCTCCACTGTCAGGTGACCACACTTATAGCTTTTGCAGTGTCCCGTGGTCACGTGTTTGCAATTTATGTTTTTGCTGATTTCCAGTCATAGCAAACAATGTTTGGTTGCTTAACAACCGAGGTGTTTACTTAATGACTGTGGCATTTGCTTAACTGCCATGTTCATTTAATAACTGCTGCAAAAGAAGGTCATAAAATCGGTCAGAGATATGATTACCGGTACTTGTTTTATGACTGTCATGACTTACGACTGTAATTGAGCTAGGCTCAATTATGATTGTAAGTAATTAAAGTAATTTACCTGTATAATCTTTCTTAATGAGAACCTCCAGTAGTAACTGTGAAAGGGATCTTGGAGTCCTAATGGACAATCACTTAAATATGAGCCAGCAGTATGCTACAGCTGCCAAAAAACTCAACACAGTTCTAGGCTGCATTAACAAAAGGATAGAATCAAGATCACGTGAAGTGTTAATACCATTTTTTAAAGCCTTGGTAACACCATATTTGGAATACTGCATCCAGTTTTGGTCACCACAATGTAAAAAAGATGTTGAGATTGCAGAAAGAGTGCAGAGAAGAGCAACAAAGATGATCAGGCTGAAACATATAAATAATGGTTTCTGGAATTGGGTATGTCTAGTTTAATGAAAAGAAGGACTAGGGGTGACATGATAGCAGTGTTCCAATATTTCAGGGGTTGCCACAAGGAAGAGAGAGTCAAGCTATCCTCCAAAGCACCTGAAGGTAGGACAAGAGGCAATGGGTGGAAACTAATCAAAGAGAGAAGCAACTTAGAACTAAGGAGAAATTTCCTGACAGTTAGAATAATTAACCAGTGGAACAACTTGCCTCCAGCAGTTGTGGGTGCTCCAACATGAGAAGTTTTTAAGAAGAGATTGGACAACCACTTGTCTGAAATGGTATAGGGTTCCTGCCTGAGCAGGGGGTTGGACTAGAAGACCTCTAAGGTTCCTTCCAACTCTGTTATTCTGTTCTGTTATCACCCTTTTCCCCTTGGGAAGTGCAGGATTGAAGACTTTCATCAAAATGAACAAAACAGCATTGCTGTTTTTTCCCATATGTCTGTGTAATGTAGCAGTGTTCACAGAACAGGTGCGAAGCTTGCATTGTAATGTCATGTTACTACATTTGCCACTTGCCCCCTTGAATTGCTGTCTCTACTCTCAGGAGATGCTTCTGAAATCATTGCTCGTGTTAGGACAATTTATAAAAAGAATTTCTTTGACAAGACCTGAAAAATAGCTTGCATTTTTCTTTCTAAACCTTGCTTCCGAGACAGGTTAAGTCTTTTCTTGGTGACTTTATTTCGTGCTTAAGGACATTCGTTTAGGCATGTGCAAACTCCCCCGACTCAGTAATGGAATGTTCTGGAATCTTCTGGAACACTCTTTCCCCACACCTCTTCCAGGAGGGATATGCTTTTCTATTGGAAGTACAGCCTGCATGCCTCTAAGCTTCAACTTAAATTTGTGTTTAGCCCACTTTATTAATAGGTTCTGTGATCATTGCTGTTTGAAAAAGTCCTCCAGAGCAAATTTGATGACATGCTCCTCTTATAGGGAGTTGCTTCACAGTCCTTCAATACAGATCTTGGGGCCATGGTAAAGCAAAAGCTTTTATGTTTCTCAGGGCACTCCTTTTCAATTTGAAAATGAATAGTCTTTGCACAGGAAGAAGTTTTTGCAAACTACCAGATCAATGAATACTAATAAATGTGAGCAAATGAATGAATAGCTTTTGCGGGGGGTGGAATGAGGACACTGAAAACTTATTCACTTCTTTTATGAAAGTGAAGCAAGGTTTGTTAACTTGTAAAGGGCTCGGAACATTGGATATGTTAACTAAGGAATTGGCTAAATTGAATCAGAGAGAATGAGCACTGATTGGCTAGCACTTTTTCCTTTTACCTATTGATTAGCTCAGATTGAGCAATGATGGAATGGGATTAGACTTCAGGCCAAGCCTATATATCAGTGGTGGGTTTCAAATTTTTTATTACCAGTTCTGTGAGTGTGGCTTGGTGGGTGTGGCTTGGTGGGCATAGCAGGGGAAGGATACTGTAAAATCCCCATTTCTTTCCAATTAGCTGGGACTCAGGAGGCAGGGAATAGATGGGGGCGGGGCCAGTCAGAATTTTTACTACTGTTCTCTGAACTACTCAAAATTTCTGCTACCGATTCTCCAGAATCTGCTGGTCAGAATCTGCTGAAACCCACCTCTGCTATAAATCATACTATGCTGGAAACGTGAAAGAGTGCTATGAAAGAACGCAAATAGGAAAACTAGTAGTACGACAGATCTTTATGTCATAGATGTGGGAAAGAGAAAATACTAGAGTGTAAGTAGAGGTAAGTAGTGTAAGTAGAGGTGATATGCAGAATTGCTTTGGAAACACTTTGGAAGTTCTTGGCTTATGACCACAATGGAGCACAAAATTTCTGTTGCTAAACCAGGCAGTTGTTAAGTGAATTTTGCCCCATTTTACGAGCTTGCTTGCCACGGTTGTTAAGTGAATCACTTGCAGCTTTTCAATTAGTAACAAGGTTGTTAAGTGAACCTGGCTTCCCCACTGCTCGTCAGAAAGTCACAAAAAGTGATCACATGAGACCAGGGCACTATAACCATCATAAATATGAGTCAGTTGCTCTGGCCATACCCAAGTGGCAGTTGGAACAGAGTTATTTTCAGGTGGGAGGGGGAGTAAAACATCTAACTCCTTAGTGTGTTAATAATAAAATAATAAATATTAATGCTCTGATAGTCGTTTCGAAAAATCCTTTCTAAGCAAGCACCTAGAAGCCAACAGGAACATACATGCCAAATTTCAAGTTTCCAAACATTTTGTCCCCTAAATTCCACTGAAGATGTTACTTAGCCTGGTAATGAAATGTTCAGAAACCAACCACAAGCTTGGAGAATTAACCCTCACCCTTACCTCTCCCCCCCCCCCTCTCTCTCTCTCTATCTATCTATCTATCATCTATCTAGATGGATTGCACAGAAATCAATTTAATTATTAAAAATGTGGAACAACTTGATTGGTTGTATTCCCCTTTCTTTTGATATGTATTAATTTGTTTTTAATTCTTTCTTAATTGTCATTCATCCAGGGTCATTGTGGAGTTGAGAAGCTTCAAACTTGAAATGTTAAAATTATAATAGCAAAGACATGGCCAGGTCTGATTATGGAAGAGAACAAAAACTGCTCAAATGCAAATTCCACATTAAACTAAAATGGAACAGAGAAGTCAGCAGTTTTTACAATATGATCTTGACCACATACCAGCATTTTTAAGGAGAACATCAGGAATCGCTTTGAAGTCCCGAACCTCCTTTATCTGGGAGCCAGATAAACTGTGAAATGAAATCAATGACATTGTTAAGGATGAAATTAAAAAGAGACTGCCAAACACCAAGAAATAAAAGAAGGCAATCTGAATGTCAGAGCAAATAGTGGAAAGTGAAGGCAAGCCAAGACCAAAGAAGACAGAGATTTCAGAAAGAAATATAACAAACAATTTCAGTAAGCTGGCAGAAGACACACAAAGCAGTATTACAACAAACATCTGCAAACACACTGAAAATGGAAAGCTACAAGAAAAAATAAGAAAATTCTCTAAAAGATCTGCAAACTCAGAGATTCCAAATTTCAACTGGCATGCTAAAAGACTCCATGCACAGAAAATATAACTAATTCAAGGAAGGTCAAAGAAAGATGGGAGGGGTATATTGAAATTTTGTATAGGAGAGATGTCAACATTCATGATACCTTATGAGGTATGCAAGTGAAGTTAGATCACTAAGTCAGAAGATTACATGGGTTGATGGAATAATTAGAAAAATATAGAGCAACAAAGGAAAAATCAGCAAAGGTTCTAGCAAAAGTATGCCAGCAAATCTGGAGAATGACAGAGTAGGCCAACAGATTTGGATTCAGATGCCATGATATGTCTACACTTACAACGTGCAAGTAGTAGTCTTCCCGTGACACTCTATGGAAATGAAACTTGGATTTTGAAGTAGGATAGGAAGAGTAGTGACACATTTGAGATTTGGTATTGGAGATGGTTCCTGAAAATACCATGAGAGCCAAGGAAACAAATAAATGGGTCCCCATTTGAGGCATACATGATAAGGTCCAAATTATACACATTATGCCTAGCCTTCTGGAAAAGTGTATAATGCTGGAAAAAGTGAAGGACAAAGGAAAAGAGAATGAAAGGCAACAAGGTGGATAGGCTCAATTACAGTGCTGATTGGTGTGCCATTGGAAAATCTGAAGAGATTGGTTGGGGAGAGATAATCACTGGGAAAATCTATCTATGCGGTTGCTGAAAGTTGGCACCAATTTGATAATACATTCAATCAATGAAGAGTACACATTACTTCTATAACACAAAGACAATGTGCATTTGTTTTGTTTTTTCCATGCAGTTTGGTGCAGTGGTTAAGGTATCAATCTAAAAACTGGGTTATTAGAAGCTTTAGTCCGCCTAGGCTCAAAGCCAGTGACTTGGGACAGACTCTTTCTTCAGCCTTAGGAAGAAGTCAATGATAAACCACTTCTGAAATCTTACCAAGAAAACAGTATGGACTAGTTCAGGCAGTCATCAGGATTCAACACTTACTTCAAGGTGCCAAAAAAACACCTTCCCACTATCTAATGTGCTTTTTTTTTTCTATGCAGATTTCCCAATTATATGGATTATTTAAATGCAGTTTGGTTTCAACATACTGTTAAAATACTTATTTCCCAATCAGTATACCTTCATGAATACACATTATGTTTAATGAACATTGATGGAAGATCGGTGGTGGAATGATGAATACTTGCCCTTCGTGCTGCAGTGGAATCTGCTTTAGCAGATCAGAGGAGACCATAATAACATTTTCTCAGGGTGAAGACTGTGTGAAAGAGAGTCCTCTTCTTTGAATGGAATGGGAATGGAATGTCAAAATTCAAGCCACATTAAAAATTAGCTATGGAATATA
The DNA here is from genome assembly GCF_029215685.1 of Pituophis catenifer annectens. NCBI lineage: Eukaryota > Metazoa > Chordata > Lepidosauria > Squamata > Colubridae > Pituophis > Pituophis catenifer. The sequence goes on from NW_027256881.1 coordinate 103,728,704, forward strand.
ATATTCTTTGCTTACATCTTAGAAAACATAATTTTCTGAGATTTGAATGTAGCCTTGTCTCTCATAAGCAGGTTAGAAAACTATTGCTTCTTCATAAAAAACCTTTTTTCAGAAGTTGTAGTTATTGGCTACAATGGAAAAATAATCATTTTGTTTTGTTAACATTTAAAGAATTTTGGGCCATGAACTTCTGTCTTCTCTCCCTGTTACTTTCAAAAGGAAGTATCAAACTGCCTAATGGCAAAGCCATTTATTTTCAGGGGATTAATTGTGGTTTCACAGCCACTTTTTTGGTGGGAGGGGAAAAGGCATAGTGTAAGGTACTGTGAAATATGATTTTTCTTCAATGCTTGTTTTCTCATATAGTGCAATCATCCAAATCTGATGGGGCACAGAATGTAATCCGATTAGCAGAGTTTAGCTTTAATGCTGGTTTACGTTGCTTTGGTGGTGCATGCTAACCTCACACTGCCAGTGCAATAACAAGCATTGCTCACCGGATTCTGATGGTGACACAGCAATAATAGCTATGGGGAAAATGGCAGAGGAAATTAACAAAACAGATTACATATCTTTGTCTATTTGTCCATTTTGATAAATGGAAGTATATTTTAAAGCTAAATCTTTGAACAAAATTACCATAGCAATAGTAATAGCACTTAGACTTATATACCACTTTACAGTGCCTTACAGCCCTCTCTAAGTGATTTACAGAGTCAGCATATTGCCCCCAACAATCTGGGTCTTCATTTTACCAACCTTGGAATGATGGAAGGCTGAGTCAACCCTGAGCCAGTGAGAATCAAACTGCTGGCAGTCAGCAGAATTAGCCTGCAATACTGCATTCCAATGACTGTGCCACCATGGCTCTTATCATGAAAATGTTCCTTTATTAACTATGCCCCAACAATATATTTATTTGAAAAAGGGGCAATTTTACACCTTATAATTATATTTTAAATTAAATTACATTATTATTGAAAACCATAATTAATGATCTAAAGTTCAAAGTTACAATTCACTCACATTTGAGTAATATGAAATATGTATGAAATTCACAGATGATCTTTGAAAGATAAACTAAGGTACAATTATATTGAGAAATAATTGGTTTTAAATTAAAATGGTAAGTATAGTTTAAATTATATCCCTACAGGGGAAAATATCCTAAACTTTATACAAATAAAAACAATGACTAGTGCATTTTTCCAATTCCAAATTCGTTTCCTTAAAGATTAAATAATAAAATAAAGAAGATTTAATATTTAAGGCAAATAATTACCTTTAACCAATACTTCAGAAATAGAATTGTATGGAAGAAATTAAAAATAACTTACTAAAAATGAGGATTTTGTTATTGGTGCTGATAGCAACTGAGTTGATAAACAGTACATGGGGAATGATCTGATCCAAGTCATATGAATCAGATATCTATTTAATTGATATTGCATGTCAAATGACATCAGGAACACCTTATAAAAAGCCAGAGATCATCAAAACCTGGTTGTCACACAACAGATATTGTTAAATGTTACAGAAGTAAAGTATTTTTTAATTCTGAATAATGGAATGTTTGTTTTTCTCTAATGAAACATCTTTTATCAGCAGAACTAAAGGGAGGTGATAGTTTCTCTGTATTCTCTCAACCACCATCAAATCCTTGAGATCTGTTTGACATAGGACCAGAGAAAGGACATTCTGATGCTGATACTTATGTTCTAACCCCGCCCCCTTTGAACATTCTGTCTCATGAGTAATGTACTAGAAGCCTGTGAAGTTATTCTTTTTTTAAAAAACAAAAGTTTTTATTTTTTTTATATTCAAACAACCAAACACTACAAAATCAATTATCATACCTCATTTTTCCCCCACCCAAACCCCCCTCCCCAATTCCCTCCCCCACTTCCCAGAGCAAAAACAGGATATAGCATTTAACAAACATAAGATAAAATATGCTAACTATTACAGAATTCAAAACTCTTTCACACTTGTTAACTCCCCTTTTAAAAATTATACTTCAACCTTCCTTTTATAAATTCTCTTATCACATTTCACATTTGTAAAAAATAAAATAAAAAAAATCTTATAATCCATAATCTTATTTTAAACATTTTAAAATCTCTTAATACATTAACAGAACATTCTCCAAAATTTAAATTTCAAAACTTTCAAAAAGTTATCCATTAAATTTTAAGTTATCCACCTTTAAACTTCATACTTTAAATACTTTAAAACTACAATAAAATTCAAAAAGTTATCCAACTTTAATTAAATCTTTTAACATCATGAGACAATCTCCAAAATATAACCAGTCTTTCTTTCATTCTATATTTTTTCCAGTCCTTCTTCAATAATACTTTCTTCTTTGGCATTGCTCTTCCCCCTGCTTTTATTTTCAAAAATTTTTGGGTTTGAAATTGTAGTTGGTGTGTCTTTGGAATTGGTTCTCTTCTTGGGGTTGTTTCCTTTAATTTGAAGCCCCCATTTCGACTCTTCCTGCATTTGTAGTCCATTTGTTCGTTCCTTAAATATTGATTCTGTCTGTAGGGCCAAAACTTGTCAAAATATTTATCAACCTGCAGTAAAGAGTCTTCTTGCTGTTTCTCAATTAATTGAATGGAAGCCTCTTCCAAAACCTCTGTTTTCGGTATAATAACTTCCATTTTAGCCCCAACAGTGTCTCTTTTATCCTCCAAAGTCACATTATCCTGATTAATTTCTTCCTCTTTTCCAGCCAGCAAGTCATTATTATTCCCCAATTTAAAATCTTGAATAGTTCTTTTAATTATCTGTTTTATCTGGACAGTAAAAGATTTTAAAAATTCTTTTAAGTCCTTCGCAGTCTCCACTTGTAAATTTGCTGACTCATATAATCCATCTTTAATTTCAGCCATTTTTCAATTGTCTCTTTATGTTTGTATTAATTCAGCTATCAGGTCATTAAATCCAATTATTTTCCACGCAAATTAAGGATGTAAGTTAGTTAAAAACAATACCACAGTCTTTTCCATTCCACTTCCACTTTAAATCTTTTTCTTAAATAACCCAATAGCTTTAACAATGTTACTGATGTTAACAAGGACTTTCACTTATAAGTTTCATTTTCACACCCTAAGGCGCCATCTTTGCCTTTTTAAACAGAGTTAACATACAATACTTGCATTTTTAGATTCCTGGATTAACTCTGCCAGCATCCAAAGTCCAAAATCCAAATTCTTTATAATCTTTCTAGTTGCTTTGCTGGTGTGATTGCGATGCTTCGGTCTGCTTATTTTTAAGCAGACTCGTCCCGGCTCCAGAGCTCTAAAGGGCTTTCAGGAAGCTCTCACCCTGCAAACCCCAGGCTTAAAAAAAAAGCCTGGGGGTCTAGGGGAGCTCTACCCAGACCCTTCTGCTCTTCTCTACCCCTTTTTCCCTGGGGGAGAGTTTTTAAGCCGCTAGACAGCTGATTTTCACTGTTCTAGCGGCTATACGGAGTCACGGGGCTGGAGCTCCTAAAAGGAGCTCCATTGGTGTTTCGCGGAGCCACCGGAAGTCCCTGAAGTTATTCTTATTAAGAAACATTTCAAGGTACAATTCTATTTGCTACTTTTATTAACCACTGCAGTCCATGTTTTAGTATCTTTCACTGCTCTTTTGGGACATATATTTCTGTGATTTACAGCAATATTTGTAAACTATCAATATAGAACTCCAAGAAGAATAAGCAGAATATAAATGTTGTAAATCGATCAGATATAATCGACTTTTGCAGACCGAAAGATGGAAATGTGGAAAACATGAAGGAACACTTTATCATGCTTGGTGGACTTGGTGGACTAAAAAAATCTTGGTGGACTAAAAAAATCTAGAAAATTTTGATTCACATGCATATAGCAATACAAACATTTTAAAGAAAAAAAAATCTCAACTTGAAAGCAGGACTTTTATTGTTAAAACTAATGAATTGAAAACTAGGGGGAAAAATGTATGGAAGGTTGTTTTTGTACATGAGATTATTATACTCACAAAGATGGAAAGACTCTGAAATATCCACAATGGAGAAATGGTTGGTCAAGATTAAAGAAATTGCTGTGATGGCAAAATTGCCTAGTTTTATTAGGAAAAACTAATACATTTGTTACTGACTGAAAATTCTTTATAGACTTTTTGCTGAAAATGGGAAAATATATAACTAGAAAGGGTCAACTATGAAATGAAGGTAGCCATGGTGTAACTATAACAAGAGAAGATGAAATATAAATACGTTTATAACTGAGTAAGGAATATCAGAAGATTCTTTCCTTCGTTCGTTCTTTCGTTCTTTTTCTTTCTTGTCTTCTTTCTGTTTTAAATATTAATCACTTTTCTCTGCTTTCTCCACTTTCCTTTTTAAAAACTTGCGTTTTTAAAAAATTCTATAAAAATATTCTTCAACAAAAATTAATTTAAAAGAAGACTTAAAGATGATCTACTATCTTGTTTTATTTTGTTTTGAGTGTGGAGGAGCTTCTAAAAGGGATGGGAAAATATAAAACTATTTTGCTATTTAGTGTCATTAAATTCTGCCTCAAATTTGCAAACTAAGGTCATTTTCATTTCAACTATATTATACTCTTTTAAATAAAAAAACTAGCCCTTCAGATCAACATATTTATATTGCATAAAATGGTTAAAGTTGAATCATCACCAAAATGATAAGACGACAGATATTTCAGCTGTATCTTTCACATCCCCAAGAAAACTTTGTAATAATAAGCAGTACTTTGCTAGTGAAAAATTTTGAAGATGGAATGTTGCAGCTCCTTGGATTCTTCAAGCATAATATATTTTAAAAAATGGAATTGTAAGAAGCATTTGACTCCAGTGAACAGTATTTCTTAAAATGGAAAACCTTTATAGGAACTGGGAAATTCAGCTGTTTCAATTTATGAGCAGAAAGATCTATTTATGATAAAACCTGCTTTGTTTGTAGTTGGTAGCAATTCTGCAGAACTCCAGATTGAAAAAAGGAAAGCAACGCAAACTTTTTTAAAAAAAGAAAAAAAATATGGGGCTACATTTCTTGATAATCAAAATTCAAATGCTATCTTAGTTTTGATGCCTAATGCGGCTGGGTTAGCGGACTATTTATTTCCAGTTATTTATTTACACATTATGACATGGTTTCACTGGTCTAAATAAAATTATGAACTGAATTTGTACTTTTAAATCTGTAATGAAGACACTTCACAAGAAGGGTTGGTATGATTAGGCCTATTTTAGGCGAACTAGGAACAGTGGAATGATGTACTTTAAGTTTGCTTCTATTGGGATTTGCTTAAATTTCAATTGTAAATTAATTTAATTGTAAATTAATTTACAATTAGTTTCACTGGTCTAAATAAAATTATGAACTGAATTTGTACTTTTAAATCTGTAATGAAGACACTTCACAAGAAGGGTTGGTAAGATTAGGCCTATTTTAGGCGAACTAGGAACAGTGGAATGATGTACTCTAAGTTTGCTTCTATTGGGATTTGCTTAAATTTCAATTGTAAATTAATTTGTTAATTATATTTAATGAGATATAGATTACAAAATGAATTATAATGAAACTGATTAGATTTTTAAAAAGAAAATAGATTTTTTTTGAATACCACAGAAATACTGGGTATGCATCAGGGGTGGGTTCTACTTACCTTTACTACTGGTTCGCAGCGTGGCCGCGTGTGTGCGCTTGCTTTGCTTGTGCGTGCGCGCACTCTTCTGTGAAAGCGTTTTGTTGATGTTGGGGTCGGTGGGCGGAGCCTCCTGCTGGTTTTACTACCGGTTCTATAGAACTGATGCGAACTGGGGGCAACCCACCACTGGTATGCATGTATGTGTGTGTGTGTGTGTGTATACACACACATACACAATTATATATACAGTAATTATGATGTCTGTAACTGAGAAATAGATTTTAAAAATCCAAAAGCAGTTACAATTAGATACAGAAAATTTACCTGATATCATGTTTTCTTTGTAAAACTTTTCCATGTGAAATAATTTCCATCCACTCTCAATTTTTATCCTATTATGACTGAAAGCCATTGAACTTGTGGATATTGATTTAGTATTGAAAAAAAAAATGTATCAGCAACTGCAATTTGCTCAAGTTGCTCAGGGACCATGAATCATGGTCCTGACAGCTAGGGTAGTAGGAAAACATTTATTTTACAGTCCAACATCGAATTCCACTAAAAACCAAGAGTTTTAATATTTTCAAAATCTTTCAATTCAGGACATTGAGCCTTCAAAATATATTGGTTGCAGTGGTGAGTATAACTGCATTTTGATGCAATGAGGAAACTGAATTCACCAATGAATACAACTTTCTGTTCACTTCAGCATTTTTTTTTTTTTAGTATCTGAAGAGATCTAATCTGTCATAAGATGTCTATTGATCTTATTTTATCAGAATTTGAGCCTGAAATAGGCAACCTATCAGCTATGCAAGCTTTGTCAGAAGTTCTCTACTCCCCTCTACCTGTTAGCCAGCAAGGAGTATTTGGTATCCTTTCTGTAGGCAAAGCTTTGTGATTTGTGGCAGTGGTGAAATTTAGCCTGTTCTAGCCGGCTCAGGTGAACCGGTAGCGCCGGCAGCAGGAGGCTCCGCCCACCTGCCTGGATGTCATCACGTCCCATACACATGCGTGGAGGAGGGGCATGTGAGTGTAGTGAGTGTGCATGCATGGAGGAGGGGCGCATGAGTGTAGCGAGTGCAAGTGCGTGTGCGCTTGCACTCACATTTGCAAACCGGTAGCGAAGGTAAATGGATTTCACCCCTGATTGTGGGTTACTTAGACTCATCTGTTTCTTTGATCAGTTTTCCCAGAAGTACAATGTGACTGTGAGAAGATTTACATACTAGAAAGGTGATGGCAAGATAGCAAATCTGATCATGTCGCTTGGATACGAAACAGTAGACTGCTCAACAGATGTCTATGAAAAGGACTATCATAGTTTAGCAGAGGAAGGAACCATCAGAGAATCATTTGGCCATCCTAACCATTTTTGTAAGCTTTAATCCCCTGCCCCACTACTCCTGTGATCACAGTTACTGAGATGTTATATTTCAACTAGCCAATCTTCTGAATTTGAAACTAAATTAACTACAGCAGGAGTGTCAAACTGGCATCCCGTGGGCTGGATATGACACGCTCAGGACACACCCACCCCAGCTCTGTGAAGGGAAAAAAATGTCATGATACATCATGTGATAGCAATGTGATGCTATGAATTTGACACCCGTGAACTATAGTGTAAGTCTGACAATAAGGAAAAGAAGTTAAACACTCCCTCAAATCAATTTTTATTCTTACATGTTTCTAGGATTTTCTTAGCAAGAATATGGAAGTGACTTGTCATTACATAGCATGTTTTGATTCCCTACTCTGCCTTACACTTCTGAATTTTTTTAGAGGGATCCCTTCTAAACACTAACTAATTCTGGCCCTGCTTAGCTTTTTTCAGGATTAGCCAAAATCAGCTAACCAGTGGTGGGCTCCAAATTTTTTAACAACCAGTTCTTTGCCCTAATGACCGGCTGGCTGGGTGTGTGTCATGTGACTGAGTGGGCATGGCCAACTCTATGTTATTTGTGTGGGTGATACCTGTATGGAAAGGCAGGGTTAGGGAGGGAATCCAGGGTTCTCCAGTGGGGGGTCTCCAGGGGTCTCCAGTGGGGCAGGAAAGAAAGTTCCAACCTGTTTGTGTGTGTGTGTGTGTGTGTGTGTGCATGCATGTGTGTGTGTGTGTGTGTGTGTGTGTGTGTGTGTGAGAGAGAGAGAGAGAGAGAGAGAGAGAGAGAGAGAGAGAGAGAGAGAGAGAGAGAGAGAGAGAGAGAGAGAGACTGTGTCAAGCTAGACTGGGAAAACTGGATGCAAGAGGAAGAGAAGCTGGGTAAGCTGGACCAGGCATTTCCTGGGTCTCCTCATCTCAGAAGCAACAACCTCACACTCTCCCCTCTCTGCTGGCTTCCTTCTTTGCACAGGATTGCCCAACAGTGGAGACGGAGAGGGAGAAGGGGGCAGCAGTGCCTGCTAGCATTGAGGGAGAGTGCCACACAGACACGGGAGCACACAGAAATGCCGCCCCTTTCTCTGTCTCTGTTGCTGGGCGATCCTGTGTGAAGAAGGGGGCTAGCAGAGAGGGTAAGACTGTGTGATTGCTGCTTCTGGGATGAGGGGCCCCGGTACACGTCTGGGTCCAGTTCACCTGGCTTCTCTTTCTCTTGCAGCCAGCTTTTTTGGGCTGTTTTCAGGCTATTATTTGGGCAGTTTTTGGACCAAAAAATGGCACAAAATATGGCCTGGGTTTTTTTGGGCTTTTTCAGGCCATTTTTCAGGCCATTTTCAGTCCAAAATGAACTTAAAATGGCCTGAAAAATTGTCTGTTTTGGGGGTTTTTTGGGCTGTTTTCAAGCTGTTTTGGGGGGCATTTTTTGACCATAAAATGGCTGAAAATGGACCAGAAATGGCCTGTTTTGGGGTGTTTTGGGACCATTTTCAGGCTGATTTTCAGACCATTTTCAGACCATTTTGTGGGCCAATTTTGGCTGGAAAAATGGCCTGAAAACAGCCCAAAAAGGTGTGGGGGCTGGGCCAGCTGGTGTTCCGATTTGCCGATTCTCTGAACTGCACAGAATTGTTACAACCAGTTTTGGCGAACCGGTCCGAACCAGCAGCAGCCCACCTCTGGATATAACGTTTAATAAACAAAGAAAACACCTCTCCATATTCAACCTTGGTCATTTGAATGAAGTGAGTGTACTCAGAATGGGACTCTCATTTCTTCCAAACATGTGGCCCCTGCCTATTGAAAGATTGCACCCATTATGCAACCAAGAGGCTTGTAGGTAACTCCAAGGGTAAACCAACTTCTATTTATCTCTTTCTTCTTCTAACTGAATCATCTATTTGGTAGATTTTAAAATTGAGTGTTAATGTGCAAAAGCTAATGTCTGGCAATGCCTCTCTCCCAGGCATCACAACAGGAAGGGTTATTATTACTACTGCTCCATGTTGGGCATAATACTATGCATGCTCACTTAATAATATAATGGCCTGTTTATTGTCAGTTCTTAGTACCTATCTCTCCACACTTCCCCGCCTTCTCCCTACAGGCATCATTTGCTGTAGCTATAATGCAATTTTTACTTGTGAAAGTTTCAATTGCAGCTTTTAAAGGTGTTGATTTTCTGATTTATTTATTTATTTTATGATCTGTGTGGAGTCCATATAAAAAAAAACCTGCCCAAAGTGAATTTTAATAACCCCCTCTTGGTTTCTTTCTAATCAAATGAATACTTGTTAATATCAGTCTTCAGTAGCATGATGTTGAAGGTTGGACAGAAAACCAATTCTCTTACACCAGCTCTTTATAGTATAATTTATATCATGTCAAATCATGATAAACAACCAGAAGCATTTTCCCCACTGCTGTGTTTATTTCTAAAGTACAAGACAATATTTAGTCCTCAACAAAAGTTGAAACACTAAATAAATCATAGGATTTGTACATTTATCAAATACACATTCCTTTAATGTTACAATTCATTTACATAGGTATTAATCCACAGTCTATTTAGTTTACGTCAGGTTTGCTCACTCAAGGTTTGATATTTCTGTTACTTTTTCTGGAAGAATGAAAGGGACAGAGCAAATCAGGAAGCATTAAGGTGCTGTATTGTCAACATCTTATAGCCTCCAAAGCAGTGGTGAAATCCAATTTTTTTTTTTACTACCAGTTCTGTGGGTGCGGCTTGGTGGGCATGCTGTGGCTTGGTGGGCATGGCAGGGGAAGGATACTGTAAAATCTCCATTCCCACCCCACTTTAGGGCCAGCCAGAGGTGGTATTTGCCAGTTCTCCAAACTACTCAAAATTTCCGCTACCAGTTCTCCGAACTGCTCAAAATTTCCACTACCGGTTCTCCAGAACCTGTCAGAACATGTTGGATTTCACCCCTGCTCCAAAGCAAAGACAACAATAAAACAATACTACTTCCCATTAGAGAGGACAAAGCAGTGAAAGGCTAGCAAATCCTAACAATTTCAGCAACACTGACTAATCATGCCAAGAACTAATCTATGTCCGGCAATGGCAGAAGAGTCAAAGCATAAAACAACAGACAAATCCTAGCAATTGAATTTTTAGGCAGTAACGCTAGGCTTTTTAAAGATTCTGAATTATATCCAATAATTGGATAAAAATCCAGTTGGTGTTAGTTCTAGCTATCACTTATTTTGTCCATAATCTTGGCAGAAATCATATTTGTTCCCATCTGGATCCCATGAAGAATTTGTTTTAATTCCTACTCATATAAAGGTAAAGGTAAAGGTTCCCTCGCAAATCCGTGCTAGTTATTTCTGCCTCTAGGGGACAGTGCTCATCTCCATTTCTAAGCTGAAGAGCCAGCACTGTCTGAAGATGTCTCTGTGGTCATATGGCTGGCATGACTAAATGCCAAAGGTGCATGGAGCACATAAAAAACCCAAAATTGTTCCTTTTTTTCTACTTTCATTTTTTACGTGCTTTCGAACTGTTAGGTTGGCAGAAGCTGGGACAAGTAACGGGAGCTCACTCTGTTACACGGCGCTAAGGATTTGAACTGCTGACCTTCTGATCTACAAGCTCAGCGTCTTAGCCACCAAGTCTCCACATACCTTCCTACTCATATATAGTTTTGCAAATAAGAACCTCTCCAAGGACCCTCTTAATGGCTTGCATCTGAGCTTTGCATAGAAATCTGGAAACTCAGATGTAACAAAAAACCAACTTACCTCCTTCTATTTTAGGTTCCTGGTTGTTGAAAATATACATTTCAGTAGTGATGACAAAGACACACCGGGGGGGGGGGAGGGGGGACACAGAAAGAAAGAGAAGCTTGTGCAAAAATATAACAATGGTTTTCAACCTAGAACCCTGTGGCTGTGCCAATATGCCACACCATGCATATTGGTGTGGGATTAGCCTAAGAATTTCAAGTCTTAACATTTTGATATTGGTATATGGTATCAATCTCTTTTGATAGCAGTTCTTTGTGTTACTTCAGTATTTTACTTTTTTGGACTATTTTTCATTCTTTGGGTTAAATTCTCCTGGAAGAAGGAAAAGTTCTCATTTTCTTTCAAATAAACTTACTTCCCTGAACATTCTTAGTATGGATAGTGAGGAACCACCATAAAGAAATCCATAACAGCTCAGGTCATTGGTCTTTATAGGAAGCTTCTCATTTGAAGTAAGTTGTCTTGCTCTGAGGTTAATTAACAAAATTTCCTTTCACCTTAATGAAACACTATTAAATAGGTCCTTTAGATGATATATTGTCAACCATTGAACCTGATACTAAAACCTCCATTTACATTTAAGTACATTTATTTAAATGTAAATAGAGTGAATAATATTGCCTTCCAGAATGGCACTCATGAAACATCTTTAGAATACTACCCAATGTACTATATCAAAGAAATGTAGTGCAATATTTTATCTAGTAAATATTTACCAGTTCCAAAGAGAATAAAAGACTGGTTTATTTGTCATTGAAATGTAGGGTCAACTATATATCTGAAACTCCATCAAGTGTCTATACTCTATTCCTTAGCTTTCCTACATTGTAATTGAACTTAAGAATTTCCTCCACTTTCAGCTTTGTTTATCACTTATCTTTCTATTGTATAACATTATTCCTTATACTTTCTCATAATCTTTAGCGCTGACCCATTATTTTTCTCATTTTAGCCAGCTCGGGATTCTTGTGTAAATTGAAGTGACAATATTTAGTTCCTAAAAAGTAAGCAAAAATATGACTGTAGGTTTGTGTCATTATGGTTAAATTAGTTTTAAAAAATGAACATGATGTGTTACAGAACCAAAACTGTAATAGGCAAGTCATATTAAAGGCCAAATAAGGGGTATAGACAATGCCCTTATCAAAAATGTAGAGACTGACCTTATCAAATTTATTAGGCCTTCCTTGTATTGCACTAAGAACCAAATCTCCATTAAATTCTGGATTTATTCAAGACTTTTTATATGGATCTGCTTAAATTCATTTGAATATGAATATATGAAATATTTAATCAGTGCAAGCATTTTCTGCTCATGTGCAAACCGAAAAACAGTAGTATCATCACCTACTCATTGTAAGGAATATTGTATTAACTTTGAATTCTACCAGATTATTTTCAGTAGAATTATTCTAATTCTGTCCACTTATAATTATTTCTGTAAAAGGTGTTCATATGGACATTATTGTTTTATAATTCTGAAAAGGAAGTACATATCATGATAATAGTTTCCAATTGATATAAAGTTCTCCTGTTTTAATTCATAATTCTCTTTCATTTTGCATTAATTTGAGCTTTAAAGAAAACTAAAATAGATATTTAAAAGTACTTTTTAAATATTGTAATCTGCTGAGAAATGTGTCATAATATAAGGAGAAATCAGTGGATGGCTAAATTTCAAATAGCACAGCACATTGGTTATGATATTGGGATCAGATTGGTCTAGTATGGAATTTAAAAAGATTTAATTATGAAAACACTACTAAAAGCAATTTGTAATTTGTCCCTATTGTTCATAGTAGTGCCACATATCTTATCTTCACAGTTAGAAATCTAACTGTAACATAGCTGCCAACATTGACTGAAATAAATCTAGTGAGTGCTTTGCTACATGGCATAATTAAATGTTCAAATGCTTCCATGTCTCTCAAGATTTGTAATACTTAGCGGGCTCAGGGCCCAGTAGAGGAATGCATGCTAGGCATATAGAAGCATCCAGGCTTAAATCCTGAAACTTAATAAGACTCTCCTAAGTGACCTGTGCTAGAGAGAACTTGAAGAAATAGTGGGATGGATTGGGATGATTTAAGACAGTGGTTTTCAACCTTTTCTTCACCATAGAAGGTAAAGGTAAAGGTTCCCCTCGCACATATGTGCTAGTCATTCCCAACTCTAGGGGGCGGTGCTCATCTCTGTTTCAAAGCTGAAGAGCCAGTGCTATCTTGAAGACGTGTCCGTGGTCATGTGGCTGGCATGACTAAATGCCAAAGGCGCATGGAACCCTGTTACCTTTCCACCAAAAGTGGACCCTATTTTTCTACTTGCATTTTTTACGTGCTTTCGAACTGCTAGGTTGGCATAGCTGGGACAAGTAATGGGAGCTCACTCCATTATGCAGCACTAGGGATTCAAACTGCTGAACTGCCAACCTTTCAATCAAAAGGTGGCTCAGTGTCTTAGCCACTGAGCCACCACATCCCTTATATGGTTTTTCACAGGGGTGAAATGCTCCTGGTTTGGACCGGATCGCCCGATCTGGTAGTGATGGCAGCGGGTGGTTCGCAGAACTGGTAGCAAAAATCCCTGCCCCCCCCATTCCCAGCTGAGCTGTGCGATCATCAGAGGCTTTTTTTTTTTACTTTTAAAAGCATTTTTTCTGTAACCTCTTCAGCTGAAAAAATGCTTTTAAAAGTAAAAAAAAACCTCTCTGATGATCGCGCGGCTCAGCTGGGATCGTCAGAGCCTTTTAAAAGCATTTTTTTTCTACAACCTTTTTGGCCAGAGGATGTAGAAAAAAATGCTTTTAAAAGGCTCTGACGATCCCATCTGAGTTGCCTGATCATCAGAGGCTTTTAAAAACATTTTTTTACAACCTCTTCGGCCAAAGAGATTGTAGAAAAAATGCTTTTAAAAGGCTCTGACAATCCCATCTGAGTTGCCTGATCATCCCTTTTTTTCCCCTTTTTAAATGGAAATTTTAAATTTGGTTTTAAATTATTGGGGTTTTAAATTTGTTCAGCCAAATTATTTAATTCGTTTTATTCTATTTTAAATTTTGTATTTATATGTTTTATTCTATGGCTGTTCACTGCCCTGAGTCCTTCGGGAGTAGGGCAGTATACAAAATCAATAAAAATAAAAAAAATAAAAAAAAATCAGAGGCTTTTAAAAGCATTTTTTTACAACCTCTTTGGCCGAAGAGGTTGTAGAAAAAATGCTTTTAAAAGGCTCTGACAATCCCAGTTGAGTTGCCTGATCATCAGAGGCTTTTAAAAGCATTTTTTTACAACCTCTTCGGCCAAAGCGGTTGTAGAAAAAATGCTTTTAAAAGTAAAAAAAAAAAAAAAAAAGTTGGCCAGGCCCACCCAGTCACATTACCCTCCCCAAGCCACGCCCACAGAACTGGTAGTAACAAATTTTACATTTCACTACTGGTTCTTCACCGTAGACCTCCTTTAAATGCCTTTTGTGGCGATGGACCATGGCCTCAGACCCCCCAAGACTTAACTCAAGATTTAACATCATAACATCAAGCCTTTATGAATTCCCTGTGATGACATCACAGTTCCCAAGGATCCCCAGACCACAGGTCTCCTGCTTGAGCAGGGGGTTGGACTAGAAGACCTCCAAGGTCCCTTCCAGCTCTATTCTGATTCTAATTCATGGTTTGCACAAGCTCAGGCAATATATTAAATGATTAGGTTGTGGAAGTTGTAGTCAAATACACTGGGAGATCAATAGAATGATTAATCTTAAACTAAACCAGTAATCCGATTCCACAAATACAGTAGTCTCCTTATTTCATCTCAGATTTCATATATCTCAGTCTCTGTTGTATGCTGTGTCTGGAAGCAACTTTCTAAAGCTTTGGGCAAAGCAGAAATCTGCAGAGTCTTAAAAAACAAAGCAAAGCAAAACACCTGAGATTGATTTCACTTTTGAGAAAATATCCAACATACTCTAGAAAGAATATGTTGGAGGATAGTTCAGAATGGAAATTTATTACATTTTGAGATGGTTAATTTCTGCTTATGAAACTTACTGATCATAGTTCACTTTTAAATTAAAATGCTGTATGTGGCCTTCACAATTTTTTTTCACTTCAAGAACAAGATTTATTGAAACAAAAAGGCAATTTTATCTTTGTTTCCAGAACACTATGATCGATAACTCTTTGCCAGCATACATATAGCAATCATTTCCCAGACTTCCCCTGTACGCACACATACAGCTAAACAAAAGCAGCAATTTTTTCATTGTAAAGGTAAAAGCTATTGACTGATGAGACTTTAAAAAAAATTCCACTTGGAAAAGGGGTTCAGAATATCACATAACCATTTTTCTCATATTCTTTGTTTCAGCACACCTGAATGCTTCTAAACAGGCTTCAGGCCAATGGAGCAGAAAGTTTTGAGATAGAACAACTGACATGCATGAAAAGTCAAAATCTCTAGCAAAAGGATAAGTTGATCTAAATAAGTGAGTCACTTGCAAATTCTTCTAGTCTTGAATAAACTGTATATGTGTATGTATGTATATACACACACACACGTATGTATGCATGTATGTATATGTATATGTATATATGTGCATATATATATGTATATACAGTATCTATGTGTATATACTATATATGTATATTATAAATATATATGTGTGTGTGTGTATATATATATATATATGTTTTCTGAGGTTTTCGTGGGTGTTTGTATGTAGGTCTTTGATTATTTGGGTTTTCCCACGGGAGAAAACCCGAATAACCAAAGACCGACATATATATATAGATAGATAGATAGATAGATATAGATATAGATATAGATATAGATATAGATATAGATATAGATATAGATATATAATTTGTGTGTGTGTGTGTGTGTGTGTGTGTGTGTGTGTGTGTGTTTATGTATATGTATATCCAAATACACAAATCAAGTAATGATTTCAACCAGAGATGGCTTAAGGAAGGTTACAATAAATGCAATTGCATTGAGCCCAGAAAAACAGGGAATGGGGTTAGAAAAGGTCTTTTCCACTCTCCATTTGTGCTGTATATTTGTCTTGGTTTTAGTCTGTTACAATGCCACCACCTGCTACTGCTGCAGTTTACTACTTTCTTGTAGATACTTTTTCCAGACTCAGTAACTTTCAACCAAAACCAGATTTAGATCCACTTATCTGCCCTTTAGAAATAAGGCAGTGAAGGAAACCTGGTTGTTCTTTTAACATCAGTATAATTGACCCACCCACCCCCAGTGTCATCCAAGAGATTTCAATTTGTCATTATTGTTTATCACTTTTTCTGGGAAAAATGGAACTGTAAAGGTGCATGGCTTCAAGGAAAATAAAAATAAAAGTGATGCTGAGAAGTTTTGCAGCTACTGCTTTTATGCCACCTCAATCTTCTTCGCAAAATGACTGCAGATGACTGCAGATTTGATCTGATGATTTTTATCTCTCTGAATAGCTCTAGACTACACTGATTTGGCTCTGCAACCAAACAAGACAAACACAGACTTCAAAGGATAATTAAAACTGCAGAAAAAACAATTGCTACCAATCTGCCTTCCATTGAGGATCTGTACAGGTATATTGCACGAGTCAAAAAGAGGGTTGTGAAAATATCCACAGACCCCTCACATTCTGGACATAAATTGTTTCAACTTCTACCCTCAAAACGACACTATAGAGCACTGCACATCAGAACAACTAGACATAAGGACAGTTTTTTCCCGAATGCCATTACTCTGCTTAACAATTAATTCCCACAACACTGTCAAATAATTTACTAAGACTGTATTACTATTATTCTTCTCTTCCTTACTAGTATCTATCTCTTTCCACTTATTACTATAACCTTGTTTCTTGTATCTTTCAATTTATATTGTTTTTATTTGTTTCCTAGTACGATTTGATAGCTTATTAGTAACCTGGACTATCACTAAGTGTTGTATCTTTTATTCTTAATGAATGTATTTTATTTTCCTTATGTAGACATATACACCAAAGACAAATTTCTTGTGTGTCCAATCACACTTGGCCAATAAAGAATTCTATTCTATTCTATTCTATTCTATTCTATTCTATTCTATTCTATTCTATTCTATTCTATTCTATTCTATTCTATTCTATTCTATTCTATTCTATTCTATTCTATTCCATTCCATTCCATTCCATTCCATTCTATTCCTAAACTGGTGAATTCTAAAGATCTCATACATGCTGCAAACCTGTGTACTTTGAGTGCCTAATCTATTGTCCCAGTGCCACATGTAGGCTTGGGTCCTTCTTTGTAGTTTACAGATTTCTCTGTAACCCTGAATGCTAAATAGTACATTTTTTTTCATGATTTAGAAATCAGGCATTGATATTTGCAAAACTTAACACATGGATCATGAGAAGTAGATCGCTCACGATTATCATGAAAGATTGAGTAGAAACTGGAATTTGATTTTTCCCTAGAAATGTATCTATTTCAGGAAAAGTGTATTACCTCTCAATCAGGGGTGGGTTCTACTTACTTTTACTACCGCTTCGCAATGGGATCGCGTGCGTGCTCGCTTCACTCGTGCCCACGCCTTGCTTTTACGCATGCACAGATCACTGATGATGACATCCAGGGCAGTGGGCGGAGCATCCCGCCGGTTTTACTATCGTTTTTTGTGAACCGGTCCAAACCAGGGGCAATCCACCACTGGTCTCAATAGACAAATAGAAATGTTTTATTATATTGCTGTTTGATGGAAAACTCATCATTGAATTTTCTTATTGGATCTCAGTCCCTTAACAAAACTTTCCTTGATTTATTTATTTAATCCAGACTAATTTATTCAGTTAATCCAGACTAAACCCACAATGTAGCATGCACATATTCAGCAATGATTTTAATCCTCAAAAAAATTCTTCAAAAAAAATTATGAAAAAGATGTTGAGACTTTGGAAAAAGTTAGAGAAGAGCAACTAAGATGCTTAAGGGCCTGGAGACTAAAACATATGAAGAATGGTTGCAAGAATTGGGTATGGCTAGTGTAGAGAAAAGAAGGACTAGGGGGGACATGATAGCAGTATTCCAGTATTTGAGAAGCTGCCACAAAGAGGAAGGGGTCAATTTATTTTCCAAAGCACAAGAGGGCAGGACAAGAAACAATGGATGGAAACTAATCAAGGAGAGAAACAACCTGGAATTAAGGTTTCTAACAGTGAGGATAATTAACCAGTGGAACAGATTGCCTTCAGATGTTGTGGGTGTTTCATCACTGGAGGTTTTTAAGAAGAGACTGGATAGCCATTTGTCTGAAATGTTATAGGGTCTCCTGCTTGAGCAGGGGGTTGGACTAGAAGTCCTCCAAGGTCCCTTCCAGCTCCATTATTCTGAATTGAAAAATGGATATTTGCTTTAATTTATATGCCGCCCTTCTCTGGAGACTCAGGGCGGCTTACATGCATTAAGCAATAGCCTTCATACTTTTGTATATTTATACAAAGTCAGCTTATTGCCCCCACAGTCTGGGTCCTAATATTAATGGAGTTTTAGATCCTTTGGTTTAAAACCATCTAGCAACAAGTTACAGTTTCTATAAAAATGACAAATAACATTTCTAATAAATAATAGGACAACCACTTTATTATTACCCTCATAGATACAGTATCCATACACATTGTTTTCCTTGCTTGTTTTATAATCTATCATGGACACTTTTTTTCTGTAACATTCTGAAGTAAAATAGAGAACATTAGCCAAAGAAATTACATTATATAAAAGATTCTATCGGATGAAAGGCCCACATTTTTAATTTACTTTTGTGTTGACAAAGATTTCTATCTGCTTATCAGGCTGATGAAATAGAATGTGTTCAGGGGATATAGAGAAAATTCAGAGAATGGCTATCTGTCACTGTGAAGAAAAAAAAAAGCCTATCTGTCATCACTGGGGACTTTATTTACTTTTAGAGATAGTTGCCTGTGCATAGAGTAATGGCCAGAGTGTCCTTGTCTTTTGTTATGAACGTTGCAGCTTTTAAGACACGAGCAAGTTAAGACTGGGCTGCCCAACCTATCTAGATGTCTGCTGCAATCTCTTGAGCATTGCCTATATATTACCCTGAATTATGATAGGCAAAGGAAAGGTACATTGTGCATTCCACAATCTTTCAAACCCCTCCTCCCCCAAATTAAGATGTCAGTCAAATGTGTTAAATTTATGTTTTACCGACAAAGAAATAAAGGGAGAGTAGTATAGATCTATTTCAAGCTATTTAGCTCTGATCAGCTAGCCATACTCTTCTGGGATTGGAACCCAGGCTACTTGCATATTAGGTTAGATGTATTAACCTCTAAGCCACAGGCTCTCCTCCTTTGTTGGCTATACCAGGGGAAATATTGTTTTTTTGTCAGGGCAACCTGGTCTACCAAATTATGGGATGGATCATACCATCCCATAATTGGGTAAACCAGGCTGCCCTGACAAAATACCTTATTTCAATCACATGTTAGTCTGTAGAGTAGTTCCACTGAATAAGTTTGCTGTGTAAGTGACTGTTGCTTATTCCCTTAAATAAATCTGGGAAGTGATTAAGAGATGACCATCCAAAGCTTTGAAGGGTATGGACCACATTCTGTATTTTAATTAGATTACTTCGTTCCTGGTCAAATTTCTAAATAGGATGGGAAGGTCTCTTGTCTCAAATGCTGCACAGTTTGAAAACTAAGAGCAATGGTCCATCTGTACTGATCTGCAATGAGCACTGACTTAGTCAGACCAGTGGTCTTTTTTCATGTAAAGCAGTGTACCATGTTCCCAAGAATTCCAATATCAGCTCCTGCCAACTTATCTGACCGTGCTGGCTAATGGTGGTGATCTGAATGCAATTACCCTTGATGGCACTGAGGAAGATGCTCAGAAGCCACAGGAGAAACCATCACTGCTTTCCTCTCAGGTGAACCATGGTCACTGGGATAGTTCTTCTTCAAATATATAGTAAAAGTTCATTTAGGAGTCTGTGTCCAAGGTTTGCAGCAACAGCAGGATTGGCAGAAATCAGATCCTGACCAGATGTCTGAAGCTGTAAAATAGATAAAGAGTGTAAATCCCATGCCTGGTAGATTGCTTTGACCTCCCAAATAGGAACAAAGATCTAACCAATTTACTAAATAGAGAAAAGAAAGTACACTCCAAACTTTAAAGGTAAAGATAAAATATCTAGATACATCAGAGGCATCCTATCTGGTGCAAAGTAACTCTCTAGGCTTTGTGTATCTTGGCAATTTCAATGTGCTTGCCAGTGGCTCATTAAGTTAATGGTTAGCTAGCCGTGCATCTGCAATAGAAGTCCCACAGACTGTTATTAGATCAGTTTTCTGCCTCTGTGATTTAATTTGGATTGAAAGAGGAACGGTCACCTTCAGATATTGCAGCTGAAGCCATCTTGGGACACTGATTTTGTTTTTTGGCTCTTGAGCTGGAATGATTCTTCTCAGAGAACAGCATCGCTGCCTCAGTTGATCTGTCTGCTTTTAAAAAAAACTTAACTGCTCAAATAAAGTGATATCACAAAATATTGTACTCTGCTTGTCTGAAATGCTATAGGGTCTCCTGCTTGAGCAAGAGGTTGGACTACAAGATCCTCCAAGGCCCCTTCCAACTCTGTTTTTCTTGTATTCTATTATTCTGCTATTTTATAACTATGTATTATGTGTGGTTTTATCATTTATCATTTATCATGAGACTCCAGAAAAAGTGCAGAGGAGAGCAACCAGGATAATTAGGGGACTGGAGGCTAAAACATATGAAGAACGGTTGCAGGAACTGGGCATGGCTAGTCTAGTGAAGAGAAGGACCAGGGGAGACATGATAGCTGTCTTCCAATATTTGAGGGGCTGCCACAGAGAGGAGGGGGTCAAGCTATTTTCCAAAGCACCTGGAATAATGGATGGAAACTGACCAAGGAGAGATTCAACCTAGAAATGAGGAGGAACTTTCTAACAGTGAGAACAATCAACCAATGGAACAGCTTGCCTTTGGAAGTTGTGGGAGTTTCATCACTTGAGACTTTCAAGAAAAGATTGGACTGCCGTTTGTCAGAAATGGCATAGGGTCTCCTGCTTGAGCGAGGAGTTGGACTAGATGACCTATAAGGTCCCTTCCAACTCTGTTAATCTGTTAATTGTTTCTTTTTTTCTGTTTAATGAAAAGAGGCTGCAAAAGGCCTTGAGGTTAAATGAAGGACAGCAGGTGGGGGACACTACTTAACTATTCCCCCCCCCCACCAAGTATTAGCTCAAATTGTAAAAAAAATGTGAAAAGAGAATCAGGACAAAATGAATTGCAGATTAGAAAAATGAGAAAGTAATCAAAATGGACTCTATTTTAAAATGTAATAAAGTTATTGAAGATTTTTTTAAAAAAGGATTGGGCCATTCTTACTCGCAATACTGGGTTACTGTTAGAAAATACACAACACAGTTCCAAAATATATGCACATTTCTCTTCACTGTAGTATGTTTTATTATCATTTTAACTAGGGTGAAAAGATTGTAGTCTTACCATCTGGCTTGTAACTGGGTGGTGCTGAACACTAGTTTGTGTTGTTTTCCTTCTGGTTCTGGAAGAGATAATTTGAAGTTTTCAATTGAAGTTTTAAAGTAGTTCACTCGAATCTCTGCTTTCAATGATTTTTTTTTTTAAAAAAATCTCAATCAACATTTAACATATTGAATGGTATCAGATGCCTTTGAAACATTTCAAGGATGCAGTGGACTTTTACACATGCATATTCACATATTCACTATTTCAAATTGATGTAATGTGATGATTCAAATCAATATGTCAAACTGAATCAACCCTAGCCTTTGAAATGAGTTCTGAATTTAGATCGAATTGAGTCAATGATCTGCATCAGATGGACTGGATATTGTGTGATTTAGTTATCTATTAACATGTTATTCAGAGCAGCGATAAATAACTAACATATCTGTTATTTTCTTTTTTTATTTCAACGGTTCCCAATCTCTGATCCAAAGATCCTGATGGTCCAGAAAGGCATTGCATTTTTTTTCTTTTTCTGAAAACAAAAACCACTGAATCTTATGAATTTCAAAATCTTGGGAGATTTGACAATGTAACTTTTTTTAAACTATAAAAACAGTTTAAAAATTAAATTGATTGCTATTTAATAGGATCCAATAGAGACCATATTGGGGAATGATAGCAAGAAAAGTATAATGGACAGTTGTTAAATAAGATGAGAATATTCATGCATCATGCAAGTAGGGTTGTTGGAAAGAAAAGGACAAAGTGCTTCTGTTTCCAAGGTAACTAAGGCCTCACTTCCTGATTTGCAGTGCTGCATTCTGGTATACATTGCCTGTCATTGAAGAACAGGTGATAATTGCAACTCATTCAGACTCCAAACATTACATTCTGTTTGCCATTAAGAATCTTATCCAGAACCCAACTTGGCTGCTTACATGATGTCATGACATCATCATATCTACAAAGCAATCCCTGTCTTGATGGGATCATTTGATAGAGAATATTAAAACAGTGAAAACTGGCAAAGGAGTAGCAGGAAAAAAAAAAGAGGGGGGAAGGAAACAAGATTGAAATAATTGATAGCATAAAATGTAGAACATACAGGTTTAAGTCACTTCCCAGAAACATAAGTGTTCATGAATGAAAATTAAATGCAGCTTTAATCTGCTATCTGAAAATCAAACCAATCTGCTCTAAAAAGCTTATTTCCAGCCTTTCTTGAGGAGGAGGGGAGGGGGAAGGGTAGGCTCTAGTAAACATAACTGTTCAGTCTATAGGGGAGGGGTTGATAATAGATATACACCTTGATTCTACAGATAATTACAAATTGGTCCTTTTTTGGCAGGTGACAAGATTAAAAGGCAATCATAATCAAGAGGCTAGGTTTGTAATAGATTCCATTTATCATTTGAGGTTGTTATTGGTATGCATCCCTACATAGACTTCATCTCCAATTTTCATAACATTACAGTATGAATTGTAAATAGATTCCCTTTACAAATCATTTATACCATAACCACCTGTTCACTTCTGCTATGTTTGTCTAAATGCCATGAGTTTATGCACTTAAATATCTTGAAAAGGACTAAAATGTCATCTTCCTGTGTAGGAAGGGGAACAAATGAGGTACGGAAGGACTAGTAAGATGATTTTCTA
This sequence comes from Pituophis catenifer annectens, assembly GCF_029215685.1. Classification (NCBI taxonomy): domain Eukaryota; kingdom Metazoa; phylum Chordata; class Lepidosauria; order Squamata; family Colubridae; genus Pituophis; species Pituophis catenifer. Next base: position 103,751,679 of record NW_027256881.1, read on the forward strand.
TATTTTATAAGCACAGAGCATACTTGCCACTTAAAAAAATGTTTGTAAGAAAGTAAAGAACATAATTTTGAATTATACACCACATTTCCTTCCAATGTTAACCTCTTTTATTGTGATTAGAATTTTACATTAAGTGTTAATGCTTTTTTCAAAGAAGCAGGTTAATTGTATCATCTATTTTCAATTAGCTCTAATAGAGTGCATGTATAGCTTCTGAATCTATTGTGCATGTCCTCATTGAGATGGGGAAATGGAGTAAAAGCTATTATTTTGATGTCCTGATAAATTATGTTGGATATTATGTTAGATTAACAAAATGCATGACTAACATCCCATGTACACATGAGCTCTGACAGCATTTTTGAATGTTAATAAATCTGAATTCTGGATGATGTCCAGTCTTGTTTTATGGTTAAAAGCAAATTAAATCTATGTCTTCTCATTATACTTAGTAATTTACTTTTGAATGATCAGATTTAGTCATTACTATTGGCAACCTTTATTCCATAGCTTTTGTTGGTAGAAAAAAAATTGAAGATATATATGTTTTATGGAGCTACACTGTGGTTATTATGTACAGGAACAGATTGCATTTTAGGGGCAGCTGCTTCATAAATTCATCCAAGCCCTAAAATTTCTGAATTTTTCACATGAAAGAAATTAATACAATAATTAATACAATAAGAGAATAATTCTCTTTACCTAATATGACTAGGTTGATTTCAGAAATATTTAGTCTGAACTAAATTATTGGCAGGCCAATTTTTGAGAAGGATTGGGCATACAAACCCATGTCACTGTCTCAAGAATTTCTATAATAAACTGGAGTGTGATTTTTCCAAATGTTTTGCAGATTTGTAGAAAATCTTATCCTTCTGGATTTCACACAGGTCTTCCAATTGTTGGCTGGAAAGGTTTGAGACCCAAGTGTCATGTGACAGGGTGAGCTCCCATCCTTGCCTCAGCTCCTGCCAATCTAGCAGTTCGAAAGCATGCAAATATGAATAAATAAATAGGTAGCACTTCAGTGGCAAGGTAACAGTGCTCTGTAATGTCATGCTGGCCACATGTCTCTGGAAATTTCTTCAGACAGTACTGGCTCAATGGCCTTGAAAAGGAGAGGAGCACTGTCACCTATAGATAACAATAACTAGTGGTGTAAAATCTACAAGGATTCCTTTACTTTACCTTCTGACTGCTGTTTTATATTCATATGAAAAAAAAAAAGTCCTGAAACAGTGTTCTCCATTTCACTTGCAGTCCAGATACCATATTTCCCCAAAAATAAGACCCTGTCTTATATTTTTTTGAACCCTGAAATAAGCGCTTGGCCTTATTGTCATGCGCTCAAAAGTCCAATTGGGCTTATTATCAGGGGAATAAGTCCAATTGGGCTTATTATCAGGGGAATAAGTCCAATTGGGCTTATTATCTTATTTTGGGGGTAGCTATACATCTAAGTCTGTAACTATTAAAAAATGGAAACTTGAGCCATGCAACTTTTTAATGATGATATGAACAAATCACCTCTTCAAATCTGTTTCATGTACAGTATGCCTTATTTTAATTGTGATGCTTCTGACATAGATAAACATAAACACACAATCTGCAAGTAGAAAGTGAATATGTACAAAAGAACGAAATTCTTAAATATTATTCCTTTTTTTTTTTAATAAAATGAAATATTTTCTTTCATTCACTGCCAGAACCAGAAATAACTTGTTAAGGGGTTAACTCTGACTTATTTTCCTCTAAGAGACAGAAACTTTTCATATGATATTCATTGAAACATCAGTTGTTTATGGAAGTCTGAAGAAAGTGAACATCCTTGATAAGTAGCTCTTACCTTCTTATAATGGCTTTCCAGCCAGAAACACTAATATGACTAAAACGTTTTATAGCACATGCTATAAATAATAGAATTCCAGAAATGGATTTAGCTGTAACAACATGAAATTCTCCTGTTCAGGATCCCAGCTAGCCAGTTATATCATCTTCTAAGATTAGGATTTCCATTCTTCTCCACCCCAAGAACTTCTACCATCAGAGAGATCCGGTACTAACTTAGGATGCTCCAGGGTTTCCAGAAGTGGTAAAGTTTCTCTTTCATATGGATGGTACCTTTTCTAAAATTTCTAAAGACATCCTTTTGAGAATATCAGTCTTTACTGACCCTAACCCTTAAGCATAGACCTAAATATTCTGCTCTTTTTCAAACATGCTTCATTTTTTTGAGCTAGTTCTTTTTGCAAAGAAATAAAAATAAACTACAGTTTGCACCAAAGATTAACTGGAAACTAAATAGGTAAACAATAGGTGGTCATTGTCTCCCAGTCAGACAACTCATGCTCCTTTATTGCATCATTACTATTGTCAAAACCTGCTGTATTTTCCTTGGTATTGACAAAATTAATGAAGAATTCTGTTGCAGTTTTATCATGCAGCCCAATGCACACGCAGTTGGTATTTATTGAAATGCTGTGTTTTCAAATGAACAGTTGCCCCTTATATTTTACCGCTTTTAGCCAAGACCCTGAATGACAGAACAGTTTTACCATGTTGAATTAGATACAGCACCGATGCTGTCACAGTATGTCAACACATGATTATTCTTTCAACCATCATAATATTAGCCCAGAGAATCATCATAGTAATTTTGAACTGTTTAAATGAAACAGCCCTAGAATAATGATGGTGGAAGATCCCTGGAGGTGATGAAAAGGAGAAGAGAGGCTCAAAGGCTCAAGTAAAAATTCCCTTCTGGACCCAAAACAGCATTGTAGAGATAATGCACATTGTGGCAAGTTAACATTAAAACTAAAAGAGTATTCACCCAGAAGTGAACAAAAGCACTCCTTTGAACCCTGAAATTTTAGCTTCCAGCAACAATCTACTTCGCATATTGGACAAAAAAATAAAATTGTGAAAAATAACTACACTGTGAAAAACCAAAAATATGCATATGGACCTACATGTAGTTGTTCATGCAGCTATACCCATTATTTTCCAGGTGCACAGAAAAAAGCAAACAATGAAAGTCAAATAGGGTCTGGGAGAAAAGAGTGTAAAACATCTCTATCGTTTTCTTTCTTTCTTTCTTTCTTTCTTTCTTTCTTTCTTTCTTTCTTTCTTTCTTTCTTTCTTTCTTTCTTTCTTTCCTGCCTTCCTGCCTTCCTGCCTTCCTACCTTGCTCTTTCTTTCTTTCTTTCCTTCCTTCCTTCCTTCCTTCCTTCCTTCCTTCCTTCCTTCCTTCCTTCCTTTCGTGCCTTCCTGCCTTCCTCTTTCTTTCTTTCTTTCTTTCTTTCTTTCTTTCTTTCTTTCTTTCTTTCTTTCTTTCTTTCTTTCTATCTTTCTTGTCTGTTTTTCACTTAGGTTGAAGGAAATATTCATTCTTCCTCCCTGCCTTCCAGCTTCACGTCCTTAATAAGAAAGAAGATGAGAATGAATGATAGAAGGATACAAGCAGGCCTTTGATTGGTAGAGATTATTTTTTGTCCTATAACAATGATCAGTGGAAACTCTCATTAGATATTCTAGGTCTTAAATTAGAGACCCAGTCTTGCCAATTACATACTAAAACAAAGTTGGGATATGTGTGGGTAATCTTATTCAAGGAAAGCAATGTCTTTAGAAATCCAATTTTCAACTTCCAAGTCATTTGCAGGTTATCGCTAACACTTTGAATTTAGCCCAGAAATGAACAAACAACTAATTCAGACTCAATAACAAAAGAAAGAACAGAAAGTTCAGGAGAAGCAACAGGAATTCTTTTAACTAGTGGTTGACCTGATGCCTCTACAAAATGTACAGTGGGACATTGTTTTCTCATAACTGATAAACAGAGGTATTCCAGTTTTGATCATTAGTTTAGGCTATAGTTATCTGAAACAGTTGCATGAAGGCAAGGTATATTATTTCAAATCAATAATTTATAGAAGCTTTTCAACTTTAACGTTGTTATTAGAAAATAATGTATCATAAGAAAGTTTGCTAACAAGTATGATTTAGAATTTGCAGTAAATAAGATCACAAGTTGTTCAAGTTGTACAGAAATTTCCATTATTAACATGTTCTGCTTTGAGTCCTTTAGAACATTATTCCTGAAATGAAGCATTTCTTGTATGCTTTAACTGTCTTAAATAGAGCTGAACAAAGATTCAATCCAAAGATTTGATTTCAAGGGCCCTTCAAGCAAATTACCCATTCAAATTGAATTTCTGGCTGGATTTGATATATCAAACAGCCAAATCAATTCTACATTTCAAGTCAATTTGAATGCCTCCAAGTCAATTTACATTTTGGAAAACATTTTTTTTCCAAATTGAATTGACAAATAGATTTTTTAAAAAATCTATGGTTTACGTTAAACTCACTTGATACTTTGAATCACATTAATATTTTAAATTTGGCATTGGGTAATTTGTCAATTCTTAATGAAGCTATGCTAGTTGCAATAGTCTACTTCATGTTTTCTATCAAATATATTCTTTTTAAAAAAACAATCTATTGAAAATATGCACATCTTGAATGATTATAATTATGTGCAATTAAGTCGGTGTCAACTTTAAGTGATCATTTAGATCTTTCCCAAACTGACCCTTCATGTCTTCAGTAGTATATCCATTGCTGCTCAACAATTCTGCTTGAAAATTATGGGATTGTTTTTGTGGGAATCCAGCAGCTTTTGGCAGGAAAGGAATGGGAATCCTAGTCTCCCTTTTCCAAGAAATGTTTCAATATTCAAAGGAATTCAGTAGACAAACCTGTTTGTCATTTCCAGATCATAAAGACTCTCTTAGAACATAAGTACATAGTCTGATCTTTCCAATTTTTTGTAGGATTTGCCAGAAGAAAAGCAATTGTAGCCATGGAGCTGTATGGTAGTGTTTGCTCCTTAGTGTACATAAGTGTGTACATATATATGTACATACATACATACATACATACATTTTGGCCCTATTGTATAGTGTAAGATCTATTGATCACACTGGCATTCATTTTAAAAGATCTTAAAAACAGAAAACAAACATATACAAGACAGGGTCAATGAAAATCTTTGTTGATAAAACTGATAAAAGATTAGACAGTAGTTAAATGATGAAGAGAGAATTGTCCCGAATTCTATTGCTAGTTGTAAAATGTATCAACTTACATTCCACTACTGCCTGGAGACCTCAATCCCAAATGGAGATAAAAGCTATTACTGTTGTGTGTGTGTGTATACATATATATGTATGTATTACATTGCTAACAGTATCTGTTCACTTATTTGACCAGATAAAAATAATGAGCTCAAAAGTAGGCTATTACAGTATTTCTATTGAGCTCATTTTTGCTGGAAAAGCAATTGCATTTGTCTGAATAATGCAAAGAGAGGGTTTGCTCATGAGTTTATTAGAAAAACAGACACCATTTAAATTAACCCAAATGACCAGTGCATTGGTTCGAAAGAAACATGTGCTTTAATTTGTTAAACTGTAACCTTTGCTATATTAGAAAAATACTTTGACACAAACAGTTTACAAATGTCAGTAGAAAATCCATACTCTATTTCTTCACATTGGTTTTGTGACACAGTGTTTGCTGATCTTCGACAAGGGATAAGTTACAATTGCTTTCCTTCTACCCAGCTATTCCTTTCTCTTGCATTTGGGGAAATTAAAGGACAAAAATAACCAGTATTTTTTTCCCCCACTGGACCATTCATATGGATATGTTATGGTGGGTAAACATAAATGCTTCCTGGAACTTAAAGGTCAGATGCATCTTTCCACGCAGTTCATAATCATGAGCTACACTTGGTACAAGTTCACTCAGAGCAAAAGTAATAGACACAATGTGATAGATTAGATATTGAGCTACATTAATGCTTACACCTTTTCCCATTGCTTAAAGACTTGATTTGAAACTCAGGCAATTCTGTAATTGTGAAATAAAAATATATTTTTGGTGACCTCCCCCTCTTTTTTAAAAAATCATCACAACTAATGTTTTTCCCAGAGTAATAAACCCCACAAGATTCCTGAGAGTGATGGATAGACAGGGATATTTAAATCAGAAATGGCCACCTTTTGAGGTTAAACAAAGCTACATTTAACAATTTCCTGACAACTGTAGTGATTTCCAAGCTAGGAAATGGGTTGGGCCAAGTGCAATGTTGAAAACTGCAAAGCAACATGAATATGAAAGAAAGAATTTTAAAATGAAGCTTAACTCAAAGCACAGTTCTCCAAATCTTAAGGTGGAATTGCCTGAATTACGTTTGGTATTTGGTATCAAAAATTCTGCAGAGATCAAAGGACTGCATGTGACCAATGGCCTATCTGTATTCCCATCACAATTTACACTGCAATTAAAAAATAATAGGTCTTCACTGCTGATTATACAATATGACTTTTCTTTGGCCTTTAAAAATCTGGATGGGATATAAAGTGTATTGAAGGTTTGGCCATTTTTGGAATGAGTGAATTTAACATTTCTGCTGAGTTTCATTTTTCTATTCTTAAAATGTCCCCCATTTCTAAAGTAGTAGAAAAGGCATTGCAGTTTTGTATATTTCTCTTAACATGAACATTCTAGTTCATAATTTTGTCCAATACTTATTGAGCTAACTCTCTTTCTCTCATAAAATATCCAGTAAAAAGCTAAGTTTCCCTTAGACTAAGCATACCTTAAGTATTGTCAAGTCCAGTAATTTCTGACTATCATTATAATGGCACAAAATTTGGACAAACACCCTCGTCCTGGTCATTCAAAAGGTAGGACATAATTGCCTTGTGATATCAATTTGGGAGAGATTATCTCTAATTTGCTTCTAGTGCTTTGCTCTCTCTTTGTTCCAGTGATCACTTATCCTACCAAATTACAGAAAAAATCCTCAAGCACTTGCTGAAATCTATAGAACTTAAGCATGGCTTTCATAACTGCCCCAGGGCAACCTCCTGCAAAAGTTAGTGGTGCCAACAAATATCGTTCTTACCAGCAAATGATTTCACGACATATGACAATGACCTTTAGCCTCATCTCCATTCAACTGCTTAGATGTAGAAGCTAAATCAAGCACATGGATCCTTATATGAGTTAAATCTGAGATGATGTGGGATAAGCCCATGGTTTTCATGGTGGCCATTATTATGGTTTTTAAAATGTATAAAACCCATTACAGACATTACTCATTAATGTAAGGAATTTGAGATTGAGAGACTGGGGCCAGAGAGCACATTCATACATTAGAATGATTAATGCCTGATGAAGACTAAAATGGTAGATTGATGAAAAATACTACTTTGGGAAAATAAGATTGTCAAATATTTGGACATGTTAAAAATAAAGCCTGTTGCAATAGATCCACCATGCAGCAGATAGTGAGTTATGTATAAGTCACTGAGTAGGATTCTTAAGCTTTCCCCTCCCTCTCCATCAATTCACTTTCTTGAAAATCACACAATTACATTTATACTTGAATGCACTTCAAATATTTATATTAAAGAATTTTTTTTTCTTCACTCTTTCTCTTTTCCTATTGCTGTTTATTGTCATTAGATTGTTTTGTTAAATGAAGATGCTATTGAAAGCATGGTGAACTTTATTTTAACAACTCTAGAAAATGAAGTATTAATTGCAAGAAAGCAAAATTAAAATGTCATTTCCTAGCCTAAATAAGGAAAGCAAGTCTAGGCATTAAAAGAAGAATGATATAGAATTAGATTAAGAGAATAAACAGCTTTAATATTTATTTTCCAGAATATATATTGTTTAATAGACATCAGCAATGTTATACTTGAAAATCTTTTTGATTAAGCTCCTGTTGAACTTTAGATTGTAATAATCAACAGTCGGTACAATTTAAATTTTAGATTATTGAAGGAGTTTTTTTAGAAGCACAAGGACTATAATATGAGTTGATTATTGTAGTTGTTATGAAAGAGGCTGTTAAAATCCAGGGGGAATCTTCATCAGCATACTGTAATCAGCAAGTACAGAGAATGCTTAATTACAGTTATTTAGGTGGCATGTTGATGCAGTAGTAGTGGTGTTGAAAGCCAAAAAAAAAGAAAGAAAGAAAGAAAGAAAGAAAGAAGCATGCAAACCAGGCAACAGGATATTAAAAGACATCAATAATAAAGCAGAATGTTGCATTATGTTGTTGTTCGTATTAATTTGCTTTTCTGTGTAAATGACTGTTCAGCACAAAAGGCATACAGAATAGACTTTTTTATGTGTATTCCGAGGCAGTGGCATAAAGTAACTGCTTCATGCCTAAATGTTTTAGTAGCTGAGTGTCTTTTGGTAGGTAGCATATATATTCCTGTATAAAAGCTTTCTTAGCACTGTATTTGATTAGAGATTAAGTAAATGATAGTAAGGATTTTCTGCAACCTGAGTATCCTCCAGATTTCTAAAGATTCTTAAAGTTAGAATCCATGTTTCTGCAGGTTGCCCAAATTAGCTGTTAGACAGCATATGTTTCTTCAAATAGGATCAGTATCAATAGTAAGCTGGTCAATATTGTGATAAGGCACGGACTTAAAATAAATCAACACATGGAACTGGCACACAGACATATGTGGCCTTGACAGGACAAACCACAATGTCCAAGATTACATTTTCATTCCCCACCCCCACCCTTGTTATATCCCCCCCCATTTGTCTCCCAGACAGTTTTTTAACTGCTACCATGTAGTCACATCTGAAAGCTGTCTAGCCACCCTGAAATATTTCTTTTTTCCCCAAATTTTATTCTTTATTAAATATAGTTGTTCAAGACAAACTATTAGTTTACTATTAGCTCTTTGACATTATGAACAAGAAATTTCCAGAATCCTGAGGGCAGCATGTGTTTTGTTCTCTTATTGCTCCCATAGTCAATGTTGGGCATCAAGATCTGGCCCTTAAATCTTCTGTGAACTCTGTTGTCAATACCTCTTGGCTTGCGCCAGTTACACTTGATTTTGACATAGCAATCAGATTGATGATAGATGGACTTCTTGGTTCTCTTTTTGACAATATTAGGTTTGAAGAGAGGCCTCAGAGCTGGAATTGTGATGACTATCTTAAGTGCTGCGGTAATGATACCTTGGTGGCAGGGAAGGAAAGACAGAGTACCCTGAAATGTTTCTGAGGTGACATGTTGTAGTCATGTCTTTAAAAGGCTAGATTTTGGCAAAGGATGGGGTTGCTTGTAGGTCTACCAGGAGTGCTGATTCAATTGCGATTGAAGCTGCTGAGGGAGGATCATCATTCTTCTGAAGAAATTCCCACCTTCCTTTTCTACTATATTAGACCTTTCTCCAGAACTCTTTATTGTCTTTCAAGGCCAAAGTAGGGATTTAGGACGTAAAAGAAGCAAAATAATGATAATAAAAACATATTCTTCTGCTTGGATTTCAAACCCATTGTTGAAAAGCCAGCATTTGTATCTTCAGTTCCACCTATTGTTTGCTTATCACTCTGATAGTATTATCACCACTGGGACTCACTCAAATTTTACTTCTCAAGGCTGCCCCAAGGATCCTTCTTCTGGCTTGTAACTGTCTAGCTGACCCATTGCCACTGATTCTTGGATGATGCTCATGGTCCAATCAGTTTCTTCTTAGACCTGGCAGAGTCTCTTTTAATAACTTTAAATGAGAAAAGGCTTCCTTTTAGCCAAAGGATATGCTCCTCCTAATTTCAAAGGATGGTAAAGGTAAAGGTTTCCCTGTCCAGTCATATCTGACTCTAGGGGATGGTGCTCATCACTTTTACTTAGCCAAGGGAGCCAATGTTGTCTAAAGACATTTTTGTGGCCATGTGGTCAGTATGGCTATATGCTAAAGGCTCATGGAATGCTGTTATCTTCCCACCTGAGTAGTGCATATTTATACACTCAAATTTGCATGCTTTCAAATGGAGGGGCCAGTGGAGGGACCAATAAAGAATGGGAGATGGTAGGCAGGATGGAGGGATCCAATAAAGACAGAAGTGGATGGAATATGGAGGTTCTTTGGATAATCAAATTTAAAACAACTTCCATCAGATATTAATTACAACATTTTGAATTGACTAGAGAGATTTCTAGTCAAGAAATTGACTAGAGAGAGAGAAAGAAAAAGGACACATGAAAAGAAAGGATGAAAAAAAAATAGAAGCCACCAATTTACTTTGCAGCAAATGCAAAGTTGATTACAAAGTTATCTCTTATTCTATGACTAGTAAAAAGAGACAGATCGCTTTTTTCTATTATTGAATTTTTATGTTGAAACCACATATCATTATTGCATTTTTAATGCTTCGTGCAAAAAATCTGTGAGGAGTTTCCAGTCAGCCATAAATGTAGATATTATATTTTCTCTAATTAAAGAAGTTAATTTTGCCATCTCTGCAAGTTCTAGCACCAACCATTTCTCCACTGTTGATGTCAAACCTTTCCTCTTTTGAGCATATTTTTAAAATCTTTTATTTTTTTTAACCATATCCTCAACAATATAGACAGGACAATCTATTGGATATAAACAGGGAGCAAACCCCACCCTTATTTGCACTGTTTATTGCATTATCCTACTTGGATAATGAAATATCTACAAGCAAGCAGCCAAGCTCAGAGAGTACCAAGGACCCCACAGTTTTTAAACCTTGCACTCTGTGCTAGTAGCTATTATGTCTCATACAATAGAGATATGGTGGTATGAGAACAGGATATTATAATAACTTTATAGTCATTGCCTCTTGTTGACCTGTGAATGAGAAAGCTTGCTTCTTGTGTTTTCTTTTATGTTCTTCTAAAGCTAAATTTGTAACATATCTTATTATCATGTTTCTCAAAGGAGGTGTGCAGGAATAACCTGCTGTTAATTGCATTTAATTTCTGTGCAGGAGTTCTCAGAGGTAACTGGAAAATTAGCAAGAATAATCCTCTTTATATCTATTGTTAGCATATGGAAGGAGTTTGCCTTGGTGGATATCTTTTCATATTAATATTTTCTATTAATATGTATTTGTTTAATTTTATCCCATCCTTCCTTTAATGAGCTCAGCAAGTATTCATGGGTCCCACCTTCATTTTTTTCTTCACAACAAAACTCCTTCAGATAACTACAAGCCACTCAACATAACACTCAATAAACGGTATGTTTAAGATGAGATTTGAAACTGCTTCCTCCCAATTCTATCAATGCTGATGTGTAGTGAGTCAGGAAAATGGGTGCACTTGATAGCTGTGGGATAGAGTGAAATCTAACCAAGAACAATTTTTGATTGTTATGCATAAGGATCAGCCATGATATACTATACATAAAAAATCCCCAAAGGTGGCATATGCACATATTCATCAGATAGTTGACAACCTGTGTTTACAAACAGAAGAGTTACAGTATGTGATAATCTCCACTTGAACTAGCAGTTGATGTTGCTCACACCAGTCATTTATTCAGAATCAAGAGAATGGAAGATGCAATCTCTACATTGCAGTTCTTCTCTTTGCAAGAAAATTCTAGATAGAGATGATGGATGGATGGATGGACGGAGAGAGAGAGAGAGATGTTATGTGATAGATAGACAGATAGACAAATGGTAGATAGATAGATAGATAGATAGATAGATAGATAGATAGATGCACACTTGGAGAAACCTGGGCTTGGAGATGCAGGTATGCTAAGGAATTCACATGGAGGTTCAGCTCTGTTAATTTCACTAGATAAAACTACTCATGTCAAATAAAATGTCTAATTCTTGTACAGATCCCCACACGATGGTTCAGCATGGGTTAACTCACTTAAACCCATCATCCCCACAATCCCACCTTACCTTTGGCTCCTCCCTCTGGGTATAAAAGTCTATCCACCAAGGGAACCATCCCTCAGATCCAGTTGAATATCTGTAAGGCAAAGATGTAAGGTCAGATACATATATGCTTGGGCCTATACCATGCCTTCATTTACCAATAAACAAGTTCTATTAGTTATTGTGTTGTACTGAAAGTTATTGGGCTAGATCCTTTAACCTGACAAATTGGTAGCAGAGGATGGTTGCCCATAACTCCAAATCATGTCTGAGTCAACTGAGCACTCAGCAGAAAAAAACCAGAATGAATACTAGAGCCTTTGCAAGACAGATGGCAGTGCAGCTATTACCCACCGGAGCCATTCCAAAAACCACTCCGACTGGAAGTAAGCAGATACCCGATCTATGCACCCCACCCAAAGGTGAGGAGCAACGAGAAGAAGAATAGGACAAATCCAAAACCACAGCACAAGGAAATGATGACCTCAGGCTAGCCATATTAAAAATACTAGAATTGCCTGCCACCATCAAGGACCTCATCGCGAACCTCCAGAGCCAGAAGGGCAAGAACCAACCCACGAGGACACCAGACTGGTAAGAAGATACCATCTTACCCTAACACACCAGAGGCAGCAGAATCCAATTTTGTGCCCTTTTCCCGGCAGCCATCTTTAAATGACCAGCCACAAAAAATGGCCAACCAACAGCCAATGAGAGACCTAGATTCAAATCCCCCGGTGCGAACTAGCCCCAACTTAAAAATAGACGAGGGACTTCCCAAAAATAATAACGAAAAACAAAACCAAGACATCAAGAGCTCGCCTACCGAGCTTGAAATAGAGAGAGCCATAGAGACTCTCACAGAAGCTTTCGGCTCCATTTTCAAGCCACCAGCATCCTTCCCGAACCTGCAAAAGACATTCAAAGACCGAGAAAATGTCCAAGCACCCATCAACACCGAAGCGCCGACTGCAGCTCACACGGGGAACGCGACACCCGCAGCCCAGACACCGGTCCAACCTACCTCGCTACCGCCACAAGCCCTGAAACCCAGAAGTGAAGCACACTCCTTACCAGCACTGCAGCCTCCACCAGGCTTCCCAACCCGCTCCACGACCGATGCCTCCAATCCAGGGCCAACCATCGTGCCGACTGTCCAGTTCCGCAACCCCAGGGGTGAGTCCGACCTTCCCCTGGCAGGGCTGGGCCTAGATTCAGGAGCCGCGGCTGCGAGCTCCTCACTCAACAGCTTCCAATGAAGAATGAGCTCCGCGCATGTGCAGTACCTTCTTATTGAAAGTGAAGAAAAAAAAATAGCAGCCTGTTTTTTTTAACCTGACTGCTAGCATACCAATCTTTTACTGTGAATTTCCCCACATTCCGGACCATGGACAGCTGCCATTTGTGAATGGCAGCTCTCATAGTTCTGGGACTTTACCAAATGATTTTCCCAAGCTACAACTGGATGGGAGAAACCTTCTAGAGTGGAACCAACAACTTCAGATCATATTCATGAGGAGAATGTACTGTTCCTGATCTCAAGACCTCCTAAGAAACCATGGTCTTTTGAAACTGACTGCATACATCACAAAGCCTACTATTTGTTATTGGCAAGTATCACACCTGCCATATACCCTAGTATTGGTAATCACATGACTGTATCTGAAATAATGCAAAAACTTTATGGTTTGTTTTACAGTAAGAGCAGGGCTACCACCACCAGAATCTCAAGGGATTTTCACTCTGCCAGGTTTAGACCTGGGATGTCCATGAGTGAACATCTGCTAAAACTAAACACCACTAGGGCTGAACTGTTACAGAGGGGTGAGATCATTACAGAAGAGAGTATGATGAGCATCATCATCAACTCACTAGACTTCAGCTGGGACAATTTTATCACCCAACTAGATAGCCTGAGCATAGAAAATATCTCACTAGATAACCTCACCAATCGGTTGATCGCTGAGGACAACCTAAGAAGGGACCGCAGCCTGTCCCGCAAAGATCACAGGCCAGCCAAGAGAGTGGAATTTCAGGATAGAGTAAACAGCATACCTGAATGCTTCTTATGTGGCTCTAGAAACCGCTTCAGAAGGGACTGCCCTAGAAACTCCAGAGTTAGAGGGCACAACCAACGCAGAGAAAGATCTGATTCCAGACAAAGGTACCAAGGGAGACATTCACCAGACCGTAGACCCACAGAGGGACAAGGACGTAGAGGGTCCCCTATCCCCAGACGAGGAAGAGAACGCAGGGACAACTCCCGAGATAGCAACATGGATTTTCTATACGGCTTCCAGAATGGGGAGTCTATTTTCAGCCAGGAGGAGAAAGAAAACATCTGGCTCATAGATTCAGGAGCCACCAATCATACAGCATACAATGCTAAACTATTCACTTCCTTTACTGAAGTGGATTTCATGATAAAGGTAGCAAACCAAAACAACGCCAGGGTAGTAGGCAAAGGGAACGTATACATACCAGGGATAGGCAAAATAGAAGGAGTACTGTTCATACCCAAAATATCCTACAATGTACTGGCCACCATTAAGCTAAGCCGGGATACCAAAGTTGAGGTTGTGTTTAGAGGTAGGAAATGTTCAATAATGGGGAAAGCATCGGAGAAGTATTTGTGAGTGGTGGCCTGTCATATTTTATACCAAACAAGGACGACCAACAATGTATAAATGCAAACCTAACCAACGAAGGGGATACAGCAGCCCCTGAGAATGAGAGAAGGGAGAATGGGGAAACAGAGGGGGTCAATCCGAAAACTGTTAAGGATGTTGATAATGGTTGTAAGTTCCCTAAAGATGATAAGTTTTCCATTGGGAAATCTGTTCACGACAATTGCGCCCACCTCCTCCACAGAAGGTTGGGTCACATTGGTTTCCCGGTTGTCAAAAAAATGGTTGATTGTATAGAAGGTTTAAAAGTAAAAAGCTGTGAAAATTACCTCAAATGCTCTGTTTGTAAGTGTTCGAAACTTAAGGTTAAGCCAAGACCAAGGAAGTCAAGACGACCACTGACTCCATTTTTCAGCTAATACATATGGACATGGTAGGCCCACTAAAGCCCTCTATCAGGTACAAAGAAAAGTTCTTTTTAACCATTGTAGATGATTTTAGCCGTTATGGTTTTGTGTACACCCTTAAACAGAAAAACGAGGCATTCCAGGAATGCAAAGAGTTTTACAAGAGAGTAGAGATTCAACACAATACCAGGGTCAAACAAATAATGACAGACCGCGGCTCTGAGTTCATGTCCAGGGATTTCTCAAAATGGTTAAAGGAATGTGGTGTGTTGAGCTTCACCTCTTCCCCATTTTCAGTCTTCCAGAACGGGGTGGTAGAACGCAGAAATGGAATCCTCCAAACTATGATGAGATGCGTTTTAGAAGATGCAGGAATGGGTCAGGTTTTTTGGTCAAAAGCTCTCCTTTACTCCAACTACACGCTAAGCAGACTATGGTCTAGCATAATTAACAAGACACCATGCAAAATGATGTATAAAAGGAAACCCAACCTAGCACATTTGCATGTGTTCGGTGTCGCTGCCGATGTCCACATACCCAAACAATTAAGACGAAAAGGTCTCCAAGATACTAAGGTTCATGGGATACGAATCAGGGACAAAGGGTTTTAGATTCATAGACAAAAATAATAGATTCATAGTATCACGATCAGCAGACTTTCACGAGCACTCTAACTGGTCAAAAATACACTCAAACGATATTTTCTTTGAACGAGACCAGTCTAAATACAGACAGGAAGAGAGGGACCAGGGCATAGACAAAGCAAGAGAACACAAAACACGTAGAGCAAGATATCACGAAGTTAAGATCAAGGAGTAGAAAGAAGGGCACCCAACATTAAAACTCGATAAGCTCACAAATAAGGAAGCAAAATGCCTACATGAGGGAGACACACCACCAGACAGGCCAGTCAGAGCAAATAGGAACAAAACACCCAAAAGATTCGAAGACTATATTATTTCCATACAGACAGACAACATCACCCCTAACTCATATGAGGAAGTACTCAAACTACCCCAAGAGGAAAAGAAAAAATGGGAACAAGCAATGGCAAGGGAGATGAGTAGCCTCAGGGATTTATAGGTATATACACCAGCCAGAACACCAAAGTACAAAACACCAATTGGGAAAAGGTGGGTTTACAAAATTAAACCTTTAGAAGATAACAAGGTGCTATACAAGGCAAGATTAGTATCCCAAGGTTTTGCACAAAAATACCCAGATGATTATACCGACACCTACTCCCCACGGTCAGGGCCGAGAGTTTAAGAGTGCCCTAGTAATAGCTTCCATCTTAGGACTTGGGGTGTACCAATTCGATGTCCAAACAGTGTACCTACACACTAAATTAGATAAAAAGATTCATGTTAAGGCTCCACCAGGAATTGAGGACAGGGATGGCAAAACATGGCTCATGAATAAGAGCCTGTACGGCCTTAGACAGTCTGGCAAACGATGGTATGACTGCCTAACTAGAACTCTTAACTCAATGGGTTTTATGGCTACCTCAGCAGATAAATGTTTTTTTGTAAAGAGGGAAAACGGTTCAATTGAAAGTGTTCTTGTTTATGTGGACAACATATTGTACATTGGAAAACAGAAATCCAAATGTGATGATTTTGCTGCTGAACTAAAGAAACACTTCTCACTCAAATCCCTGGGGACAGTTGACAAATATTTGGGAGTGCAAATCACCAAGACAGACAAAGGCTTCTGACTCTCCCAAAAGGAGAAGTTCATAGAATTGCTACATAGATGCAACATGTTGGAAACCAAACCTAACGAGATCCCCGTGCAGCCGGACTTCCTAAAAAACATGTTCAATGAGGTGGAACTGTTCACTGACAATAAACACCATAGGTTCACTGTTATACATAGCAAACTGGACAAGGCCTGATATTGCATTACCAGTCAATCTTTTATCCAGACACGTCAGCCAACCCACTACTTACCATTGGGATGCCATCAAGAAACTACTCAAATACCTAAAATATAGCTGTGATGCATACTTATGTCTTGAACCTGACGTCTCTAAATAACCAAAATTATCATGCTATGCAGATGCCGACTGGGCAGGAGACATCAAAAGCAGAAAGAGCACATCTGGATATGTTTTCTTCCTCAACAATAGCCCCATACACTGGTATATGGGCAAACAAAAGTTAGTGGCCACTTCCACCACTGAGGCCAAGTTCGTGTGCATGTCTAAAGCCACTAACAACCTAATTTGGTTCGACAACCTACTCTATGACATCTGGGCAGAACCATAATACCCCATTGTCATCCACGAAGATAACAAGGCTGCCATCGAAATATCTAAGGCCAACGCTGTTGGCCAAAGATCACGCCATATAGACATTAAATACAAACATGTCAGGCAACTTTTAGAAATTGGTTTCATCAAGGCCATCCATTGTGAAACCGAGGAACAAATAGCGGACATTCTCACCAAACCACTACAACATAAACAACATACCTACTTAATGTCAAAATTAGTCCTACCATCAGTTAGATATTTAGAGGGGGTTTTGTCAAATAAAATGTCTAACTCTTGTACAGATCCCCACACCATGGTTCAGCATGGGTTAACTCACTTAAACCCATCATCCCCACAATCCCACCTTACCTTTGGCTCCTCCCTCTGGGTATAAAAGTCTATCTACCAAGGGAACCATCCTTCAGATCCAGTTGAATATCTGTAAGGCAAAGATGTAAGGACAGATTCATATATGCTTGGGCCTATACCATGCCTTCATTTAACAATAAACAAGTTCTATTAGTTATTGTGTTGTACTGAAAGTTATTGGGCTAGATCCTTTGACCTGACAACTCAATAGAAAAGTGCACACTGAACATCATTTATTGCTGAAAGGGAATGTAATGTGAATAAATATTGTGACAACTGAAAGTGGAAAAATATAATGCACATACATTGGGAGTAGAGGGTGGGAGTAGGAAATAAGCTAATAGTTGGGTTAATTTATTGGCTGCTGGAAAATTAATATTTTACTACTTTTCTAGCCACTGAAAAATATAACCAGGAAGCTGTCTACTGCCATAAAGATAGAATATAGGATATGCCTAGTTTTTGTTAAGCTGTAAAAATATTTTAGGATCTCACATTTACCTGGGGATCATTTCTCCTGGAATCAATGGGATTTCTCAGTGACCATATCTAGGGCAACTGCATTATTAGTCATTACAGTGCACTTCTTCCACCTAATGTGGAACATAGCAGATAGAACTTTGTTAATTGTAAGAAAACAAGAAAGCTCAGAGAACATCCAGGACCCCTCAGTTGTATGTTTCATTGATAATAATAGCTAATATATTCTCTTTTCCTTTCCTTTCCACAACTGATGAACATTTGAGTTAGGAACTATTTTCTCTTCTGCAGTTCCTCAATAACTTCCCTGATCAGCATGTTGTTCTGCTTTTTTTTTTCATTTAGAAATGAGCATATATTATTTAACAAGAATTACTTTTCATTTGTTTCTTGGCCTCCACAATACGAGAGGAAAAAAAAAACTCTCTATTATAATCAGTCAGTGATCTTCTTTTTCACTTCTGCATGTTCATCTGAAATACATTTTCAGTGTTTAAGAAGAAGAATAAAGAACCATTTAAGAGAATATACAGTTTGTTAACCAGAAAACAAAAAGAAATGGAATTTGAATCTGACTTAATGCTAATGCGTTTAAACTTTAAAAGGAAAAGAAAAAAGAAAATCTATCTCAGTAATCATGCCTCACAGCAAAGACTCTATTTCTTTTCTTCCAGATAACTTCTGTAGATGGGATAATTTTGTCTGATGGCCATTCATGTGATAGCATCTCTTTCTTATTGGATTATTGCCAGTTGGTAATAGAAAGGGAACCATTTGTGAATTACTTTAAGGTACCATTTTGCCAAGAAATATCCATGCCTGCTTTCCCTTCCAAGTTAAGATAGTTTTATTCATATTGTATATAATGTTCTGATACATGAATGCTTCTCATTTTGAACCAAGGGTAGTCTTTTTTTTAAAAAAAAAAAAAAAAACCTTTAACTACGTAAAGAAAACATGAACAAATGTCTACTGTATTCCTGTATAAGTTGCTTTTTCTTTTTAATAATATAAACCCTTTGTGAAGATACTTGTCTCTTTCATCAAAGTGAAACTTACATAGATAGAAAGTGTCCATAGACATATCTCTATTTTCACTGCAGTCTTACTGGACTGGAAGAGTTACTGGATAAGTGTGGAGCAGAAGTAGTACAGAGAAGAGTAAAAGAGCCTTGGTAGTACAGTGGACTACTACTGTTATTAACATCTGCTGCTTGCAATTACTGCAAGTTCAAATCTCACCAGGCTCAAGGTTGACTCAGCCTTCCATCCTTTCAAAGGTAGGTAAAATGAGGACCCAGATTGTGGGGGCAATAAACTGACTTTGTATAAATATACAAAAGTATGAAGGCTATTGCTTAACACATTGTAAGTCGCCCTGAGTCTCCGAAGAAGGGCGGCATATAAATTAAAGAAAAAAAAAGTGAAATTTGTTAAAGAATCCATCTTTCTCCTTCCTTCCTTCCTTCCTTCCTTCCTTCCTTCCTTCCTTCCTTCCTTCCTTCCTTCCTTCCTTTCTCATATAGAAATAAGAACATCTGCAGGGAAAAAATCAGTTTGCAAGATGGGGAAAAGAGCATGGCAATACAAGTTCCGTTCTTTTTGAATATGGGTTGGGACATAGTGCAATTAGGGCTGAGCACAATTGGCCCAAAGCAACCCAGCCGACTTCCTGACTGAGGATGGATTCTGTGTAGTCTATGTTCTTGTTTAGTTCAGGATCTTTACTTATGGTTGGCATTTCACTCCTCTCTGAATAGAACTGCCTAGTTTTGTAGAGTGTCTACATTTTATTTTTCTCTATTTGTATTCCTTTATTTCTCTTCTGGACTTAGTTTTGAAGAACAATTTAAATAAGTAGTATCTGCAGTGTAAAATATAACCATATTTCTCTCACACAGCCCTCCGGTTTCTCATTACATACCTAAACCAAAGAAGAGAATACAGCTTATAGAGAAGTCTGCTTCATTGTGAATAGTACTTGGCTGTCCTTGCACCAATCCTAAGTGCTAAACCAAGTTAACAAAACAATACAAGTACCATGTTTATATAAGCCTAGTTTAGGAGACGATTGTATTATTGTGCATGTGCTTGTCTGTGTTTGTGCATGTATACACATACACATTATATAGATTAGATGTAAATGGTATAGAGATAGACCCCCTCATACACACACTCAAACACACTGTATATATAGTACACAGTGCTATATTTTGGTTGTCTTCAGGGGTTTTGCTGTTGTTGTTATTTAGCTCAAAGAACTACAAGGATGAAACCAGGCAAATATTCCACTCTTCTGATCTAAGATATTTCAGAAAGAAAGAAAGAAAGAAGAATACAATTTTTAGCAAGATGGGTACCCCCGCCCTGCTTTTCTGTATCAGATGTCATACATTCCTTGACCCAAGCTCTTTGACTAGATCTCCATGGGCATTGTTAAATGTACTTTTAATGTAAAAAAATTCAGCAGTAGAGATGTGTGTTACAGTCGGCTCTGCGCCTCTATTGTATAACAAACCAGAGCCAATTACAGATAATGAGACATAAGCTGAAGAAGGACAGGGGCAGGAGAAACTGGCAGTCATCCAGGGCATAGTCTAATTTGAGGCATTTTCTGAATGCCACAAAGTTAACCTGGAGATTTTTAGGTTGGACACGTTATTTCGTATTTGCGAGAGAAGGTAGCCAAAGGGCTATGAGTGTGGATTGTGTGGAAAGCAAGTGCAGGGTGGGAGCTGCCATTGGAAATAAGGAATGGCTACATTTGGTTGCTTTTGAACATATTACTCCCAGCTTATCTTTTCCCCACAAACCATCAGCAGAGATTTGCTGTTTGGCTGATTCTAGAGACAGGGACTGTACTGCATCAAAGAAGATGTAAGGGAACATTTTGATGCAAGAAATGGCTAACTTCTCTTTCTTTTCTTTCTGTCTGGAAGGCTGTGAGAAAAGACTGAATTTAGTCTTCAACACTCAGTGATCTGGCATTTCATTAGCGTTTCTCAAATAATTACTCAACTAATTTAGTACACCCAGATTATTAACATGCAACAGAATGGCTATCATTTATGCTCCTTTGAGTAGAGAATATAAAGACACAATTTGGACTAGGCAAAATAAGGAGAAGAAGGAGTGGGAGAGAAATTTGTAGCTAGTTGGTGAGCCAAATAATTCCCTTTCCAGGGAAAACTAGAACGGCCCCCTGTTTTGCAGGGAGGGAGCTTTGAGGGAGTTCCTTCCTCCTGATAACCCACAGATTCTAGCAAGGTTTCTTCTGATATAGCCACCTTTGGGAAGAATATACCAGACTGAGATAACTCAGTTATACAACAGCATCTAAGTGGCCTTGGCTGGCATTTAAAAGGTAAACAGGTTCAGTTCAGACATAGTTAGCCCATCAATGGGAAACTACAAGGAAATCTCAGGACTATGGGCTAGACTGCAATATAAGAAAAACACAGAGACAGAGAGGCAGAGAGAAAGAAAGAGGGGGGAAAGAGAGGGAGGGAGGGAGAGAGAGGAGAGAGAAATTACTTCCATATATTATCAGGAAGTGATCAGAAATGATGCTTAACTTGAAGAAGAGTTAAGAATTGCCTTATTCCAGTCCATGTACATGTTCAGAAACTTTTCTAAACAAAAAGCCTTTCCTTTCCTTTCCTTTCCTTTCCTTTCCTTTCCTTTCCTTTCCTTTCCTTTCCTTTCCTTTCCTTTCCTTCCCTTCCCTTCCCTTCTCTCCCCTCCCCTCCCCTCCCTTCCCTTCCCTTCCCTTCCCTTCCCTTCCCTTTTCTTTCTGTTTCTTTCTTTTGTTTGAGTGACATTTATACTATAAACTTTGGGTCAATATCTATATCTGTTTCTGTAAATATGGGCTGGAGGCCATAAACACCTCTTCCTTTGAGGTCATTAGCAATTTGACAAGCTAATTCCCATCTAAATGTTTGTTAACATTTCCAGATATGTCTGTCTGGGATTTTGATTCATAGGATATTTTTCTAGCTGTTTTCAAAGAGGGAAGTACCTCATGTTAATGCATATGGTAAAATGGGCATTTGATGTTCATACCTGTGAGGGGAAAACAATATCAATAACTCATTGGATATGGGTCCTCAAGATGCATAGTTAAATCTGGCAGTTTCTGGGCTTGGAAAAGTATAATATGGTACAAGAATATATAATGAATAATGGCAAAGAGTGATTTATCAAGCAAAATAACATTTGCCTAATGGTATACTTCATAAGAGGCAGCCTGGGCTTTCTGCCTAGAAATTTGATTTATGCTACTGTCTAGAAAAGGCATTCCCCTCCCTTGCAAATTACAACAAAATGGTTTCTATTCTCAGTATATTCAATTCTCCTGGGAAACCTGGTTATACAGACAATAGCACTTTCAAGGCAAGGGATGAATGAAACCTGAAACAAATTAGTGAGGCTTAAAATCACCTAAATTTCCTGGTACTACTATGAAGTGTTATTTATGAAGAGACATTTGGGGGGGGGGAGTTAGTTAAAATGGGATGGATTTTTTCCATCTCCTTTTGGAACTTTTTAAAAAAATGTTTGGGAGATATCAGAAACAAACATGGGGAAAACAAATCATAGGGAAAAAGTTTATTTCCAGAAAATTAGCGTAGAAAGGAAGAAATGATCCCTATGCTGACCCAAGTAATTATCTTTCAGGAATTCCAATCTGTATTTTTTAAAAAAATATCCATGGCAAGTGAAAAAATGCAAGTATAGTAGAGATCTGCAAAATGCTTTGCAAAGTATGTGAGTATGAATGAAACAACTGTCCTTGATGCGTGAAAGGAAGAACACCTTTTGGAAGATTCCCTCGCTGCCAGCAAAGAATATGATTTGCATGCTTATATACACATGCAGACAACTGGACAAACCATTAAAGCAGCTGCACAAGTTCTCCAAAGGATATGAGGCTTTAATCTTTCAAGGAGAAGATCTGCTTATGCTAATACTCTGCGAAGGACCTCTTTCCAATGCTTTTCACAGCCTTAGTTTAGAGTATCCTGTTCAAAATATGATTACATCTAGATACTGTAGCACTTGAATGGAAGACATCCAGAGAATACCAGGAGTCAAAACTAGACTGAGTAGTTGAATAAACATCACAGTTGAAGGCAAACATCAAACGTTTGTCTCAATTTTGTACCGATTGTTGCTAAATCAAAGCAATGGGGAAGGAGGGGAGTAAAGAAAAGGTCTGTATTAGAAACCTGGAAAGGGAAAAATATTAGGAAAGCAAAGAAAAAGAATAAGGATTAATGAAGAAAGATTGGTCCCTAAAAGGAAAAGCACAGATAGATTCACCCGCACTACATGACTGTAAGGGAAAGGCAAACATCACGAGAATGATCAAGCAGGGCTTGCAATGGCCATAATTCAGACTGAATACCAACTGGCCCCATTGAGGAGCTGCTGCAATAAAACTGGCATTTCATTAAGTCAGCTTAACTGGCAGCACAGATTGCCATGTGGGATTGCCTTTACAGCAAACACCTGAATTTCTTAAAAAGTAAGCCCTATTGCTTTCAGGGGGAGTTATTTCCAGACAGAGGCATCTCCACACAAAGTCTTTCAATAGTTCTAGAGCAGAGTGTTCCCATATTATCAGCTATGTTTGCGAGTTGATCCATCTAATTTTCAAATGAGGTATATTGCACAGACATAATACTATGGGGAAAATAGATATTTCCTTTGGCAATTATGAGGCAGAGCTTAAGGCTAGTCTGTTGTGATTGTTTTCATTTACAAAAGTCATGTCCTTCATCCTACATCTCAGCTCATGTGTCAGCTTTGGAAGCCATATTAGGCCGGAAGCTTCCATGCTGCCACCTTCTCATGTGTGGGAAAGTAGGAGGGGGGATTTAATAGAGAGGTTGTCTGTAGACATAAAATAGAATTCTTCCTGTCGGTCAAGGTCAGGGCGATCTGGAGAAGGAGTGGCCGGAGTGATGTCTTGAGATGGGACGGCAGTTGATTGGAGCATGTGATTGACTGAGGAGTGAGGAGATGGTTTTGGGGGTTTTGATTTACTGACGGAAAACCCGGACCTCTCAGATTCGATTTTTCCCAGATGTGCCAGTTTACCTATTCTAGTAAATAGAACTTTGAAAAATGCTTGCTTCAGAGTCTTTACTTGGAGTTGGGATTTTTTCTGGAACGTTGACATCATGAGCTTCAGTTGACATCACATTCTGCTCACGGGTCTTTAAAGAGGAAAGGTAGCCTGATAGCTTTATGAAATGTTACTTCACAGTAACACTCAGATTATTATTTTTTCCTCTTAAAAATTCAACCCAGATG
Organism: Pituophis catenifer annectens; assembly: GCF_029215685.1. Classification (NCBI taxonomy): domain Eukaryota; kingdom Metazoa; phylum Chordata; class Lepidosauria; order Squamata; family Colubridae; genus Pituophis; species Pituophis catenifer. Next base: position 103,775,900 of record NW_027256881.1, read on the forward strand.
ACCTAAACTATTTTTACTTTTTGTAGATTCTTCCAATTGTTGCTCAGGTCAGTAGCTAAGTCAAAGTCTTTTGTGTTGAAATTGAGGAATATTCTGTTAGTTCCTCTTCTCTTTTCAGGGAACCACTGGTTGAAAACTACTAGATTAGTCTCTGAATATTTCATCCAGTGACTGGCTCCTGAATGTATATTTCATCTATCAGACCTATTTCCCTTGTATGTGAAGAGAAGTTTTATGGCTCTTTCTTTCTTTCTTTCTTTCTTTCTTTCTTTCTTTCTTTCTTTCTTTCTTTCTTTCTTTCTTTCTTTCTTTTATTTTTATTTTATCTTGAATTTATATACCGCACCTTCTCCCGAGGGACTCAGGGCGGTGTACAGCCAGATAAAAACCATACATTTCTGTCTTTGAAGAGATATATGTTTCTGTATCTCAGTGTGCAAAATGCCTATTTTAGTACTGTTTAGAATACAACTTCCTTTCTCTTTCATTCCAGCACCACTATAAGAACCACTGTGGTAAGGACAAGTAGAAAGATTGCCTGGGTGCAAAATTGCTAGCCTGCCATCAAGAGCTTTTTAATACAACATGATGACTTTATTATGGTTACAGGCAGTCCTCAACTTACAACAGTTTGTTCAGTGATTGTTCTAAGTTACAATGGCACTGAAAAAAGTGACTTATGACCATTTCTCACACTTATGATCATTGCAGCATCCCCATGGTCACATTCAAATATCTGACAAGAGGTTCATATTTATGACAGTTGCAGTGTCATGAGGTCATGTGATCCCCTTTTGCGACCTTCAGACAAGCAAAGTCAATGGGGAAGCCATATTCACTTAACAACCATGTTACTGATTTAACAACTGTGATGATTCACTTAACAAATGTAGCAAGAAAAGTTGTAAAATGGGTCAAAACTCACACGCAAATTTCTCACTTAGCAACATAAATTTTGGGCTCAGTTATGGTTGTAAGTCAAGAACTACCTATATTAGACTGAGAATCTATATAATATATGTGGGTACATGCATAATTTTGTATTTATTTATTTTGTCATGTTTATGTTTATATTAGAGGTGGAGACCCTTTGAGTGTCAGCATTCTGAGTAACACATCCACTAATATCAGAACTCTGAGGCAGGGAGATTCCTCAAAGAACATGTTTATTGGATACATCATATCAGCACAGCTAGTGAAAACCAATCCTAAAAGTCCTGACGTTTTTTTCCCTAGTTAAAAGAGCAAATATTTCCCTGCCCAGATGTCACCGGTCACATTGTCCAATGTGAATAGCTGGCAGGGTGTTTGGTCACTCCTCTTTCCCCTCAACTGCCACCTGTTGGGATGACCTTGGTTCCCACAAGAAAACTTTTTGTTTTGACTATTAGCAAGCCTATCTATTTTCCCCCTCCCTTTCCCTCTCAGAGTTTGTGGTAAGTATGAGGCAGCACAAGATGGCTTCAACCAGGTTTACTTCAGAGTTGACATTGAGAGCTGTATGCAACAAAATTTCATTTTAATGTATCCTGATTAGTGTACATTCAAAGTGACAATAAAGTTATTCTATTCTATTCTATTCTATTCTATTCTATTCTATTCTATTCTATTCTATTCTATTCTATTCTATTCTATTCTATTCTATTCTATTCTATTCTATTCTAATGAAAACATCAAGAGGACCTCTAGGTGGCAGCAATGACACATAGGAAGCCATATGTTACCATCTAGTAGTTTTACAAATGTTAGGAGCTTCAATCTGGTGGTCTTTGTGCAAATAGTGTTTCTTTGCAGCAACTGTTTTGAATCCATTTTTCTTTTCTTGAGATGTAGTTTATCTTATAAACTCTTTTCTTCATAGAGTTTAATATATTACAGATACGAGTTTCTCCTTGGTAGCAGTGAAGGTAATGGTACAAGTACCTTCAAATGGGGGTGAAGTGCAGCCTTTATAACTTTTTGACAAAATTTCATAAAAAGACAAGTAACCAAAAAAGACCAAATGACAAAGAGACAGACATTTTGACAAGTTCACTAAGGTGCAACTGTGGAACATGTTACTTGCAAAGCATACTATGAAATAATCAAATTCAAAATTCAATATTTCCATTTGAATTAAAAATGTTAAGGAAATTAAGATTTTACACACACACACACACACACACACACACACACTATTTCAGATTAAGAAACAGTTCGTGAAAAAACAACAGATTTGAAATCTCCTGTACATGTAGTCCTTGACTTATGACCACAACTGAGTCCAACATTTCTGTTGCTAAATGTGACAGGCATTAAGTGACATTTGCCCCATTTTATGACCTTTCTTGCCAGTTGTTAAGTGAATTACTGCAATTGTTAAGTTAAATGAATGGTTAAAAGAATCTGATTTCCCCATTGACTTTGTTTGTCAGAAGGTTGCAAAACTTGATCATGTGATCTGGAATGGGCTCCATCTGTTCCTGAAACTGTCATAAATGAGTTCCTGCAACTCATAAATGACAGTTCCTGCAATTTATAAATGACAGTTCCTGCAACTGTCATAAATGAGTCAGTTGCTGTTGTGACCCAGCCTTCACAGGTAGTGATAAGATGTTTACTTGTGATTAAAATAACCCCTTTTTATAACACGGCAGTAACAGTTTTTATTCTGATGGATAAACAAAAAAAATCAAACGTAATTAGTCCCAACAAACTTGAGTTTAGCCAAGAAATTCGAATTGCTTGCTGTATACTAGAAATGAACGATTGGCTGCAACAACTGTCCACTCCCAAACCCCTCCTATTTATTTCCCAGCCAGAGAGGAGCTGGCTATCATCTGCATCTGTCTCTCCCTGAGAGCCGGCTTACTGTTTTCCTTTGCTCTCCTCTCTTTTCCACTTTGCGCATATGCCCATCTGGGACGGGCCCCATCTGTTCCTCCTCCTCACTCAGCTCAGGACCCGAAGGCAGCTGCCTTTTCACCTGGGGGAGGACAGAAGGCCCCAGCTCTGCCTCTGCCTCTGATGCTGTTTCCTAATCAGAGCCTTCCAAAGTCTCTGAAGCTGGCCCAGGGTCTCCTTCAACCTCCTCCTCATCTGACTCTGCAGCTAGCTCTGCTGACAGCCGATAGGCCACAACAGTTGCCAACTGCCTGAATTTTGATCACGTGATCATGGGGATGGTGCAATGGTCATGAAAAACTATCATAAATCATGTTTTTCAATGCTGTTGTAATGTCAAACCATCACTAAACTGTTGTAAATTGAGCACTACCTGTACATTTTGGTTTTAGCATCATAACCTCAGCAAATATTTTTGAGCTTCAATGGGTACTTACAGAGTCTATAATAGTCCATTTGGGTCAATTCAGCAACTATTCTTCATTGTTCCAGAAACAATTTTTTAAAATGAAAAATGCAAATATAAAATTTTTAAAGATCTGTAGACCTGCTAGTTGAAGCATGTTCTTAAATGTTGTGCCCTGTGGGGGAAACTTAATATTAAATATATAACAAAATACCTGATATAATTAATTGGATAATATTACAATTATGCCAGAATGCTTATTTGAATTTATTGTTAAGGAAAAATATGATTGTTGACATGTTTTGCAATGAAATGTCTATATAATGCAATTAATACTCAATGATTAATTGTATAACTCTGATCTGTCTATTTTATTATGTTAAAGTGATAAGAAAACTTGAATGCTGAGGACAAAACTATAATCCTTGGGTTTACTGAACTGTTATTGAATGACAATTTAAAGTCTCAAAAAAGTTCATTTTTGCTGGCGTAAAAACAAAGTTAATTATTAATTCATGAGATGTGTGCCTGTAATGCTAGCCTTGTCCTATTTTTATTTTTCCTTTAATTAGCTGATAAATTCCATCAAAAAAACCCATCAGCTTGGGAAAGTTAATTTAAAGTCTACATTTTCATTTATGTAGGCAATTACATGCAATATGGAAGATTTACTAATGGAAAGTGTTATTTGGCTTAATTTGAAAATGCATGTAAATTCATCTCTATTTTTTTCCTTGTTTTAGAAGAATAATTAAGCAACACAACATGACTACATTAATTTAACACATAGTTTTCTATATTTTTAGTCAGTTTAAATACTCTGTTAAAAAAGAAAAAAACTGATTTCCTATTCACTCCTCTCTTCTGTATAGAAAAATATTCAGAGCTTATTTTATCACTTTTACAGACTGATAAGAAATGATATGTTTAAATAGATGGCAAGAATAATGTAAGATTTTATATTAAGGAGAAAAAAACCCCTCTGCACCCAGATTCTGCAGATTCTGAAATAAAGTAAAAAAAGAAAAGAAAAGTAGAGACTGTTAAGTCTTTTCAGGGTCGTCGTGGATTCCTGTAGAAGTGGGTTTATGAAATTCATGAAATAAATTTTGCTGTAGCAAGGGCAGAAATGCTGAATGGAATAATATCTCTCTTCTGCTAAAGGAAAATCTCCCAATTCTGATAAAAATGCTTCTTAGAGGGGCTTAAAAATACATTTGAATCTCTAACAAAAACATGGTATTCCTATATTTTCCCAGTGTCTTTTTACAAAATTGCAGGAAACCACAAAGGTGCTTTTTTCAAGAGGCAACTGGTTTCTGGTTTTTCTTTAATTGCAGGAAATATTTAAGGTCCATTTGTGCCTTCCTACTGGGATCAATTCAGGGGTGAAATGCTCCCAGTTCAGACCAGATCACCTGATCCGGTAGCGATGGTGGCGGGTGGTTCAGAGAACCGGTAGCAAAAGTCCCTGCATGCCCCTCAATGCCCAGGTGAGCCACACAATCATCAGAAGCTTTTTTTTTTTAACTCTTAAAAGCATTTTTTTCTGCAATCTCTTTGGCTGAGGTTGTAGAAAAAATGCTTTTAAAAGAAAAAAAAAGCCTCTGACAATCAGGTAACTCAGCTGAGATCGTCAGAGCCTTTTAAAAACCGAAGAGTTGTAGAAAAAATGCTTTTAAAAGAAAAAAAGCCTCTGACAATCAGGCAACTCAGCTGGGATCGTCAGAGCCTTTTAAAAGCCGAAGAGTTGTAGAAAAAATGCTTTTAAAAGAAAAAAAAAAGCCTCTGACAATCAGGCAACTCAGCTGGGATCGTCAGAGCCTTTTAAAAGCCAAAGAGTTGTAGAAAAAATGCTTTTAAAAGAAAAAAAAGCCTCTGACAATCAGGCAACTCAGCTGGGATCGTCAGAGCCTTTTAAAAGCCGAAGAGTTGTAGAAAAAATGCTTTTAAAAGTAAAAAAAAAAAGTTGGCCACAGAACTGGTAGTTACAAATTTTACATTTCACCACTGGATCAATTCAATGACAACATAGATCCCTTCCATGATGATCTGTCCCTAACCTGGTCTTTCAAATCTTCCAATGGTGCAGCATTTACTACCATAACTGAGTCTATCCACCCAGTTGTTCTCTTCTCCTATTTCCTTCCATTTTCCCCAGCATTTGAACTTTCTCCAAAAAACCGTGTCTTTGTATAATGTATCTGAAGTAGGATTATTTGAGCCTGGTCATATATGCCGCCAGTGAGAAGTCAAATTGATTTGTGTGATGATCCATTTTTATTTTTATTTTGGCTGTCAACAGTATTCTCTAGAGTCCTTCCTAATGCATCAATACTCTTTCTACCCCACTTCATCAAAGTCCAATTACAAATATGCTTTCAAAATAGTATCATTTTTAATAGCTGATTGCATACAGTCTTTTTATAATATAATATAATAATAGTCCTTTTATAATATTTTCCCTGTAGAATGCCCAACAAAAATATCTCTGGTTTCAAGTCTATGCATTGCTTTATCATTTTTTCCAACCAAGTATGTATTTTTGTCCAATACTTTTTAGCTTTTGGGCATGTCCACCACATATGGTAGTATGAACCAGATGATTGATTACACTTCGAGCATTTAGCAGATCTATCTTTATACATTTTTGCCAGTCTTGCCGGTGCAAAATGCCATGTATAAAACATTTTATACAGATTTTCCTTATATGCAGTTGACATAGTCAATTTATTATTTCTATCCCATAGTTTCTGCCATTTATCTAATTCTATTGCATATCCAAAGTTTTTAGCCCAGGCAATCATTGTCTCCTTTACCTGCTCACTTTCAAGTTTAATACGTAATAAATAACAATATAATTTCTTTATCAGTTTTTCATCTGTTCCAGCTAATATCTGGTCTAATTCTGTTAATGCTTTGTTAAAACCATACATTTTAGCATCTTTCTCATAACGAGATTGTATCTGCATATGTGGCCACCATACAATGTCTATCCCTTGACTACTAAGTTCCTGTTTAGTTTTTAATTCCCCTTTGTCATTCAAAATATCTTTATATCTTATGATTTTTTTCCATGTTAATAACAGTAGGATGTACCAATGCCTCCATAGTGGAAAGCCAGACTGGTAGTTTCAAATAGTGTTGTTCTTTTATTTTAAACCAGACTAATAACAATGTATTCCTAACATAGTGTCTCTGAAAATAACTATGTATCTTATTCTTCCCATACCATAAGAAGGCGTGCCAACTTAGTTGGAGGTCATGACTTTCTAAGGTTAATAATCTTGTGTGTCTCAAGCTGATCCATTCTTTCACCCATATCAGTACCGAGGCCTGGTAGTACAATTCCCAGTTTGGTAGTCCAAAGTCCCCTCTTTTTTTGGTTTCCTGCAACATTTTCAAGCTTATAGTTGCTTTTTTCCCTAACCAAATGTATCTTGATATTATTTTATTTAATTCTTCAAAATACTTTTTCTCCAGTTTTATTGGTATTGTTTGGAATAGGTATAATAGTCTTGGTAAGATGTTCATTTTTATAGTAGCGATTCTTCCTGATAATGACAGTTGCAGATTTTTCCATTTCTCCAGGTCTAGTCTAATTTGCCTCATCAATTTCATACAATTATCCTCTTTAATTGTTGCACATTTTGCTGTTAGTTGTATTCCTAAGTACTTCACTTTTTAAACTATCTGTATATTAATTCTTTCCATCAACACTCTTTTTGTGTATCTGTAAGATTCTTAACTAAAACCTTTGTCTTATCCCTATTTATTTTCAGTTCTGCTACTTCCCCATATTCTTCTATTTTTTTAATTAGCTTCATCCAGTTTCTAAGGGGTCTTCTAGTATAAAGACCAAGTCATCTGCAAATGCCTGTAGTTTGTATTTCTCTTTTTTTTTATTTCCATTCCTTTTATTTCTTTATCTTGCCGAATGTTCCTGGTTAACACTTCCAAAGTCAATATAAATAGCAGCTGGGACAGTGAACATTCCTGTCTAGTGCCTTTCTTGATATCAAAGTTCTCTGTCATGTCTCCATTTACTATCACCTTGGCTGATTGTTTACAGTATATTGCTTTAATCATACTAATAAATCTCTCCCCAAAGTCCATATATTTTAGTTCTGCTAACATTATCAAATGCTTTCTGTGCATCTAAAAACATCAACACCATTTGTTTTCCAGGGTGTATTTTATAGTTCTCCAATGTATTTAGGATCATTCTCATGTTGTTTTTAATCTGTCTCTTTGGCAGAAATCCATTCTGATTTAGATGTATAAATTCATTCAAGTATTTCTTTAATCTCTCTGTTATTATTGAAGCATATATTTTATAGTCCGCATTCAATAAGGATATTAGCCTATAGTTCTTTATCTGTGTTAAATCCAAATTGTTTTTTCAGTATAAGAGTAATATTTGCTTCCATCCATGAATTTGGTATTTTTGCTTCTAGTAATACTTCATTATAAACTTCCAACATCACTGGACTTAATACGTCTTCTAGTTGTTTATAAAATTCTGCCGGTAGCCCATTGGGCAGTGGTGTTTTATTATTCTTTTGTCTCTTAATCACTTCTGTCAGTTCCATCATGGTTATCTGCTCATTCAACATATCTTTAACTGCATCCAGTACCTTAGGAAATTCAGATTGTTCCAAATATTGTTGTATTTTATTTTCCAAAATTTCCTCCTTATCATACAATTTCTCATAGTACTCTTTTATGTTAGCTTTTTTAGATAAGATAAGAGAAGATAATTTTATTTCTATACTGCCCCTCTCCCGAAGGATGGTGCACAGCCAAGTAAAAGCAAAAACACAATCCTCATTCTGATAGTGAAGAGTCCCTTTCTCATCGATTAGTCGATGTATCAATTTCTCCCCGCTCTCTTTTTTTCAGTTTGTATGCCAACCATCTTCCAGGCTTATTTGCATTTTCAAAGAAATTTTGTTTTGCACTTTCAATTTTTTGTGCCAATTCTTCTTATTATAAGAAAATATTAGAAAAAGAATATAAAAGATTGGAATTAGAATTACATAGAGAACCACACACACACACACACACAAAGGAATTGAAAAATCAAATAGACCTAATAAAACATAAAATGAATTTATTGGATTGCATACAATCTTGTGTGTGTGTATTTGTGTGTTTGCAGTTGAGTTTTCCTGTAAACATTTTATTGTTCTAGGTAACTTAAGTGCATGGGGAAGTGGAGTTTCCTGGTTGTTTATATATAATACTTTGCCCAGCCAGTTTTGGCTGGACTGTAGCTTTTACTTTGATGCTATTTCAATTAAGGTCCTGATCTGGTGCTATTTCATGCTAATCTAGATGTTGGCTGCTAGGAAGCATGTTCTAAGGGCTGTTTGTTTTCCTTCTTCATTTTTGGTTGAATATTTGAAATGTTATGTAGAGGGTGTTTATATTAGTCTGTTAATGGGTGATTTGCCAAAATGCCAAGTTTCCTGAAATTCTGTAGCATTTTTGTATGTGTGTGTGTGTGTTTGTATACCAAGAAATGTAACTCAGAGCTGAACTGTTGTGTTCTTGGAGTTCTCTGTTCTGTCTCTCCTTGTATATACGTAAAAAATCAGTTCAGATTCATGCTGATTTTCTGATAAATGGACTGGCCAAATGAATTGAGAATAGGCATTATAGTTAAAGACTAAAATTGAGCATATGAAAAATAAAAATAGCACTTAGCAATAGCACTTAGACTTATATACTGCTTCATAGTGCTTTACAGCCCTCTCTAAGTGGTGTACAGAGTCAGCATATTGCCCCCAACAATCTGGGTCCTCTTTTTACCAACCTCGGAAAGATGGAAGGCTGAGTCAACCTTGAGCCTGGTGAGATTTGAACTGCCAAATTGCAGGCAGCTAGCCGGCAGCAGAAGTAGCCTGTAGTACTGCACTCTAGCCACTGTTCCACCACGGCTCATGACATCAGTATCCACTTAACCTTGCTCCCCTGTACAAATCTGTTTGGATCACTTTTCAGTCAGTGGAACTACAATATCAAAGAAAGTGATTTGAATAGTAGAGCAAGGAGCAGATAAAAGGGAGTAATCATAAATGGGCTAGTAAAATCTATTGAGTAGTTGAAGAAATTTAAAGGTTCTTAGATCCCATTGCTGCCAGTTAGTTGCTATACCAGGTTCTGCAGTCCATTTCCAGCCTCAAGACCAATTCCTGAATTTCTCCACCATACTTCTTCTATTCAGCTTTATAGGGAGAGAAAAGCATCTGTATTAAATGAGCACGTAATTATTTACTTTGGTTCAAACTGAGAGAAATGCATTGCAAACATAATGTAGGCATACATGATTCTTAATCAAGTGCTTCCCCCACCCCTCCAAAGCAATCTATCTTCTTAGCATCCTAAAATCTGTGAGTACATAAGCAACACTTAATGGTATTTATTTGAACTGTTTATCTGACAGCATTGGAGTCTACCCTTAAAGAGCCAGAATTAGTCACTGATTGATTCATTCATCTTTATTATATGGTCAAAGACCCGTGAAACCAGGGTTATTGAAACCAAGTACATTCCAGGGAATAACTTTAGCAGTAATCACAATCTGCAAAATACTATTTCTCTTCCAATTCTCCCCCTCTTTCTCCCTCTTGTTTTCTCTTCTATATTTAATCTCCCCCTCTCTCTCTTTTCACCCCCACCCACTCACAAAGCAGCTCTATATATGACATTTGGTTGATCAAATTTACATTCAAATATAGATGCCAAGCTCATGTTTTGCAAATAGACAAAACTGTATCAGCTCGATCAATTTCAAATATACTTAATCTTTCCATGCATAAAATGTTAAGTAACTTCTCTCAGAGTTTTCCTCAGTGAAGATGTGGCTGGCTGAGTGGGTGAGCGGGCAAAGAAGATGAAAATATGATCAGGTCCCTAGGATAGATGGAAAAATGTGAGAGATTATAAATCTGCGTTTCACTCCTATGCATTTCTTTTGCTGCAAATGCCTTATGAAAATGTCAAACATCACCATACATTTTTTCCCAGTGTATCAACTTACACATTTTTTTTCTACCATACCACATTATACATTTATATACATATTTTTTTTCTCCTTCATCTTTTTGTTTCATCCACTTTAGCAAAAGGATATGTTGAAACTTTTCTAAAAAAGAAGTCTCTTAAAATCCATTACCCAATTGTTTTATAAAAATACAGAAATAATATTGATCATTTATAATGCACATAGATATTGCTTATATAATGGTCCTTACAGAACAATGAAAGAGCTGTTGCACATAATGCCAGATGCCCTATTTTTTTGCTGTAGCATTTGGGCAACAATTTCAAGATATCCTTATATCTTTTTTAATAATGAAAATATCAAGCTGCTGATAATTTGTACAATCAGTTGAGAAAGCAGACTGTCCAGGAAGATATTTTACATACTATATTTGCAGTTTGTTCAAATATTGTTAAACTCTAGTTGTTATCTCATCTGCTATCAACATATTTGAGGGGGTGCCAATTATATCTGCATGATTGAAAAAATACAACCCTCTGCCAAATATAAATGTTATATGAGTCTGAGGAGATGCCAGTAGTAAAACAGAATTGTATTGCCAATCTATTCATATAGGCTAAATTCAGAAGAATTGTGTATTCTAAAGATTATATGAATCCATTCCAACTTGCCTATTTAGGGATCAATAGTTAGAATCATGAGTTCACATCTCACTTGTGATACTGCTTAGACAAATAGACTATTTTTGTGGTGATTCCTGAGAATGTACTATATATGGAAAGAAACATCTGCAATGAAGTGGTAACTTAGTGCAAGATGACTCTTTATTCTTACTGGGGGAGGTCACAAAGAATATGGATACTATAATTGATGCCTTACCAATTTTTAGTAGTTATATATTCCTAGTTCTCCTGTTGAGCATTTATGACTTTCAATAGAGCTTGGTGGGCAATGAATAGAATAGAATAGAATAGAATAGAATAGAATAGAATAGAATAGAATAGAATAGAATAGAATAGAATAGAATAGAATTTTTTATTGGCCAAGTGTGATTGGACACACAAGGAATTTGTCTTGGTACATATGGTCTCAGTGTACATAAAATAAAAGATACGTTCATCAAGAATCATAAGGGACCTTCATAATCATAATCATTACCCATTTAACTAGATTTGCAGAAACAACAGAGGATGATATTGAATTTTTGAATTCACCCCAGCCATTCTCTCCCTCCCTCCCTCCCTCCCTCCCTCCCCCATCTCTCTTTCTTTTAATGTTCTCCAGGTCCACCAACAAAAAATCGTCCTACTTCTTTTATGTTGGTTGTCCTTCATCTATAATACAAACATTTTCCATTTTTTCATTCTTTTTATAAGTAAGTAAGTTTCTTTGATGTGAGATTGATTATAAAAGATACTCATAATTATGTTGAAATCTATACATAGCAGGATGTAGGAGGTGACCAGGCTGGTCACCTGAGTGAGGGGTCAAATACATCATCAGTCTTGAGTCCCTACACACCCACAAGAGATCTAAGTGCAGCCCATCTTAAATTCCTTCTTAACTCCCACTAATTTCCCTTGACCGTTAGTAGTTCAGATTCTTGTAGAGAACTTAAGCTTGCAATACATCTTTATACTCATTTGAACTGCCTAAATCTCCTGATTTCCCTGGCCCTTGACACAAACATCATTTAGCACATAATAGATTACAAACATGATGATATAGACCAGGGGTTAAATGCTCCCGGTTCGGACCGGCTTGGGTGAGTAGGTAGCGATGGCGGTGGGCAGTTCGGAGAACCAGTAGCAAAAATCCCTTCCCCCACCCCCCAGCCTCCAGCTTGCTTACCTTTGCAAGCCTGCCTTGCTTCGCTTGCTGTAATCTCTGCAGTCCATTGCATCAGCAAGCAACTGAATCTCCCTGCCTGCAATCAAGCTCATCGGTGAGCAGCTCTTTCTGCCTGCCTGCCTGCCTGTAAGTTTTTTTTCCCCTTTGGGAGCTTTAAAAAAATAGTTAATTGGGTTTTCTTTTAGTTGTTCTTTTTTTAGACCTAGCCATTTAAAGTTTAGGAAGTTTTAAATTTAGCTGCTTTTATATAAAAATAAAAATAAAATAAAATAAATTAATATTTGTGCAGCTTTCTGAGATTTTGTGTGTTTCTGTAGTGTTTCACTTTAACTACACAAACACACAAAATCTGTGTGTAAAGTGTGAAAGTTGGTTGTTGTGGCTGTGTGAGGTTGTGCTTTCTGAGGCTGTGTGAGGTTCCTGCTTGTTGCAGGGGCCATTTTGGGTCTAGCACAGCTGCTTTTACATTGTTGCGTTGTGTTGTGTTGTGTGTGTGTAAAGTCTGAAAGTTGGTTTTTTGGGCTTTTTGTGGCTGTGTGAGGTTCCTGCTTGTTGCAGGGGCCATTTTGGGTCTAGTACAGCTGCTTTTACATTGTGGGTGAGCCAGTTGTGTTGTGTTGTGTTGTGTTTTGTAGGTTAAAAAAGGGCAAGAAGTGATGTCAACTTGGCCACACCCACCGGCCCACAAGCCACACCCACCCAGTCATCTGACCACTAAGCCCCACCCACTAATTAAGCCATGCCCACAGAACCGGTAGCGAAAATTTTTAGATTTCACCCCTGATATAGACATACTTGCTCTGGGAAATTTCTGAGTACATTTAGGGGGTTAGATGTCTTTCTGTCTGTTTGGAGAGTGTTATTATGTGTTCAAAAGTAAAGCTATTCCAGAACTTAATATGTATCAGCATACACTGTGTCATACTTTTGATCTACGTATAAGTTTATAAAAAAATCTGAATACACTGATTTCTTATAAATATCCTTACTGTAACAAAAATGTGCATTGCATTACATTATATAATCATATTATTACAAAAGCCTTTCATTAAAAAAAAATACTGGAAAAACTTTTAGACTCTGGTCCATTTCCTTTGCTCTTAGGAGCTAACTTTTATTTGAACATTAAAATAGTGCTCACTTTGTGAAAAAGAAAAAAACTGTGTATTTTAACAGATTCTTTAATAACACCAAGTTTTAAGAAAGCGTCAAAGTAATTATGTCTTGTAATTACAAGAGATGAAAATGCCCCACTGGTTTGCACTGAAATGCAACATTTACCAGCCTGCAGCAAACTTAAGATTAGCTTCTAATTGGATGGAATTAAACAGAAAACAATTGGAGGGAATGCAGCAGTCTTAAAACAGCCTCCATTTTGAATGGAATCTATATGTGAGTGTTTCTTTTCACTAGCTATGTATTATATATGTAATTTTGATAACAATTACTAAAATTTGACAAGCCAGAGCATTTTGAAGGGCTTCAAGGTACAAGATATGTTAGTACAAAAAAAAAAATTAGTCATTAGAGACTAATTTTATTAGAATTTTTAGAAAAAAACAATAAAAGGTAACATGGATTCTAAAAAAGAAAAAAAAAGAGTGAAAGGAAGCAAAATAGTTAAAAGCCTTCCCCCTTTGGGAAAATGACTTCCCACCCTCATCACAATTATAAACAGTTTCATAATCTCTTTGCCTCTTGTTAATTAACAAATAAAAAACTCTTCATCCCATAACTTATTTCTCAGTAAAAGCCAAATAAGGAACATTTTCTTATCAAATTATCAGCAAAAAGTCCAAAATGAGGCCTAAAATATTACAATTAATTAATTTATATAAAACTCAACATTCCATGTCTCAATTCTCAACTATAAGCAAAATCCCATTTAAAAGGCATAAAAAGGTCCTGATATCCTTACATAAAGGTATTGGTTACCACCTTTAGAGTGCTCCATGGCTTAGGACCTGAGTACCTACGAGACCGCCTTCTGCCACCGGTAGCCTCTCACCGGCCAATACACTCCCACAAAGAGGGGCTCCTCAGGGTGCTGTCGGTCAAACAGTGTCAACTGGCGGCCCCCAGGGAGAGACCCTTCTCTGTGGGGGCACCTGCCCTTTGGAACGAGCTCCCCCCGGAGATACGGAGGATCCTGGATTTACGCACTTTCCGCTGTGCCCTCAAGACTTTTTTATTCCAACAAGCTGGGCTGGCCTAACTCTTTTTAATTGCTTAATTTTAATTTGTTTTTTTAAAAAGGGGTGTTTTAATTAGTATGGGCCAAATTTGTTTAATATATTTTAAATTGTTTTTAAATTTTATATTGTATGTGTTTTATCTTTGGCTGTTCACCGCCCTGAGTCCTTCGGGAGAAGGGCGGTATATAAATCCAAATAAACCTAAACCTAAACCATAAACAAAGAAAATCTAAAGTTTAACATGACAAAAAGAAAAAAATTCTTCTTTGTAAAAGACAACTTCCAATTCACAACATTTCTCCCATTACAAATATCAACATTCAAATAACGTGTGTGTGTGTGTATATACACACACACACACACCCATATATACAGACACACACACATACATATATATCCATCCTAAGTAGCAGCAAATCCCATTCATTCAAAGAAGCATTCTATAGCTCAACTCAAAACTATAAGCAAATCCATATTTTGTATGTATAAATTAATGCATTCTAATGTGCAGAAAAGACTAGAGTTTTATATAGCAAAAAAGAAATAGTTTCTCCTTTAAAAAAAAACAAATTCACCTATATCTTCTTTACTTTATTTTTTTAAAAAGCCCATTAAATACAGAACATTTAGAAGTTCTCTATCCTAATTTGGATACAGAAATTAGCTATAGAGTAAAATCTTTAAACACCATATAAACAAATCAGTATGACACATTTTTTTTCTATCAAGATATCAGTAAATCCAGAAAAACACACCCAGAATGACAACATATCTCATTTTAACCTTGGTCAAATAAACCAACTTTGTATTATACATATCCATTCAAATAGTAATTGTTCCTTGTTACAAATTTCTACAATATTTTAAGCAGTCCCTTTTATGAATCCAGCCAAGAAGAATTGTTCCAATTGCCCTCCAATTTATTTCCTTCCTATTTTTAAAAGCCTCATGCAATTTTCTATTTTCATCCGATGGCAATTCTGATGGAATTGTTTGATGGAATTTGTTCCCAAGAAGACCCAACATAGCTGATAAAATTGATTAAAAGTCCCAACACAATTCCCAGTGGGGCTTCTGAAAGATATCTCTAAACACCATTTCTATTTCTCCAATATCAAAAACTTTTTTCTTGTCCCATAAACATACATTTATTCACAGAAAAGTAATATAAATGTCTTAATATTCAAAATCCAATATTCAACATTTTCTGAGCCCTTAATCCAATTAAAACTTTTGTAGCCAAAACCTTATCATTCTTTTTGCTTTTAAATTCTTAAAAATTATAAAGATAATTGAGAATAACTGCACATAACTGCACATTTTCAATCTTGCTCATTTGAAGGTATATAATTTCTTTGAAGCAGTTATAGGCAATTTCTGAAAGTGGCTAACAAGGGAAGTGTGCAAATTTAATGTCCTTTGAAAAGACTCTCAAAGGAGATTTTTTTCCAAAAGGCTTTTGCTTTTGAGGAAGAAGACATTTTGCTTCTTGCCCAAGAACCTTCATCAACCTTCTCCTTCTCCTTGATCGCCTTCTCCTCCTCCTCCTCCTAAAAAAAAAAAACAGTTGCTTTCTGAACAAGCTCCTTTGTGACAACTATGACCTGGATAACTGAGAATGTCCATTTACAGTTGCAACAATCATGGCGAATTTCCCTATCAGGAGACTACTTTCCACACCTCCAGAAACTGCTCTTTTGCAGTTGCTTCATGGGGAGCAACCATAATGAGAAACAGCTTGGACAATTTCCCATCCTCCCTTTTATCCAGAAATGGTCATAGGAGCCAGTCTACTAATTGGCTCCTTATTAATATCTGCAAATGTCAGGTCTGCTTGTTTGCAAAGTTGTCTTCAGCCCACCATACTCCTTGGAAATTGATATGTGCAATTAAGTATTAATCCAGTCTATTTTATTTCCCATGTTTGTAAAGTGCTATCTCTGTCATTAATGTTTAACGTGTGAAAAACTCTGCTTTTATTAACTATCAACTCTTCCCTTAATATATATAATTTCACACACAATCTTCACTTAAGTGTACAATTGACAATCTAAATTACTTGAGAAACCCTTATATTAAAAATACTAATTACCTTGATGCCATTCTTTGTTTAATATTCCTTTCCCAGTATAGGCTTTTATTATGTCAATTTCTCCTATTAATGTTAGATGTATCTAACATAAGCTTTGACTGAAGAAAAAATTCCTTAAAAGGGATTTGACAAATGAGGGCACAGAGGGAAATGAATGCATATCAGGCACCTCTCCTTGCCATGTTTTGCAATAATCTGTGGTTCTCAGTTGTATCATACTAAAATGAGATTTGTTTTAATCAGTATCTGTTGACTGAGAACAGAACAGACCAGAACAGACCAGACCAGACCAGAACAATAGAATAAAAACAGAATAGAATAATAGAAGGGACTTTAGAGGTCTTCTATTCCAACTCCCTGCTCAGGCAGAAAACCTGATGGTATGATATACATATATTGTAAATGAATAACGAAATCAGTCCATTGTTGCTTAGGTTAATTAATCACCATAGAGCAGGAGTGTCAAACTTGTGATGGCAATGTGATGTATTGCAACTTCCCCACCTTTGCTAAGGGGGGGGGGATGTGGGCAGCATGTGACACATCCAGCCTGTGAGCTGCAAGTTTGACACGCCATAGAGCATAAAAGATGTATATTGCAATGGCTAGGCTAGGTGTGGACAGTATGTTAAACCCAAATCAGCTAGATTATGCCTGAGCATGATGTCCATATTGACTTGAGTGGTTTAATAATAGTTAGCATTTATAGGTCAAAGCCAGAAGCTTACAGTATAAGCAACCTTACAGGTATACTGATGATAACCAGTACATGTCTTCTTAACAATATCCTTAACATCTTCCTTTGTGTATTCACTTCCCTTTTGTTCTCATAAATATTATATGCTACACTACGATAAAATTTAAGAATTCTTCTTATGTCTCTGTTTTAAAAATTGATGTCACATTTCTTGTTAGAAAATGTAAAAAGGAAAAAGGAAAACAACAACAACAACCTAGTGCTGGTATCTGGTAGTGTGCGCATATTGATGCAGTTCAAAATCAAACTGGCAAATGTTGTTTACTCTAAGTCCAGAAAGTACCAGCTGGATGGATTTTTGCCCAGTGCTAGTCCCAATAGAGGGACAACAGCAAACACACAATTAATGGTGACCCAGGCAGTACTGAGAATATGAGATTTTGTCACAATAATAGATTATCCCCAGGTTCATAAACAAATATTGAAAAATCCTTAAGAAATTGTTATTTTAAGGATGCCTGTTTATCCTGCCGTTTTCCCCTCAGACATCAATTAGGCTCAATAAAGCAAAAAAATCAAAGTCAGATTTAATATATTTCTTTAGTGAGTGCACAGATTTTCAACTAACTGATAGCTGCAATTACACCTGTACCTGTATCCCAAGGTGAAAATTTGGAAGATGTGTGGAATATTGTTTTTTAGCGTGTGTTAATTTTTTAGGTTCCTTTCTACTTTCCAATTTTAAGTAGTACTACATACATTATTTGGCAGAAATAATATAGTCATTCTATCATGGACCAAGTAAAGAAAATTGCAATAGTATATAGTATCATGTTGTGGCTGTCTGCATTTATATTGGCATTTTTCATACTATGTGTATTATCTGAATGACTTTGGGGCAGTGACTCTCTCTCTCAACCCAACCCAACTCACAGGGAAAAAGTAGAAGAGCAAAGAATATTGATTTCCCACCTTGAGTTATTTATGAACAAAGGCAGGATAAAAATAAATAAAGGTGTTAATGGTCAAAATAGCCTCTTTGACAATTTTAACTCCATGTCATTCTGTTTCCTTCCTTAAATTTCTAGATATTTTTCCAAATATTTCATAATTTACAATATAATGAGCTTGAATAAAATTGTGAAGGTAGAGGACTGAGACTGGGTGAGACCTTAAGTTATATAAAGTTTGGTGCTCCCTCATTAAAAAGTTATACCAGAAAGTCTCACTAATGAGTGTACAAAAATAGGAACTTGGGTATACATGGAAAACTTACACATAGGGAAACAAACACACACACACACATACCTTTTAATTAATCCATGCCAAGTATTTAGAGTGGAAAAATACACATTCTTTTCAAATGAATTCACTTACTGATTACATAGTTATTGTTTCATTGGCTTCATATCTCTCATAGATTAGAATATAGAATACCCTGGAAACAATTTTTTTTTTTAATTTGATTTATATGCTGCCCTTCTCCGGAGACTCAGGGCGGCTTACAATGCATTAAGCAATAGCCTTCATACTTTTGTATATTTATACAAAGTCAGCTTATTGCCCCCACAAACTGGGTCCTCATTTAACCTACCTTAGAAAGGATGGAAGGCTGAGTCAACCTTGAGCCTGGTAAGATTCGAACCTGCAGTAATTGCAGGCAGCTGCAATTTAAATGTGATTTTTAAAATAATTTTAAACTTATTAACTTACATTAATATATATACAAAATGCTGTAAAAATAAGTAATCAGCATCACTTTTTATTAATATAACTAAGAATAAACTCCTTCACAAAATCAGAAAATTGATATTCTGAAATTTTGTGAGGCCCTAAATTGTAGCTTATTTAGTTTATACCTAATTCCAACATTGCTTCAACCAACCCTACAAGAGAAAAATAGTAGGATGTTTAATGTTTCTACTCTCCAGCAAATATCTATTTAATTGCGCCTATTTCCCTTCTCAGATAAATTAGAATTACTTTCCTCCTTAAGAGTCCAAGGTTTACAGCTTTAGATAAGATAGGATGCCAGTTCAAATTTCTACTTTAAAGAAAAAAGGGAAAAAAAGGGAAAAGGTTTTAACTTTTCATTAAGAAAGCTTCATTTGTTTCCTTGTTCATTTTCTCTCTGTCTTATCAAATCATTGGCTTAATAACCTCCTCTCCATTTCTGATGTTGCTTTAAATGAATCCTTTCTCAGTTTGCTTAGCAATTCTAGCAATACCCCGTGAATCAATTATGAAGAGGAAAATTTGTATTTGCATTGCAAAACTAAGCTGGCAAGTCAAATTAGATTTATAGGCTATAGCACTGTTTGGAAAAGAGTTTTTTTTAAAAAAATTCCCTTCAATGCTGGAAAGGCTGCAAAGGGTCCAAAGTTGATTACATGTGAATTACTTGTCTGAATGGCAAGGGTTAAAAAATGCAATATCCAGGACCAGTCAAGACCAGTCAATTTTGGTAATTTTATCAAGACTTAAATTTTCCTTAATCATTTTAAATATCACTAAAATATTAATGGGAACTCTTTGGATCTTGATAAATGACAATCTTTGAATCTTATCCTTTGGGTCAAGATATTTTTTAATAACAATAAAAATATTATAGAATATTATACATTTTATGTGGAATTCCTCTACATATGCCTACAAAATATTTTCAAAATACAGACCTTCATTTTTAAAAATTCGGATGAGACTCTGTAATTCCAAATACATCTTTAAAAAATAGAGGAGTATCTATTAAAGAGGAGGAATATTGTTTTCTAAATTTTGACTCATACTATTTTGCATATCTATTGGGTAATACCCAGGGGTGGGTTCTATTTTACTACCGGTTCTGTGGGCGTAGCTTATTTTGTGGGTGGGTAATGTGACTGGGTGGGCGTGGCCAACTTTTTTTTTTTAACTTTTAAAAGCATTTTTTCTACAACCTTAAGAGGTTGCAGAAAACAATGCTTTGAAAAGCCTCTGATGATCCCAGCTGAGCTGCGGGATCATCAGAGGCTTTTTTTTTTAACTTTTAAAAGCATTTTTTTGGCCGAAGAGGTTGTAGAAAAAATGCTTTTAAAAGAAAAAAAAAAGCCTCTGATGAGGTGGGTGGGGTAAGCGAGCGGCGACCGGGCCAGGGACTGGTTCGGGGGCGTGGCCAGCCAATGTTATTACCAGTTCTCGGAACTACTACAAATTTTTACTACCGGTTCTTGAGAACCAGTGCGAACTGGGAGCAACCCACCACTGGTAATACCATTTTTAATGACTCTCAGTACAAACACTGCTTGGGCTCCTCTACAATAATCTTAGATTACACTTTAAATTATTTCAACTTTCTTGGGATTGAAATAAAACAGGTTTTTTAATAGTTCTTCTCATTATTACCTTGATTTGTTGTTTGTAATATAGTACTTCTAGGAAATGACATTTGTCCTCTTTCTTATTGGTAAATTGACTCTATGTGGTAATCCAGATTTCAAAATTAAAAAACAAACAAAAAGTAACCATATGGAAAATGTAGATGGAAGCCAAAATTTCCCTTTGGATTATTTAGTAGATTAAAAAAACAATTATTCATTCTAGATGACAATTATTATCTACCTAGTATAGCTTAGTGGCAATATTTATAATTACAGCACATATTAATATCCCAATTTGGAGCCAACATTTTCAACTGGAAACATCTAATCTACTATAAGCAATTATTAAAATATGTGACATAAAAAAGCCTATAATTGCTCTTCATGAAATTCTGTTAATGATAAATCTATTTGATATGTAAACTTTAATGGTTGACCAGAATAAAGAATTAGAGGTTCCCATTTTGTCCAGACAAGCATCAATATCTAAAGTAGATCTTAGATAGTGCCTTATTCAACCACCCAAAAAAAAAAACCTGACTAAATTGGAGCATTCTGTGCTTATATAGAAAGTCCTTGGGTAAATTATGTTGATAGACATGCAATCAGATTAATGCTTCCTTTAAACATACTTTTAATAATATCTTCGAGTTGTTCCTTTTCATGAACAAGTTATTACATGTATTAACTCAACTGTAAGACAAGATGTAATATTCTCAGATATTCATACTTTCTTGAACTATATCGTTATTACTGTGCATAGAAATTGGCATCTGGGACTTCCGGGTTGGCTCCGCAGCACCATTGACGGTCTTTTTAGACCGCCGCCCCCGTGACTCCGTTGAGCCGTTCTGACAGCGTTAATCAGCTGTCAAACGGCTTGAAAATCTCCCCTTCGGGAAAAGAAGGGGAGGAGAGCAGGTAGGTGAGGGTAGAGCTCCCTGAAAACCCCTGGATTAATTCCAGGGGTTAGGAGGGTGAGAGCTCCCCGTTCAGCCCACTGAAGCTCCGGATCCGGGGGGACTCTGTTTTTTTTACAGAGCTAGGTGTTGCGTCCAATTTCTGCTGTCAAACAGAAGATTAAATGATTTCAAAAAAGCAGGCGGAACAGAAGCAGGAGGACAAGCTTTTTGCAAGTATAACACTTAACTCCGGGGATACAATGTTTCTAATTGGATTTTCTGAGCTGGAAGTTAAGATGGCGTTTCTTTGTTGCGATTTTAAAAGGGAAAGTTAGAAAAAGTTTTTGCTAATAGACTCGTGCTCAGAGACTGGCTTTAAGTTGCTGGAACAGATTTTGAAGAGCTGTTTGGGAAAAGATTGTTTATAAAGAAATTGCTGAATGCTGCTCAAAAGGATGGCTCTGACTTTATGATTTTATGGTTGTGGGAAGAAAGAAAATTTCTTTAAAATAAAATGGCTTCTAAGAAAGGAGATCTTGAAAGTGCTGGATGCTATTTGGAGGTGTCAGAAACGAAACAGTTGTCTGATTTACAGAGTTGTAAGGATTTTGATGCAGAACTTACAGAATTTATAAAAGAAGCCATGAATAATCATACTGCAGCTATAAGTAACCAAATAGCAATTCTTAAAGGGATAACAACAGAAATGACTGAGGAAATCAAAACAACTACGGAGCATGATGACAACTCAGGAGATATTGCAGCAGAGAGGGTGGAAGAATTTTCTCAAGAATTTTCGAGCTTACTCTCTGCTCTTTTCGGAAAAATTGATAGAATCCTTCAAAATTATGACTTGGTTTGGAAAAAAGTAGTAAATGACCAGACTTTCGAAGTTTCAGAAGATGAAGGAGACTTGTCAGTGGCATCTATACATTTAATAGAAAAGAAACAATTGAACTTTTCTTCACAAACTCTTGACAAACTTTGGTTTTACAGACGAAGGAATGAACTGATTTATATAAGCATGAAGAGGCGATTTGGGGGCTCTAAATCAGAGGAAACTTTTTTAAAAAGGGGACAATTTTTGCAGTTATATCAACCTCAAATTAAAATGAAAAACGTCCTCAAAATAGAAGTAGGAGGGATGCAGAAAGATTGGAAAAAATATAAAAAGAAAGCAAGAATGGAAGATTAACCTTTTCTTTTGGCTTTGTAGTTGTTCTACTCATGGTTAAAAATGATTATGTTGTAGGTATTATAACTACTGAGGGGGGAAAAAGTATAAAGTTAAATATTGATTTTTAAATATGATGTACTAATGGTTGATTAATCCTTTTTGGTTTTTTAGTTTATGTATTAATGGTTAATTATGTTGTTGATTATCTTTTAAATTTTAAAAATTGGAGGGAGGAATAATGAAGGGGGGAAATTTAGAAACTTAAAAAATGTAGAAATTTAATTAGTGAATATCTAAGGTTTATTTTTTGTTATGAGATTTCAAAATAAGAAACCAAGAACGGAAGATTAATTTTTTTTTTTTTTTTGGCTTTGCAGTTGTTCTATTCATGGTTTAAATTGATTATGTTTTAGGTGTTATAACTACTGAGGGGGAAAAAGTATAAAGTTGAATATTGATTTTTAAATATGATGTATTAATGGTTGATTAATCTTTTTTGGTTTTCTAGTTAATGTACTAATGGTTAATTATAAAAATGTAGAAATTTAATTAGTGAATATCTAAGGTTTATTTTTTGTTATGAGACTTCAAAATATCTGAACTTTGAGAAAAATAGGAGGGGGAAAAATGTTTTTAGGTTTGAATGTTTAAGATTTGTTAATGGTTTTAAAATTCTTAGAGTTATTGGATTACATGTTACTTTGTGTTTATATAAAGGGAGGTTGATGAAATTGTAAAAGGGGAGTTAAGGGGTCTTGGGAGTTATTAAATCTTGCAGTTAGCTAGTTTATTTTAGCGAATGTTTGGTGAAATCTATGCCCTGTTTTTGTTCTGGGAAGTCGGGGGTGGGGGGTGGTAAGGAGGGGTTGAAGACTGAGTTTACCAAATTGATTTTTTTTTTTCTGATGATAGTATGAATGATTGTTTATATTGTATACTTGTTTGATCAGAAAATAAAAACTTTTTTATTAAAAAAAAAAAAAAGAAATTGGCATCTGGCAAGAAAAGGGAATTCTCTTATACATCACATATACCTGAAAATATTTTTCTTCAACATTGTAAGAATCAATATATAACCCTTGTTACTCAACAATTCACAAACTTGATGTTATTAGCAACATGCCGATAATTTATCAGTGCAGATTAACTTTTTATAATGAAATATGGATTTCAATATATCTATGAATATATTTTCTGTATTTTTGTTTTTCTAGTTTTATTTGCTGGTATTTTTTCTTTATAACAACATGTATTATTTTTCACTTTATTGTGTTCAATTAATAAAAAATATATGTGTCTATATACACACAGTCATTTCAACGAAGAATAGTCCTATTTCATATTACATACATACATATATACACAAACCATGTGTCAGGGTTCCAAGCAACACCCTTAATGAAAGAAGATTCTGAGGCTAGAAGTTCCTCAAAGTTCCATTTTATTAGAGATGTCATATTCCACATCTGGGAAAACCCGAATCTGAAAGCTTCCAGGTTTTCCCCACCTAAAAGAAAGTCCAAGTCCCTTCCCCTGCACCCACATGTCCATCACATGGTCCAATCAATGCATGGTCCCAACTGGAGATGCCTCCCAGTCATGCCACTCTAGGTGCAGGCCGAATGTCCTTGACTCTCAGAGAAAAGAATGTTAGATATCCCTGCAACTCCATGCAGTCCCCCCTCCCAGTTTTCCACAGCACAAAGCATGGATCCCTGAAGATCCAAAGAAAAAGATGGCCTCCAAGGCTGACACTATGGTTTGGCAACGTCTTTTTAATGCAATTATTATTTTAGTTGACTACTGTATTTAATGCCTTGTTATGTTGAAAGTTTTTCCCATATCATTATGATTAATTGGTTGATTGTTTGATTAAATAATCTGCTGTTTAATTTGTTGCTTCTAAATACTGAAGATACCTATTCCAAAAAAAGTTTTATTGGTTTCAAAAACAACCAAAAAGAAAGGATGCTTTTCTAACATCTTCTTTTATAATATAATTATTTAGAAATGTGAATTTTCTAATATTATCATAACCTCATAGCAGAGAGCTTTTATATTTTATATTCTATAATTTCACTTGATTTAAACTAGCTTTAAGAAATATTAATAGCTATATTATTAGAGTTTCTAATTTTATACATCTTATACAAAAGATTGTATGAACATTAACCTACAATATGGTGTCTTTGTCTTTGATTCAGCAAGAAATACAAGATAACAATTGAAGAGTTTTTTTTAGGATTGTAAATCGTATTGTGATTTATTGTTGGTTTGTTTTCTGTACCTATCACTTAGTAATAATGCAGTAATAGATGTTCATATTTTCCTGGATTACAATGTTGCTTTTTTGATTTGTTCAAGTTGTCAACTACCTTTTGTAGAAAGCCAAGAGAAATTAAAAGAGAACAAAAGAGAAACTGACCAGACAAGCAACAATGATTTTGCTTTATTGCAAAATTTAATTCAGGTTTGTTCCTGGTTTGTTTAACACATCATTATTAAAACAAAATATACCTTAGTGTGATAGGTAAATTTTGCCAGGGCTAATACCCACATGAATGTGGATCTATTGCATGCTGATGGTACATACTGCAAAAGCCAAGACATAGCACAAAAATTGTCCAATTAACCAACTAGCTAATTAATTAAATGATGAAATGGCACTGGGATAAACTCCCTCTTTTTCTGTCCAGAGGAAGACCAATGTATTATCTGAAAATAGCCCATGTGATTATACAACTTCTGAATTGACCCCATGTTTCACATGAGCAATCTCAGTGAGAATTTTTTTCCTTATATTGCTCAAACAACCTTACTTCCCCTAAGGATGTCTAGAGGTACAATGCAAATTCTACAATACAAGAGATCTTGGTCTTGAAATCTTTTTTGACAGAGGACATTAACAGCTGACATGTGGATGACTTCATTTGAACGACATGGGTGAGGAATGGGGCTTAACGGTAATGTTTGTCAGAGGAATTCTGTACATGCTTCAAATATGATCTAGAAGAAGTGTGGAGAAAGATTCAAGACAGCAGTAAGACAGCCACTTTTATAGAGAACTGATCTGAGGGTTTTTTTTTTCCTTTTCTTTTTCTTTTTAAAACATGTTCTTAATTTTATTCTTCATTTGTTTTCATTCACATCTCTCATTTCTTCTCTGATCAGGAGACAAAAATAAACTGGAGTGATATGATGGGGAACATTAACAGCAAGTTTGGAAAAGAGCAAGGCTAAAATAAAGTGGAAATGCAAAAGTAGGAGTACATCCAAGAAATGTTTAAGGAAGAATTCCAAGACACCAAAGGAGAATACTTAAGATCTCAAACACCACAATGAGTCATTGAATGTCTACTTTCATGCTGCTGAGAAATGTGCAATGCTTGACTGGGAAAGTGGAGAACGGACATTACTTGAGGGGACAATGAGAGTCTGGGGAAGCAGAGTGACCTAAAACTCCTTGTTTTTGAATCTAGTGCAGAAAAGAGAGTACATTATATGCACAATTATATCCATTCAAGATCAATTACTGACAGTAATAATCATATACATTAGCTGAAATACCTCTTGGAGAAGCATATGCTGAAGTTGGAAGAAAAATATTTAAGGGAAATGTACCAGGTTGCTATAACAGTAAACCCTGAAAGGCTAGCCTGGGAGAAAAACTTTGACAGCGATGCACCGTGTACCTCTGGGTTAAAGATACAATTTGTTTTTGGAAGCAATAATTCATGCATTTTTCTGCCCAACAGAATCACACTATTGATTACTAGCAACAATATGGAGCTCAGTACCTGGAATAATAAAACAATGCCTCACTCTGCTACTGCATTGTCCAATGGATTATAGTGTCTAAAGGTTAAAGTTTTCCCTGTCCAATTGTTTCCAACTCTAGGGGTGGTGCTCATCTCCGTTTCTTAGCTGAGGGAGCCAGCCTTGTTTGAAGACATTTCTGTTATCATATGGCCAGCGTGACTATATGCCAAAGGCACATGGAATTCTGTTCCCGTTCCCACCAAAGTGGTACATATTTATCTATTCGCATTTGCATGCTTTCAAACTGCTAGGTGGGTAGGAGCTGGGGAAAATAACAGGAACTTACCCCATCATATAGCACTCAGGTCTCAAACCCAGTGCTGTTAATATTCCCTCAGTGTCTTTAACTGCTGAGCCACTTCATCCCCTTGAATTACAGTATCTAAGAAAGGTCAAATGGCTGCTGAACCAAATAGGGTATTGAAGTCACTCAGAGTTTTGCTTACCCTTAAATGTATGGTTCCACCACTAATGCTCATGAAAATTAAGGCTTCTTAAGGAGGTTTCAAAATATTCCAGTCAGGGTTTTCAAGGACACTACTGTTTTCCATTTGCTGTCCTCATTGGAGGGAGCGGCTGGTATTTGGAAAAGTACACCAGCTCATAAAATTAACACTTAGCAGAGGAGAAGTCATTGCAATCAGCCATCTCCAAGGTCAGACTCATTTAAGCTGAATCTTGGGGAACAGATAAAGGAAGGGATGCTCCCATGTCACTCATTTGGGAAAGAAATCTTGTAAAAACTCAATGCAGTTAAAAGCACACTAACATCTGGTGTGAGTTCTATTGGGACGTTTAAAACTTTAGCGCCAGCTAATAGCAAAGTGGCTCTGCATTAAATTATCCAGTATATCAAGTGGATGAATTAAGCTCTTCAGTCTATAAAAAGAGGAGATATAATAGCCTAAGCCAAGAATGCAAGGGAGCAGATAATAGACAGTCTATCATGGTACATGCAGCTGAACAGCAGGAATGATTAATACAGCCCATTTGTAGGGAGAAACATTTTGCTCTACTTACAGACTCAGCCACACAGATATCTGAGTTCTACAGGAAGTCCCAAGGAGATACAAGAAGCCTCCTGGATCCTCTTGCTCAATTAAAGACTTGCAAGAAGAAAAACTCCTGACAATTTCAACAGAAGAGTCTTGGAAATCCCTTAGTGAAGGGAGCTCCCAGAGATAGATTTTTATTCATCTTGATGCATTTGTACAAACTCAGCAGCATATCCTGCCTTTTGATCAATCATTCCACATCACATTGGTTCATCTTAAATCAAGGAATCTATGCTGGAGATGCAAGCCAGCATCTCAGTATTATCTCTGCTCAAGCAAGCCAGCATCTCTGTTCTTCAGGGTTCAAAATTGTAATGTATAGGAAGTATTTATTTATTAAATGTTTATGCCATTCATCTGACCATCGTATGACTCTGGGCAGCTTACAAAATTATGAAACAACAATTATTTTATACAAGAAGTTGTATTTGGCCAATATAACTCCTCTAATATAGCTTGCAACTAATAACACCCACTTTATGACACTCACTGAGTTATGTTTCTGAGCTCTGCTGCTAGCTTATTACAAACAAATAATATGAGACCTGTGAAATCTTCAAAGCTGAATTCTGAGTCACCAAAAGGACCAAATTTACCATGGCGACATGGTGAGCCTTAACACTCCTGAACTTCATTTACTGCTGCTGTGATAGGATGATTGAAATCACTCAAAGCAGCCCTTTCAAGTTCTGTTAATAACTATAGAATGTCAGCTCTTTTACCAATTGTTCCTCAGAAGATGCACTAATTGAGGCAAATTCCTGACACTACTTTTTTTAGACTACTGCTACGTTAAAGATATTGCATTTATGGATTATATTTCTAATTCATAATTTGATATATTATTGGAAGATCAAGGGAAGTGATAGTACTGTTCTATACTGCACTAGTGAGGCCATGCTTGGAATACTGCACCCAGTTCTGACCACCATGATCCAAAAAAGATGCGGAGGCCCTAGAAATAGTGCAGAGAAGAACAACAAAGGTGATAAGGGGTCTGGAGACTAAATCATATAAGGAATGGCTAAGGGAACTAGACATGTTTAGCTTAACAGAGAAGATTTAGGGGAGACATGATAGCAATTTTCCAATACTTGAAGGGCTGTCACAGGGAATAGTATGTCAATTTACTCTCCATAGCACCTGAGGGCAGAACAAGAAGCAATGGAAGATTCAACTTGGAAATAAAGAAGAATTTCCTGACAGTGAGAACGACTAAGCAATGAAACAGCTTGCCTTTTGGCATTATGGGAAACCATTTTTCTAGGATGGCAATAAGAACTGATGTCTTGGGCAGGGGATAGGACTAAAAGACCTCCAAAGTCCCTTCCAGCCCTATGACTCTATGAGTTTATATACTTTTTTTCCCCCTGGAAATTTTGAAAATTCAGTCTCTTTGTATAACCTGCCTTCCATTGAGGACCTGTATACTGCACAAGTCAAAAAGAGGGCTGTGAAAATATCTACAGACCTCTCACATCCTGGACATAAATTGTTTCAACTTCTACCCTCAAAACGATGCTATAGAGCACTGAACACCTGAAGGACACAAGGACAGTTTTTTTTTTGAATGCCATCACTCTGCTTAACAACTAATTCCCACAACACTGTCAAATAATTTACTAAGACTATATTACTATTATTCTTCTCTTCCTTACTAGTATCTATCTCTTCCCACTTATTACTATAACCATATGCTTGTATCTTTCAATTTATATTGCTTTTACTTGTTTGCTAGTACGATTTGATAGCCTTGACTATTACTAAGTGTTGTATCTTTTTATTCTTGATGAATGTATTTTATTCTCCTTATGTACACAGAGCGCATATACACTAAAGACAAATTCCTTGTGTGTCCAAGCACACTTGGCCAATAAAAAATTCTATTCTATTCTATTCTATTCTATTCTATTCTATTCTATTCTATTCTATTCTATTCTATTCTATTCTATTCTATTCTATTCTATTCTAAATGAATTTCCAACCTTTTCCCCCTCACTGTAATGCCTGGAGCAGGCTAATCATAAATTGTACCAGCTCTAAGTTTTTTCTTATCTCAATAGAAGAGCCTTTCAGCTAAACCTCTTGGAATGATTCACTGTACAGTTGCAATTAAATTCACCAATGAAATCCTGTTACAGAGAAGTGTTTGCTTCCTGCCCATTATTAATTTTATAAACACTACTTTTTATTATACTTTTAATTGCTGCTTCGGGATGGTCTTCTTTTTTTTCTTTTCCTTTTGTTTTTCTCTTCATATATTTTGAATCAGTCAATGATTTAGTAAAACATATTGAATACTGAACTGGTTTGAAAGCCACCGCACATTGCTGTCATTCATTAAAACCACTCATCTTTTTTTCGGATTTCTATGCAAGCTTAAAAAAAATTACTGCTCCTTGAAGGATTCAACTCAATAATCCACTTTTTAAAACAGGCTTTTTTTCCCCTTTGAGGCTCATATGAAGCTTAAAAAAAAATAGGGTGTTTTAACTACTAGCAATTATATGCTATGCTTACTCTGCTGTAAGATCTGAAGCTCTTCCTTGGAATCATTTTCAAAGTAGTCAGGTTAAATAGTCTTTTCTTTTGAATGTCTGAACAGGCTCCTGTTTTCCTCAAACATGCCACAAATACGCTGATGTTTATATGAGTCATATCAAAAACATCAAAACCTTACAATTGCAATGAACACTGATGATTTGACTTTATCCCATATACCGTAAGCATTTTTATCCCTTTTAGACCTCTTATTTTACATGTACAGCCCAACTGTATATAGCATTATTATCAACCAAGCTAATTCGACATAACATAGTAAAGATACTATTTAAAGAGCAGGTAAATAGATTATGCACACTTTTCATGACTGAATGTCAAATCATCTTCTTAGTTCCTAGAAATAAAATTCTATCAGAATGTTATTCAGAATGAATTGAATACTGCTTCACTGTTAGCAGGCATTTAGAAATGAATAGAATGTATATGACACTTCTCCATGCCATTCTTGGTCTGCTGAGTATTTTTAGTTTAGATTATATACCAATGAGTCTTATCTTCCATGTGAAATTCATTTTGGGAGCTAGAGGAGGGGGTAGTCCTTATTCTCAAGAGCCTGAGCAAAATGAAAATTTCTTTTAATTTGCATTTTTTGAATTCACATTCTTCAAAATTGCAAACCCCGGCTGAATGCTCAGCTCAGCTATTCAACCCACCCATGAAAATGTTTATGTGATACTATATGGAAAATACATTAATAAACTATTTTTTAAAATGCCAATGCTAAGGCAAAACAGATTGATAGGCGTATATTGTGTCTCTTTTTCCTTTCAGTGTTAGAAAAGAAAGAAACAAAAGCCAGTGTTACATGTACCCTGCAGTGTAACTTAAATATAATCTTCACATTTATGAATTCCATTGCTCCAACCATATTTTATTTAATGGATTTTTACTAACATTTTGCTGCAGTTGTAACACTATTGAATGATTCCTATGTTTAAAATGTTGGTACCTGCTAAGATAACTATCAATGACTTTGATTTTGGGATTAATTGCTGTGTCAAGGTGTGGCACATGGGTTTTAGGGTCCCCATATGAGGACCCAGATTGGCCCATATGAGGACCCAGATTGTTGGGGACAGGAGAAGGATGCAAAGCACTGTGAAGTGCTATATAAATCTAAGTGCTCTTGCTATTGCTATTTCTGATGGCATGAGCTAGCCATTGCAATGAGTAAAAGGAGGGAAAAAAAAGCTCCAATTTGGCCTTGAAGGGCAGGTGTGCTGTGACAAGGCTGATTGGTGCTAACAAGGCCTGATGTCGGAAGTTGCTGAGATGGCAGTCCCATTGCTACAGCCTGGTCTATAGGTGTTGGGGAACAGAGCCTTGGGGGCTTGCTCACCTTCTCAGTTGCTGGAGGACATGCTGCCATTCATCTAAAAATGGGAGCATGACAGGAGAAAAGGAAAGAGAAGGGAAAATGTATGCACAGAGTGAATGAAGTGATTGGAGAGAAGGGTTGGAGAGAGTTAAGTGTGCAGACTAGTTGTTAGGTCCTGGTCAAGAAGGAAGGAAAAAAGGCCTAGAAGGCCACTGGTAGAAGGTAAGACCTAGAGGGATGACAGCTCCATGTGAGACCCAAGGAACTGGCTAGCTACAGATGGTAGCTTCACTCAGGACCCTAGGAGGGAAGTCTATGAGGAAGGTTTGGGCAGAAGACCCTGAAGGAAGTTCTCCCCTTAATGGAGAAGCAGTAAGTGACTGACTGAGCAGATCCAGAAGAAAGTGAAGCCATGCTGAGCACACTACAATGAATTCCAGCCTGTGCCTTTCTCTTGACTCTCTCTTGCTAAACTCAGAAAAGAGGGAGGGAAGAGAGAGAGGGAGATAGTTTCTGGGAATTCTTCTTAGGAAGAAACCTGTGATTGATTGAATAGTGAAATGAAGGACAAACTGGACTCTATTTGAACACAAAACCAGAATTCTGCCTGAAAACCTATTCAAAGTGGCCAACTTTTAGGTATCTGAACTTTAACTCCCCAGTCACAATGACCATTGCTGAGAATTATAAATGTTTAATCTAGAAATTACTTAGATTAAGAAACAATCTGGTTTTAATTGAGTTTTGAACAAGATGGAAATGAAAATAATATGTACATTAACATGCTTTATGGTCTGGGTACTCCTTCAGCTGCTCATATTTCTGAAAATTTTGAGAGCTGACATCCTAACACATCTAGTGGATGTCAACCTAGAATAGCTTAATCTGGGAAGTTCTAGAGAAGAAGGCATTTATGTTGCTTAGCCAGAAAAAATAGCAGCATCAACTGGAAAACATATCCAAGATTCAGATGGATAAGATTTGAAGCAACTATTTTTTTCAACGTTATTGGTCATCCTATTTGCACCTCCCGCAAACAGGTAGAGGGTTGTTTTTTTTAAAAAAATATTTTCTGGCAATAACTTTTTTCTCTGTTATTTTGGAACATTGTCTGTTATCCATGGCAAGCAGGACAATAATAGATAAAATAACCATCAGAAATATGCACAGATAGATGAAATTGAATCTATCATTTTCAGAAGGCAGCTGAAAGAAGGCAAAAAGAAAGAGCCAAGGTAGCTAGCCATTTTGGTACTTTTGTAGTTGGAAGGGAAAAAACACCCTAGAAGATCCTTCTGTTCTTCACAGGGCAAGAAACTATTTAATAATTTTAATTATTTTTAATTGATGTTTGTCTTTGTGCTTTTTAATAGGCTGTACACCGCCCTGAGTCCTTCGGGAGAAGGGCGGTATAGAAATAAAATTATTGTTGTTGTTGTTGTTGTTGTTGTTGTTGTTGTTATTATTATTATTATTATTATTATTATTATTATTATTATTATTATTATTTATAATATCTATCAGGCTGGCTTTGGGACAGATTGAGTTTGCTCCCATTGTCATATTTAGAAAGATTGTCCAATTTTTGCTCTTATAGATCTTAGCATGTTGATTTACTGTTTAATCCAATTCCCAGTGTTAATCCAATTTTGTGTGTCATTACTAGAGCTGCATCTGCTTTGAAAATGATGAGAAAGAGGTGGTCAGACTGCCTGCAACTGCAGTTCCTCCTCACTGTACATTAATTCACCCTCATCTTTTTTCTTTTTTTTTTTACCCCCAGGCTTCTGTGTGAGACTAAAAAGAAATACCTTTACTTTACTTTTAACAAGTCTGTATTTTAAAGCAGCAGCAGCATCTACTTTTAGGCTTCTGTAGAGCCTGAAATAGACAACTGCTTTAACGAACAGTAGAAAGGTTCTGTACTCGTACTTCATTTCCAAATATGCACAACTATAATGATCCCAATTCATGCTTCTTTATTTCTGCATTCATACCAGTTTATTTCTTTTTAGTTTATTTAACCTGAATCTTCTGTATGGGGTAACAAATTTCTGATGTGGAAAACAAATCAGTTTCAAATTAGCTTAATGCTTGAAATGCAAATGTTGTAATGTGTACTTACAAGTCTGTGGGTGTATTCCAAAATGTTCCTACTCAGTCAGAACAGTTATTTTTTTTCAAAACTATTTTTTAGATTCTCGAAATCCATGTGATAATTACAGCAGGAATTTTTTGTTCCTATTTTATGAAACACAAATGATTGTCTATACCCATGATGGTGAACCTATGGCACACATGCCCATGTCACCCAGCATGAGTGGCCTTGCCATGTGTGTCTTCTGGATTTCTGGTGTGCATGCGCACACAATGATCAGCTGTCTTTCATGCGCACAGCAGTGCTGAAAATCGGTGTGTGCATGCACACCGGCCAGCTGATTGTCGGGCGCACAAGCGCACTGGAACCCAGAAGTTAGGCTTTTTCAGAGTGCGGTCCCTTTGTGCATGCGGCAGTGCTAAAAACTGGCCTGCGCATGTGCACTGGCCAGCTGATCATCAGGCACACATGCGCACTAGAACCCAGAAGTTTGGCTTTCCCGGAGCACAGCCCCGACAAGCACATGTATGCGCACGCTATGTTTCTGCATAAGCAGTTCAGCACTCGGTGCTGAAAAGGTTCACCATCACTGGTCTATACAGTGTATTTATCAAAAGCATTGAACTGCTTTCTGAAAGACTCCAATAATTAGAATGCTTTTATTCTTATAAAGGGAATTTTATTTCTTTTCTAGGTAGATCAAAGTTCAGTAGAGGTCATTTCTCTCTGACAGGATTTTTATAGAAATACTTGATTAATTTTGTTATCGTCTTTAATATAAACTTTGCAATCTAAATTACAAGACTCCGGTGCCGATCGACTGCTTTGCTAACTTTTTGGTTTAATTTATTTTTTATTTTTTTAAAATTAATCCAGATGCCCTAGTAGTTAGTCCATGAATCAAGCAGATGTGTATTCTCAATTATCAGATAATGGAGTTAATCCAAAAAGGGGAGATCGGGGCTGGTGTCCCACTTATGCTTCAGCACATTAGTACACATTAATCCCAGTCTAGTCTGCTTTTTTTTTTTATTTGATTTATATGCCGCCTTTCTCCGAAGACTCAGGGCGGCTTACAATGTGCTCAGCAATAGCCTTCATCCTTTTGTATATTTATACAAAGTCAGCTTATTGCCCCCACAACTGGGTCCTCAATTTACCTACCTTAGAAAGGATGGAAGGCTGAGTCAACCTTGAGCCTTGGCGAGATTCGAACCCTGCAGTAATTGCAGGCAGCTGGTCTTAATAACCAGCTTAATAACAGGGTGCCTTAAACCCCTGTACTACTAAGGCTCTTTATAACTGCTTAACTGCTTAATTATAACTTCAGTAGGAATCTATATAATACTACCAATAATTTTGCCTGGCAGCAAAATGTGTTTCTTTTTCACTATTCCATGTAAGCCTAAGTACATTGACCATGTTACTGTAAAATAATTGCAGTTATACTTGTTCAGACTTGCTTTCATCGTCCTACTTTTCTATATGCACCCTTTGTCAATATTTAATTTTGAGCACCAGAGAAAGAAATTGTATCCTTAAACTTTGTGAACCACCAACCATTATTACTTTCCAAAACAGGTAAAAGATGACCTGGAGTTAAGTGATACATAAATCTTGTACAGGCTAAAGGAGACCTCCTGGCTCTGGTTGATGCTTGGAAGAAGAGCCACAAGAAAACCATAGATATACTATCTTGTGTTCCACCATGAAAGATATCTAGATAATCAGAAATAAAATCAATAAATACAATAAATTATTAATCTATGATTCAAGGCAATATGTGAATAGATGTTACATCCCCCAGAGTATCAACTAACAATGGGTAGCTTGTTCTGTACTGAAATGTAACTAAAGAAAAAAAGGGGGGGGGGGCAACATCAAAAACCAAACAACAGTGCTGAACCTCTTTATTTCTTTATAAAATATAATTGTATGATGACATAGTTGCTCTTCTTTAAGTTGTTTGAGATCTCTCTCTCTCTCTCTCTCTCTCCCTCTCCCTCTCTCTCTCTCTCTCTCTCTCTGTGTGTGTGTGTGTGTGTGTGTGTGTGAGAGAGAGAGAGAGAGAGAGAGAATATATATATATATATATATATATATATATATATATATATATATATATATATATATATATATATATATATATATATATATGTTTGAGATTCTCATGGTGATAGCAGGTGCTAATGTTAATGAATCTGTCACATCAATGGTCACCTCAATAGAGTGATTTCCCTGAGGTCTCACTGTGTTGATTTTCTGATTGATGGTATGTTTAGTCCTGTTATGGCATGGAGAAAAAGTATGGGAAATTATGTTATAAGCTTTAAAGATAAATGATTTGTCTTAAACAACATGCCTTAGGCTGTCAGATTTGATTATTTAATGCTCAGTTTATTCCACTTTCTTTTATGAGGCAAGTTGACAATTGCAGTTATGATACTTTTCATTTATTCTTTCTGCTTTGGGGGTTTGAGTGAACCTGGGTGGTTTGCTATAGGATTACTATTATTTTGCTATTTCATTACATGCACAAACTTTTCTGAAATCTCTCTTCATTGTGACAATCCCTCTATTCCACAAAGACTAGGACTTTGAAATGCCATTATCAGCTAAGCCAGCACAAAGGGGAGACCACATTGTTGTGAGATTTGCCTGCATGGTGCCCATTTTGAATTGGAACAGAGATATAAATATATAGATGTAGATTTATAGATATGTATCTGAATTAAAATGAAAATGGAAAATCAGTGAGTAGGAAAGCAAAGGCAATGGACTTTGTGAAAAACTCAGGTAGTAAGATATTGAGTAAGTATTGAACAGTAAGATATTGAACAGGTTAGGGTGTGGACATTAGTGGTAACTGTAAACCATAAACTGGTGAGATACCAGAAGCCAAAATTTCATAGCCTGCACTGTCTTACTGAAGTTGAATAGATATAGATATAGATATATATACATTTGATATGTTATTCTTCTCAGCTTCTGTATCCCTTTAGACACATCAATGATGTGATGCTGAAATTGCCCTCACTGTTCAAACAAAGTTTTCCATGTAGTTAAATAGCTTTTTGAGATTAACCAGCTGAGCACAACTAGGCATATCATCTCATAGTTGCTCCTAGCCATTAAAGTTGCTCTTTGGTTGGCAGTGTATTTGGTTTTATTGATCTGTTTTGAGAGCAGATGGCTTCAGCTTGAGACAGTACTAAAATCTGGTCTCCAGCTAATTTTCCTTAGATCCCAGTTCAAACTGCTATGTATTTCAATGAAATTTTGTCAATAAGAAACTTGTAATCAGAACTGACATCTCTTCTGACTTCTCTCGGAAAACATGCTTCATCTGCATATCTCCACTAGGTAGTTTTACTAAACCTAGTTTGGTTCATTTATCCTAGACGATCTGATACATGACATCTACGGTTTGATATCCTGGCCTCTATTATATTCCTTTCTATGTTCATAGAATTTTTGTGAGAGCAGAGATATTTCTACCTGACATGTGTGAATGAGATTTTTTTGACTGTTACTCACTTAAATTAATGTAGTTCAAGGAACTATGTGCACTTCTGTGATATTGGAAGAGATAAAGAAAGAAAAAAATCCTCAAACAAAATAATGATTAAAGCAAAAAAAGATCCAAGCAATTAGAGTACAATTAGGATATTAAAACTTTCTCTCTCTCTCTCTGTTCCCCCCTCTGTGTGGTACAGGTTCAATAGTTGTTCAACTTGGATAGTATTTTGTAATCACACAAGATTAAAATTAGGATTTATCTGGATAGTGTTAAAATTAGTATAACCAAGGTTAATTTAAAACAGCAGTTAATGAGGCTCTTCCTCTACTTCAACATTTCAAAAAATTCTTACCTTACCTAAGACAAAAATGATTAGCTTCTCTTTTAAAAATGGCTATGCCACCATCAAGTGGCAACTACCAAGGAAATACATGGCAAAGCCTTAAAAGCTACTCTACAAAATGCATTTGAAATGCTAAATTGACATCTGTGGGTTATAGTTTAATTAGATATATTACTGGGTCTAATTTGTAAAGCTTCTAAGACAAACACAATTATGTACTTACAGGCCTTCATATAAGAAACTTCATGCCAAGAAACAAAAATAATTATTTTCGTAAAAACAAAAACAAAAAAAGAAAAACCAGTGGCTAGCAAGAGTTTGATCTGAGAACTCAAAGAATGGCCCTTTAAACGCCATTGTTTGTGTTCTGAGAAATATTTGTGTTTTGTGGTCCTTTAAAATATTTGTGTTCTAAGGAACACAAACAACAAATTGTCTTTTTTTAAAGTTGTTGAGACAGGATTGAGCAAGCAGGTAATATAGAGAAAAATGATGAATA
Organism: Pituophis catenifer annectens; assembly: GCF_029215685.1. NCBI lineage: Eukaryota > Metazoa > Chordata > Lepidosauria > Squamata > Colubridae > Pituophis > Pituophis catenifer. The sequence goes on from NW_027256881.1 coordinate 103,813,682, forward strand.
AATGGTTTAAATGTAACTTTAAGATAAACTGCTCTGTATCAACTTCCTATAGGAAGTATCTTGACTTACTGAGACTAAAAGGACCCCTACCTGAAAGAAACCACACAAGTATGGAAATTTCCAACCTCAAATAAATTTTTAGTAATTTATTTGAGCTCTTTCAATCAGTTTTGTATCTCACTAAAAGCAGAGTCATTTTTTATTTGAACTGTTGTATTTGTTTGTTCATTTATTTATTTGTTTATTTGTTTAGAAACTTTATATACCCACTGTTAAGAACTTTGAGCAGTTCCCAACCACGTTTTGACATCAGGTTGCTATTAGTATAGGCATGTTGTCAATTTGTGAGTCTAGAGCTGACAAGGAGCCATCTGTCAATCAGCACTTGCATTTTTGGGGCACAGAGAATCAACCAATTAGTGCTCACTTGCTGGCCAATAATGATACCTCTTTTTCTACTCCCGCCAAGTACATATCTAAGTACACATCTTTTCCTACTTTCAAGGAAGAGGATAATAAATTGGTGGTATTCCTATATCTTTGTGTCCAGTCCAAGATACAATTGCAAGATAATTGTGACCAATTGTGGTTTATTTTTTATTTTTATTTTTATTTTTTGCTTTAATTTATATGCCGCCCTTCTCCGGAGACTCAGGGTGGCTTACAATACGTTAAGCAATAGCCTTCATACTTTTGTATATTTATACAAAGTCAGCTTATTGCCCCCACAATCTGGGTCCTCATTTTACCTATCTTTGAAAGGATGGAAGGCTGAGTCAACCTTGAGCCTGGTGAGATTTGAACTTGCAGTAATTGCAAGCAGCAGATGTTAATTACAGTGCTTTAGTCCACTGTACTACAGGCTCTTCCTTATTGCACCTATGAATGGGGGGGAAAAAGCTTTTAAAATTAAGTCTGCAAAACTACAGAAAAAAATCAGCTAATTAGAATAACATGGTCCCATTTCTATGCAAAAACCTGCATACTTTTAGTTTCTGAGTAGATTAAGCAGTTAGTCTCTCTAATTTTGAAAACTGCTGTTTTATTTTCTTGGCAAATCGTATAAATATTGAAGCTTAGGGGAGATATGATAGCAGTGTTCCAGTATTTGAGAGGCTGCCACAAAGATGAAGGGGGCAAACTATTTCTCAAAGCACCAGAAGGCAAGAAAAGAATCAATGGACAGAAACTAATCAAGGAGAGAATAAGGACTCATAAGGAGAAATTTCCTCACAGTGAGAACAATCAACCAGTGGAATAGTTTGCCTTCAAAAGTTGAGGGTACTCCATCACTGGAACCTTTCAAGAAGAGACTGGACAGCAATTTATCTGAAATGGTAAAGACTGCTCGAGAATGGAGTTGGACTAAATGACCTCCAAGGTCCCTTCCAACTCTTGTTATTCTGTGTTCTGTGTTAAGCTTGCCTTAGATGAGTACTGTACATTTTAGTAACTGACCCTCTCAGATACACAGAATAATGGATATTTTCAAAAGATGGCTGCTTCTGAAAGCAAACACACTTGAATGATTTGAATCATAGTTTTTATTTTCTGCATCTGGACAAGGATACCCCACCAGCCATATCAACCATGTTATGAGTATTCATGTGATCCTGCTTACAGATACTTTTAAGGGTTGGAAAGGAATATAGGCAAGCATAGAAGTTATGTTATATTTTCTTTTTTTGGTGAAGAAGTGACAGATGGTGATTGATAATGCAGCCCTTTAAGACCACTTTTGTTCACAGGAGCACAGAAATTACCTATCTAGGCACCATTTAAATTAAATATCAACATTTCTGGATGCTAACATTCAAAAGATGGCTTTTTCTAGCTTTACAAGTTACATTCATCATACTCATTTTTAATGTAGAAAAGGTAAATACATGTTGTGATTTCTTGGGATCATTCTGCAGAGAGTTTAGCAGTGGTAGCTAATGAAAAATGTGGTTATCTGAGGATGGATTCTAGAGAATATTTTTATATAGCTGGATACTTGTTCACATAGACATTGGCTTCCAGGCCTGTTGGTTATGCTTTCAAAATGGCCAACATCCATCCAGGACCTGCTATTAGGCATCTTTTTGTGATGCTGTTAACTCTGTAGTTGAGATTGTGTCTTGCATGTCATCCTTTTTTGCCATTTTCTTTGTTGTGAAACTCAGATGTAGCCTGTTGTGGTAGAAAATGGGAAGAAAGACATTTACAAGCACAACACTGGGCAGCAGCCAGCACCATTTGTATTTTATGGTGCTTATGGGTACAGTGAAACAGGTGGATTAGTGAAAATATAGATTTCTATAGTGATCAATTTTTGATCTGCATTGGTGGGTGTCAGTTTTGCTCAATCCACCGTGGATAACAATATATCAACATTCATTTAGTTCATCTTAAAAGGGACTGGAAAAACTTGGAGAGTGAAAAAAAAATCAAATATAGAACAAAGAGGGAAAATGATAGATTTGACAATTCTTAGAAGAAACTCTGAATTAAATATATACTGAATGACATGAAAATGCCATAAGGTGATGTCTTACTTCAGGTATCACTTTTTTTCTTGTGAAATTAAAAACTGTGAGTTTCTGTAAGAAAAGCAGAGTACAAAGGTTATTTTGGACAGCGAGATGGGCAGCATATACATTTAATAAAGAAAGAAATAATTCAGCTTCTCATCTTGGCATTGGTTTACAAAACACATTTTTTAAAAATATGATTCTTAATTTATCTCAGCAACAAACTAACAAGTGAAGATAGGTAGTCATGCCAGCCCTTATCCTATCTCTCCCAATACAAGAATAAATTAAGAGTTTTGAAAGGTGTTTTATGTAGTTTTTAAATCTTATTCTAACCCATGCTATTGGTTGTGGACATGAAACAACTATAAGGCAATTTACTCTAGATGAATTAAACAAAGTTTATGTATTATGCCATGATACATTTATGGAAGCATCTAATGAAATAACTTGGATATTTTTTGTACTGTTATATAGAAAGGATTGTTCTTTTATAATTACTTAGTAGATCCACAGACTTGGAAATGGTTATTTATGGCACTTATGCATCATGGCAATGTACTGACTGATCTCACTCTAATAAATCAATAGAGAGTGTATAAATGGAGTATTTCCACTAAGAGTAAATCTGAGCTAACTGCATGATCTTAATGCTTGTATTTATTTAAACATTCATTTAAAACTAGAGCTGCCAAGTAAGCTGAGAATCAATGAGATACAGTGGAAAACACTGTATGTGGCCAGGAAATATCTGACCATATAAAAGAATTAATGTTAGAGTATAATTGTAGGAATTATAATTCTTAGCTCCATAACCCTTCTTGGGTCTGTAAAAGTCCAATGAAAGTCAGTAATGTAGGATGGTTAAATTAAAAATGTAACTTTAAGAGCAGTTTTAATAGGTTCAAGCCACTATTTATTTTTTGCTCCTTGTTTTCTGCTCCATAAAATGCAGTGCTTCCCAGAAACATCTGTGGACCTCTTTGCAAAGCCTGTCCTAGAAGCCTTTTTACTGATTTCATTGAGAACATTGATTTTTAAAAAAGGCTCTTTAGACTCACTTCTTCATTATGAACAACATAACATGTTTCACACACTAGAATGATCCCCCATTCCAAATGTCATTCCTTTTGTCTTAACTTCCAAAACTTTTACCCTCTAAAATACAGGAAAAAAGAAACTCAGTTTGTATCCAATGTAATTCACACTCATGCAACTGTGAATGCAAAGTTTCAGCCTAAGAGTGGAAATACCTGGCAAGATCATGGCTTGCAGGTTGAAAACAAAGGAGAAGGAAAAAAAAAATACTGTACTGAAATAATGGTAGTACTGAATATTTTATCACTATATAATCAGCCATGATATATTGGTTGAGTTTCTAAAGAAAAGGAAAGAAAAATCAATATAGTATGTATGGATGTGCAGTATTGATATATCCTCAGCTGTGATATATTGCTTGCATGATAACTCAGCACACCATTTGTTGTTTTTTTCCCACTGAATATTGCTTTTCTCTTGTAATTCATACCTTGCGATTCATATTGATCTTTGATATGGATTCACAAAACTATCAGGACAAGACGCTTAATTTGGGGGCCTCTTTGTCAGATTGTTAACCCCTATCTCTATCTCCTTTATATCTCTATAGTATATATTGTATACCCAGTACTGATGTTTTGCTATATTTATTTTACTAATAAATAAAAATTCTAAATATTTATTTATTTATTTATTTATTTACTTACTTACTTACTTACTTACTTACTTACTTACTTACTTACTTGGAATAGCTGTACGCCCTTCATTCTCAAAGGTTCGGGTAGCTAACAATAAGAGAAAAATCATGTTTTAAAAAAATTTCATTAAAAATAAACCCATCCCCAAAATAAGAATCGTAAAAATCTCAAAAAGCTTTGTAATGGATAAAAAAAAATACAAAGTCATCTGTCCATCAATGCATCTCAACCTTCAAAGCATGCCATACTCCAAGCTAGATCGACAAATCAAGTCTTAAACTTGTCTCCTCAAACTCAGGAAAGGAAAGGTTTCTTGGACTGAATTGCCAACGGAATTTCTAAGCATGGGGACAGCAATTGAAAATGCCTTTCTCCTAGGTACTGACAAATGCCATTTTTGGAGAGATGGTGCCTGGCAGCAATTAACTCTGTTCCATATGGATGGATGGGCAGGTGGATATGAGGAAAAGGTGCTCCTTTAGATAATCCAGAACCCATGAAGGGCCTTAAAGGTGACAGTCAGCACCTTGAATAACATCTGGAAGCAACAAATGGCAATTCCGTCCCAAAGTTTTTGGAGAAATCCCCTCCCCCCAAAAGACATAAAATTGTTCTCTATTTTTAAAGGAGGAAAATTCTTCAGGGAAATTGAGGCAATGGAGTATTTGAGCAGTCTTAATAACTGAAGTTCCTATAAGATATTTTGCCATAAACCATAAGCTGTGAAAATATCAGAACCAATGACCTTTTAAGAAATGTTGAAACAATCTCTCTTCAAATTAGGAAGTGAATCATAAACCTGGTGTTTATTATTTTAACAACATGTTACTATCAATTCCCCCTCACCTTTACCAAATAGATTTCTAATACAAAGTGTTACAGACACGAGGCTTTGCTACACAGCAACACGGAAGCGCTCCCGATTGGCTGAGACTTGACAGCTCAGCCGGCAGGAGAATTAAGTCATTGCCATTGGCTGCTGCTTCTGACTGCTGTATATAAATAGCAGCTGTGACTGAGAGTTCTTGTTCTTGTTCGTCTATTTAATTCCTGTTTGAGAGATGTTAATAAACCATTCCTGTTAACTGTTGCCTCAGTCTCCCAGCCTGTTCTTTCAAACTAGAACACTGGCGACGAGGATGGGATTGCCTTACTGAGCAACGGCATCACGTTTCCTGAGCACCATTTCCTCCACGAAAGGTAGACTTTCATCTGATCGTGAGGAAAAAATTCCACTCACTAGTCTTTTCCCTCACGATGGCTAACCCAGCGACGTTCGCCCTTTCACGCCGGCCTCAGAAACATGGGACGCGTACATTGAGCATTTCGAGTGCTTTCTACAAGCCAACGACTACGCTGATTTTTCTAATGACAGAAAACGAGCCCATTTTCTAAACGCCTATGGACCTCAAATCTTTGCCACGGCGAGGGCTCTTGTAGCTCCGCTTTCTGTGTCCGCGGTTCCTTGGACCACCTTACTAGTGAAATTAAAGGGGCACTATGCACCCGCCCCCTCCCATATTTCCCGCTGGTTCCTGTTCCGTCAGAGGTTACAGAAGGAGGGAGAGTCCATTAACGAATACCTTGCTGCCCTCTGCGCTGAAGCTATTAATTGCGAATTCGAGAATCTTGATGACACTCTCCTCAAGTCTGCGGTGTGCGTGACTTGCGGCTACAACGCTGCCTATTAGCCAAGACTGACATCAATTTGCAGTCAGCTGTAGATGAAGCTTGTGCTTTTGAAATGTCGGACAGGTCGGCGGCTGAGATACGCAGAGTTCCTAACACGCTGTCTGCCACCCGTTGTGCCGCCATTCACCTCGAGGATGTTTTCCCTGACAGCCCTTCCGATGACGAAGATGAGGTGAGCTGCCTCAAAGTGGCTGTGAGTCACAAGAGGCCACAGGGCAAGAAGCAGACCACGACACTTTGCCTGGGCTGCGGGGAGGATCACCTTCACGCCTTTTGCCGTTTTAAAAATGCTGTATGCTGCCGGTGCGGAAAGAAAGGCCATCTGGCCAAAGTCTGCCATTCTATTCCTCTAGAAGCTAACACGGGTGCTCTGCTAACATCAAACCTGTCAGAAAGGGATTCAACACTCGAAAGGACTATTGTTTTGCCATATCCCACGGCAGAACAAACACCACTGTGTCTGTCAGCCATGCTTCCTCCGGCCATCACAAGAAAATCTTCCTGACTGTCCAACTTGAGGGAATGCCATGCAGAATGGAAGTGGACACCGGTTCCTCCAAGTCTATCATCGCCTGGCAGACACTGAAGAAGCTGGTGGCTGCCATCATGCCTGGGCGACTGCGAACCTGCAACACCAGGCTCCATGACTATCAGGGAAATAGTATTCCCATCTTAGGGTGTGGCCACTTCTTAGTGGAAAAAGGGGATTTCTCAGGGTCACTCCCAGTTATTGTTGTTAAGGGTAGCCTTCCCAGTTTGTTAGGGTTAAACTGGTTCGAGGCATTGGGGCTCATCATCTCTGGCATCAATACCACCGTCGCTGATGACTTCGAGGCCCTAACCTCCGAGTTCGCCAAGGTTTTCGATGGCTCCTTGGGTAACTATAAGGGTACCCCTATCTCCCTTAACCTTGACCCTCAGGTGGCACCCATTCGACTCAAGTCCAGAAGGGTGCCCTTTGCCCTCCGCCCCAAGGTGGATGTGGAATTGGACAAGCTATTGGCCCAGGGGATCCTCAACCACTGATTATTCCAAATGGGAGACGTGGAACCAGCCAAGGACCATTCACCGGAGTCGACCCCGCCCCCGCCTCTACGGGGCGATAAGGTCCAGGATGAACCATTTACTCTTCCGATTACTTATCCTCTTGATGCCGTGTCCGCACAGTCGCCGGCAGTTCCAATGCCCCCGGGGCCAATGCACCCGTCCAAGTCGACCCTAGAAAACCCGGAGCTAACTCTTTCCCAGGACAGCGAACTTCGTCGGTCAAGGCGAGTGCACAGGCGTCCGGCTTACCTTAAGGATTACGCTTGTGCCGTCCAAGGGAGAAGGAGTGTTACAGACGCGAGGCTTTGCTACACAGCAACACGGAAGCACTCCCGATTGGCTGAGACTTGACAGCTCAGCCGGTGGGAGAATTAAGTCATTGCCATTGGCTGCTGCTTCTGACTGCCATATATAAATAGCAGCTGTGACTGAGAGTTCTTGTTCTTCTAGTTAATTCCTGTTTGAGAGATGTTAATAAACTGTTCCTGTTAACCGTTGCCTCAGTCTCCCAGCCTGTTCTTTCAAACTAGAACACAAAGTGTAGCAGAGATTAATTTAACATGCAATTGCTCCACTAATTATACGAATGCTAATATGTCCCATTGTGCTTTCTCATTAATTTATATATGAAAAAATGCTAGTTTTGTTTTGTGGATATCCATGTGTTTCCATAGATATGTAAAGTTATTGTCTGTAAATGTAAACTAAATTCATTTATTTGTTTAGATGTTAATATGATTACATGTTTTCTTTTTAAATTTGTTTTGTTCATTTTTTCCTAACTTGTTACTAGCAGATATAATATAGGATATAATATTAAATAAAGAACAGTTTGTTTTTACATAAAAGACATTGTTCCGAATTTCTGTTCTGTCCCTGTACCACGCACACACCCCCATAGATGGCCCGGAGTTAATAAGCCACACAACAAAACTCTTTGATGATAAAGCTGGCAATAACCCAGTGGCTAGCTGCCAATTCAGACTTTACTCACATAAAACAAAGATTAGATTGCAGCATTCCGATAAAACAGGCAGAGTATCAATAATACAAGGATTAGTCCAAATGCAGTCCGATAAAGCAGGCAAAGTCCAGTAACGCAGAGATCATGGAGTATTTCCAGTTTTTGCTCGTCACAAACTGAACCGGCCACCACACCCACATTTATACCCTGTGGGGTGTGGTCCAGTGACTCAGCTAAACTCTGGCACGCCTTCCCCTCTGCTGTGCACGCTTCTCCCTGCACCTCTGTCGAGGGTCCAGCCAGCACTTATCTTCCTCGTCGTTGTCCACCTGTGGCTGCGGGGATGTGCTTGGCTCTGAGTCTATTGTTTGGCCTTCGGTGTCCTCCGGAGGCATTGCCAGAGAGGAGGGTCCTGGAGAGGGAGGTCTTGCCAACTCCTCCCCCTCACTCTCAGAGTCTGCATCTGTCGATAGCCCAGGCTCAGGCAACGGAGCCACAACAATTTCCTTAACAAATATTAAAAGAAAGGTTGATACCTAAAAGTTATTTTAGATAAACAATTGCCCTGTCTTGCTCATTGTAACAGTAGTATTGTCACTGAGGTCTCAAAATGGCCTCAGTCAGGCCAGCTTCAGGCCTGACAAGTATTTCTCAATAGGAATGAAAATCTACAAAATTTAAATTTCTTTTAAGTAAGGGGTACTTCAGAAATAGCAGTATAGTATTATTCACCACTGGGAAAAAATGTTTCAGACTCTAGTATTTGTTTTATAATGGTGTTTTTTTCATACAATGCTTTGCACTGAGTATGTGATAGAAAATCTTGACACTCTGGCTGACCTGTGAGTCACAGAGAAATTTATTCAATTCTGTCTTGGATCTTCTCAAAACTCTGGATGGATCAGGAAAACTTCAGAACAGAGAGGAGTCAGAGAAGGAAAGGTGAAGGAAAGGTTGCATTGGATGAATTGTTTTTGCAATATGGGATGTAACCCCAAATGTTTGTTAGCTTTGTGACACTTCAAAGGTTAGAATTTTCGAGAGCAAAATATTTACAGTCCAATGAATGAAGGTTTGAGGAGTAAAGAAGGTTCAGATAAAAGAAGTGTGTAAGTGCAAGAAATAGGAAGAGAAGAGCCTATCAAGAGAGAGGGTTTATTAACTCATATATTGTGACTAGAGTGAATCAGTTTCAATTTGTGATACCTGAGGAAAGAAACATGCTGCTTGAAGAAATATGCTCCTCTACTTGTCTTTTGGATCCAGGCTTGGCTTATAATTTCTAGCTAGATGATATTAGAGTTACTTTAATTAATATCATAAATGCCTCTTTGAGGAAGGGCAAGCTGTTTCCTGGTTTAAAGAAGGTGTTTATTAAAAAGCCTTCATTAGATTCTATGAAGCTAGATAATTATTGCACAAAGTCTAGCCTTCTGCATTGGGGAAGATGGTTGAGAAGGTAATGGCTTCTCAACTGCAGATTGTCTTGAAGAAATCATGTCAGTATGGGTTTGTAGTGTGCTATGATTTTGAGACTGCCTTGGTTGGCTTGATGGGATTAATAGAGATGTTACGATTTTGCTAGCCTTTTTGGACCTCTCAGTGGTTTTGGATGTCAATGACCATAGTATCCTTCTAGTTCACCTAACTGAGTGTCCAATTTTCTTTCAATTTCTTTAGAAAGCCAATTTGCTAGAGTAGGGAGGATGTTGGCCTAGAAAGCAGGAGACATTAATTTTAGGCCCCCCTTAGGCATGAAAGCCAGTTAGGTGACTTTGAGCCAGTCATTCTCTCTCAGTTCATCCCACCTCATGGAGATGTTTTGTGGAAAAAATAGGAGAAGTGGATCTCAGTATTCTGAATAGTGCCACAGTGTCCAGAAGGAAGCAAATACACACCTGGTAAGTGCTCCTAGAACTGAATCTCCTTTCTTTCCCATTTACACATTTTTATGTAAATGTCTTTCCGGGAACAATGAGTTCTTTTTTTAATGCTATGTTGAACTAAACTATTATAACATATTCTACATATAGCTGCCTTTACTTGCCTGGAATCAGTTTGTACTGTCAGGTTGGTGTCTGGACAAATGTTATATCTATGCCAAAAGTCTACACTAGCTAATTTATTTCCAAGTAAATGTGAAGTGACGGTTATTATCTTTGGCTTAAGTCTACGGTACATTTCTTGAGAAAATGGTTGTTTCTATAAAAATCATCCCAGTTCATTGAAATCATCTTCATTGTCACTGGCCTGCTGTTTGGGCATTGAATATTTTTAAAAAATCCTAAAGATCTTTAACAACAACTTTTCATTTTGGGTGTTAATTATTTTTGTTTTAACTTGATTGTTTACAATACAATACATAAAATAGAGACATGTTTAGCAAACAACAAAAAAAATAGCAGGAAACTATAAGCAATTGGGTAAGATTAAACATATCATTGCAAATCTACTCTTACACAGAGGAAAGCAGTTATTCATGAGATTTTAACCGAAACCTTTCATAGAAGCTTCCTCTTGAAAATACAGAATATCAGAGGGTTTGTCACTGATTTTTTTCATTCCTTCCAGTATACATTTGCATATATAAAAACTATGTGAATGATAAATTTATAGGAACATCAAATTCTTCTTAAAATCTATAGAATAATCTCATTCCATTTATTGTACTTTTATCCCCCTTATTCTTTAATAGGTTCAACCTAATCTGCATAACCATTCTTATCAAGGCCAGTCCTACAAAATATGAAGAGGTTACCTCAGGCAACAAATTTTGATATTATTAAAAGGCAGAATTCATTGGAATCTAAGTGCAATAAAATTATGGCTAACTTCATACCTATTAGTTTTTTACTGGTTCTCTTCTCCTCGAAGAGAATCCAAGCTAATTAAAATTAGCCCACTTTCACAATTGGTGAAGAGAGAAAAGTACTTGGACACGTCTTTCCTCAGATAACAAAACAAATGGCTTGACTAAATATATTAATATGTCTTAATGCAGTGAATTGATTCGGATATCTTGTTGTAGTTCCTCTTCTAATGACATTTTGGCATAGGATACAGTGATTATCCTAAAATCTCCATGTTGCAATGTTCACCCTGAGAAGAAATGTTATAAATATTTATAAGCTTGGAATTTACTTCCAAAGCAGCCTCCAGTTTTCTTCTTTCCTTATCTGAAGTGCCTAGAAATGTACCTCTTCCTCTGACCCACAATATAATTTTGAAATTTGTTGCGGGAACTGCTTATACAATCAAATTTAGAATGGCACAACATTTTTCAACTTTGTTTATGAATATTTGAGAATAAATTATTCCTTTTCCAAAAAATACCTATTTTCAATATCATTTGGTGTTTACTGGCTATGTTACCTGGCTCCGCAGTTTGGAGAAAACTGAAAACCTATTTGAATATACCTTGAATTCCTGATCCGTCAGCTTCAAAGTTGGATATAAGTTAAATTAAGAACCTGATAGTACACTGGACTAAAGCACTGTTATTAACACCTGCTGCTTGCAATTACTGCAAGTTCAAATCTCACCAGGCTCAAGGTTGACTCAGCCTTCCATCCTTTCAAAGGTAGGTAAAATGAGGACCCAGATTGTGGGGCAATAAACTGACTTTGTATAAATATACAAAAGTATGAAGGCTATTGCTTAACGCATTGTAAGCCGCCCTGAGTCTCCGGAGAAGGGCGGCATATAAATTAAAGCAAAAAAAATAAAATAAAATAAAAATCCCCTTTCCTCACTGATCATTCTATCCTTGATTTCCTCTACTAATTTTCTTGAATGAAACCTTGGGAACAGGAAAGAAATAATGGTGAGCTTCTGAAATAAGTGTCTGTGCTGTTTTCTATTAGGACAAAGTTATAATATGGTTACTATTGGTTAATAATAATTAGCTGATTTTTTAAAAAAAGAACACAATGTACAAGCTATAGCTTAAATGATTCCAATTCTTAGGTCTCTAAGAGAACTTTTTATATATAGACATAAAATTCTTCTTAACCATTAATATTTTCCTTTTAAGCATGAAAAGCCCTTGATATACTTTTTTTTTTTTGCTTTGAATGTCAAAAGTAAGTCTTACCCTACCTCTACAACAGACTAGTCCTTCTAATAAGGAACAGAATAGGAGGGGAAATAACCCTTATGGACTAGATATAACCTTATATATTGAAAACAGCTATTTTTAGATGGGTCTTGGATCAGTGTCCAGAGTGCCAATGCACCGCTCCACAGGTAAGAAATGAGAAATTTTCAGGGCTGTTGAACATTGCACATTTTCACAGTGATCAAGACAAAACTATTTTAGTCCAGGTGTTCATGTAATTATGTTATACTAGAAAGCTCAGTATTGTTCAATGGGCCTCAAACATGAGATGCAGACAGCTGAGCTATCACTTGAATATTGCAGTGTAATACAGGATAAGATAAAAGTCATCTACCTGAAAGGGTTTTTTTAAAAAAAAAAAAAAAAACTTTTTTGTTTTACTTTGGAAAGATTTGCTACCTTGAATGACATTGCTTTTTGTACTGATTATAAAACATTTTTTTTGACAAAAGGACTTTAAAAATGTGTAACAGAAGAAAATAAGTGTTAATGAGAGTTATTCCCAACATTTTGGATTGTGTGTGGCAATACTGCTGCTATAAATATAGACAATAAAATAGATTAACAGCCAATAATTTTTTCCTGTATGAAAGATTTGTTCTGCTCCAGTTGATGACTTCAAAAAACAGCAGGTTTGCTGCAATGTAGGAAGGATATGATTGAGCTCAGTCCAGATCAAATATCGAAAGTTGACAGCTGCATGCATGACTGAAATTGGAACAAATCTCAATTGTTGTTGCAACAAAGGCAACCTTGGAATAAACTTTTTGGAATATTATAGATCAGACTATTAGTTCCTCTCACTGTGGGAAAGGGACTTTGACAGGAGATACTTGGGTAGACTATAGTATCTCTGCACTCTGGAAGACCACAGATTAAGCATGAGCCAGCAGTGTGCTGCAGCTGCCAAAAGAGCCAGTGCAAACATGTCTTACATCAAGAGAGATACAGTGTCAATGTATTTCAGTGAACTAAGGATCAGAAGGCTAAAGGGAGACATGATACTTGAAGGACTGCCATAAGGAAGTGGGTGTGGATTTATTCTCCCCAGTGCCTAAGTATAAAGCAGGAACCATTGGATGGAAGCTTTACAGAGAGGGAGATCAATAGAAGATAATATATGTAACTCAGGGTTGAATTGTGGAGCCCTTGGTGCTCCCTGAGCTTGGTTGTTTGCTTGCAGGTATTTCATTACCAGATTAGGTAACATCTTCATGCAAGAATGGAAATGCAGTTGGCTATCTTTTTATATACAGTGGCCTGCCCTATTAGTGTTGAATGGGTGTTATTTTCTCCTTAACAGTTCTTGATAAGGTTATCCTTTACACACTATTTAGAAGAGACATAAATATGCTAAAAAGGAGAAAGACTACAACACTTCCACCTCAGCAATCAACACTCAGATAAGCAGGGATTAACACCATAATTAAAACCAGACAAACAATCAAGTTGTAAAGAACAGCCTAATCTTGGAATTACCAAGGAGAAAACAATAGCCTCACCAACATTTACAGGTCAAGCAACTGTACATAAACAGACAGCAAACCTCACTCCCTTCTAGCACTGAAGAGGTTACCTCCTTTGGTAATGAAAAATCTTTAGGAAAATAACCAAGCTCAGAGAGCACCAGGGAGTCATAGAGGGAGATCCAAAGTTAAAATAAGGAGAAATTTCTTGATTGTAAGTAGTGGTTGCAGTTTTGGATGGTCCATAACTGGAAGTTTACAAACAAAAGTTGGACAGGCATTTGTCTGGAATGGTCTGATGATGATTCCTTCATGGGTTAAGTTGTTGGACTAAATCCTGCAAGGTCCCCTTTCAACCCAATGATTCTGTAATTTCATCTCTTATCACCCAGTTATGGCTATATCCATTTCCTCCAGTTAGCATTGGCTTTAATCTTCAGCCATCTTTATTTTAGATGTGGAACCACTTGTTTCCCCAGACTACTAACCCTTTTCCTTTCCTGCGCAGTGCCATTCTTTCAATGCTCTGGCAGTGCTGCAAGGAGAAAGATTATCTAAGGTGAAGTAAACAGTAATTTATTCAGCCCAAAGCATTTTGATTAAGGTAAAATCCTTATCTGGGGCACTATAGAACAAAGAGTTCTGCATTTTCCACATGCTCTTTCACAAAACTGGTTTCAGACATCACTTTTATGGTGTTCCTAATGAAGATTTTAATAGAAATGTGTGGGCTGAATCAATTATAGGAGAATGTTCTTTGTAGAACCTCAGGTTTCGCACCATGCTTTTATACTGCACTCTTCCTCAGTTTCATTATAACAATAGTGAAAAATAATATAAATCAAGGAGAAAAACACTATTGTTAAATAAGGGGAAAAATATCTTGAGTACCATGTGGTTGGTTTTGGTGCAATAGAACCACTCTTTCTAATAGAGTAAATCTTGTTCTTTTGGGAAAGTGAAATAACTTTCTCCATTATGCCCCCGGTTTTCACTGAGTGCAAAACCAACTCAGACTGAAGGTATTACTTTCTCAGACAGAACTGCTCTTCTGAGAAAACCCACTTTCATTCTATTGGGACAATCCTGAACAATACTTCACAAAAAGTAATCCCCTTTTAGCTTTTTTCTGCTGAAACAAAGCAACACATAGAAAGAGAAGGAAGCTTGGTTTTTGTTATTTTATGTATCAGGGATAGACGCATTGCATCCTTAAAACAACAGATCTATCCCTTTATTTCGATAGGAGAAAGTCATACTGATCTTTATAGAGCTTACTGCTGGGCAGACAAATACATTGTTTAGTGCTTTGATAGGAATAGGTTCAATTTAAGGAGGCTGAACTCTTTAAAAATTGTTATAATTCTTCCATTGTCCTGTTTAATGGTAGCATCAGGTAACACTATCAATTCAGATGTGTTTCCAAAATTGCAAAAGTTTAGTAATTGAAACAATATATTACTTTAACATGCCTCTAAACTGAAAAAAATAAAACCAATGTGTATATTTGATGAATGTTTAGGTTTATATTTTCTATACTGAATGCAACAGTGGACTGTATGTTAAATTAAACATCTACTACCTGGGAGAAAGAGGGGATAATATTTCAATCAAGGTAAATCTGACTTATGTTAGTATCTCACCTGATTCAACACCATCAATAACTTGGATTTGGATAGATTTATACAATTGGTTTGGTTCACTGTAAGACGTTAAGAGCTTTCTTGGTGAGATGTGTGAATGGAAACAAAATCTTCCTCTTCCCTAACCTTTCTAACCTTCTCCAGATATTTTTGTCATAGGTGACTGCACTATATTATATAAAATTTGGTCTTAATAGGCTGAGAGACTGTTGTACGGTGAGGTGAATGGTATTATAATAATTCCTACACCATCCCAGCCACCCACATGGCACAGTAAACATTAGATATTGGCAAACTGTCAGATGGGTCTGTTGATAAGAGAGAGGAGGGATTCTGATGGATTTTAACTACAGCACCTTTCTACTTTCAGACCCTACTCTTGTGTATCACAGAATATCCTGATAAACTCTCTATTCCTTTTTCATGACAGGTCAGCACTACCATCCAGGATGAAATAGATTATAGATATTTTCAATGGTTGTGGCATTAAAAATGAGAGCTTTTAGGTTGGAGGATGTGCTCCCTCAGTTACTTAGACTCCCTCCCTGTTTAGTTTGCAACCTGACAGAAAGGGATAACAGTAACAAGCCTATCCTGGGTTAGGAAGTCCAAGTTGCAGCTTCCCATCCTATGTCAGTTACTACCAGTAGTTTAATTTTTCCTTTCAACAAGGATTCTTTCCACAGACTCCCTAATATCTCCCACAATACCAAGCAAGAACATATAGAAGCTCATAAAAAGCACTTCTTCCTCTGTAAACTGTCTCCCCAATATTTATTCATGAAGACAATCATGGCCAACTCTGTTTGGTTCTCTTTGAGTCCAAAACACAAAACGATGCAATTTCTAAATAGAAAAGCTTCACTCAGGAACTTCTACAACCCAGTCCTGTAGAGAGTTGGAAGAAAGCATACCTTGCTGAACTATTTCTCTTGAGAATTTGATAGCATTACCCTGAGTTCAACTCTCAAGTTTTTTGGAACTCAAGGAAATAAATTACTCCATTGCCCCAAATTAGTCCAATAGAGGGAGAAATTTATTTTCTTGAGTACCCAAAAACTTAAGAATTGCATTCAGGCTAATGCTATCAAAAACTTTATTGTTGTTGAAGACCAATGCTTTCAACATGTCCTAGATCCTGAATGTCATTCAGGATAGATCTGCCTGTTGGTTTCAAGAATAAAAAAAAGAGAGAATCATTAACAAGTTTTTAAGTTGGGAATAACTGCTCAAAGGTTTGAGTGGACATGCATTGGAAGGATTACACTAGTTGTAATCTAGTGTATGCTTGAACATAATTGGAAATTCTCTGAGAATAGACCACCTTATTTTGGAGTGGTCTCTATCTATCAGATCTCTGTCTGTCTGTCCATCTGTCCGTCCCTACATACATACATACATTTTCTGATACATTTGCTTTGAGAACTCAATGCCACACACATGAGAATCTCCCTTAATTTAATTTTCAAAATAGCAACTTTGTCATGTAGATTGAACTGAAGGGGAAAAAAATAGTCAATCAGATTGATTTCAATCAGTAAACTACATTGTCTCTTAGGAATTTTTTTAAACAGAAAACTATCATTCTCTAATAGAAAAGCAGTGGTAGGTCAGAACATTGATTCCCCCCCCCCCATTAGTATAACGTTAGTATCAGATAAACTGTTGATTATAAAGCATTCAGCTGAAATTATGAACAGCTGAGATTTTGGCTAATGTCCACTTATAAAAACTAAAGGCAGAATTAATAGTCAGTTAGATTCTCCTCACTGAAGAGACAGTCCAATTTTCTGTCACTGTTGCAATGTATTGTGCTGCTTGTCATTTGTATTTGTTCCGGTCTAAATTCCCTTTTATAGCCCATAAAATGTTCATAAGTAAGTAAAGATTCCACCTTTGAGGACGATTAATACTTTAATAGTATAGTTTAGTTTCCCCATCTTTTTAAATAATTATTTGGTTTATTTTGCTTCTACTTGGCCATTATTTGAGTAAGTAGAATCTTTCATACATTTGACAGCATTTTGTATAAGCGTAATTGCCTTATGAATTGCTATAGAGTTCCTCTGAATAAGAAATTAACTGACAATGTGGAAATTGGATTGTTGAAATGGTATATATAACATGTCAAATAATACTTTTTTTAAGATCAGAAAGTTCTTACCAAAAGCAACTGATTCCACTTAAAGATAATCTAGGATTGGCTTTAAAATTACACCCAACCTATTAAAAAAAATGGAGAGGCTTCTTTGTGATGAATATTGTCATTGTGTCAAGATATTGTTTTGGCTTTCCCTCTTCTTTTTTTTAAACTAGCTTCTGAAATGTCTTGATACATTTGTGAGTAATGGCAGTCAACACTATAAGATGGAACATTTTTCAATGAATTCTGAGTGAAAAATGATGAGGAAACCAATGGGGGAAAAAGTTTGCTTGTGTCATTTTCTCTATTCAATCAGGAAACATAATTCTTTCCTTGTTGTATTTGAACAAAAATGTAATTTTAGTATCTTAGCTGAAGGGATGGTTTCACATATTACCTTGATCCTCAGCAAAAGTGTTTTTCCCGATTAAAAAAAAAACTGTATGATGTAAATGTTTTTAAGAAAACCTTTAATCCAAATTCTGTATGCTGCCTCCTGAGAAATCATGTGTGATACATATTAAAGCTTAATACTTTATAAAATATTGTTATACCTTGCCTTTTCTTTCTTCGTGTTATCACTGAAGCAGTTCCATAACAGCAACTATGGATTTCCCGCTCATTACAATACTTTCAATGTATATTTCTCGGTCACACATTAGTAGACCGTCTCCCATCATTGAACCATGTCCTTCTCACTCAAAATTGCCTCATGAGGTCCTATCAAAGATCATCCACATATGTAAACAATGCTATTTTCCAGAGTATCAGATTCATATGCTTTGTTGCATCAACTTGGCAACCTTACTTCTGTGTCCACTGGATCCAATTGCTAGCCAATTAAATGTTAAACTTGCATATATGAATCTGTAAACAATAAACACAGGTGTGTTACAGCTCTCTATAACTATAAGGGGACATCCAGGCAAGTCTGACAATAGACCCCAAACAATTGAAGGCTATGTATGCTATTGGCCTGCATTTTATGAGAGGACTACTCTAAATGAACACCTTTAAGTGGCATAAGACTTCATAATGATGGAGATTTTATTAGAAAACAAGATGCTTGATTGTTGTTATTCTTTTAAAGTCTTGTTATGTGGAATTGGATTTCCCTTTAAGTGTCTCTTGTTTTTAAGAGGAGACACAGAAGCAGGCTTGACTTTCACTTCACAGGTGAATGAGCCAAGCTTAAATGTCATTCAGCTCTGGTTAGAATACATGACATTGACAGATGAAAGTGAAAATTGCCATTTCGGGTTGATCCCTTCCTGATAAAACATGGCTGCGTTGAGCACAAGTGAAATAACAAGCCAAATTAGTCATCATTAGGGCTTGCAAACTCTGGGAAGCTTGACTTTCAGTTTTGTTGTGATCCTGAGCTATTTTAATTTGCTCATATTAAAAGAAAAAAGAAAAATGAGTAAGGTAAGATGAATTCTCTGTTATATAACTCAGTGCTTTTTCCCCCAGATAAGATTGTGGCAGCAATTTTAAATTTCAGTTTGACATATACATTAAAAATATATACTTCTGAAATCAATCCTTCCTTCCTTCCTTCCTTCCTTCTTCCTTTAGAAAATTCCTTTGCCTTTAGAAAATTCATAATTTTGTCCCCATATTCTTTAGTGAGGCTTCTGCAGTATTTGAGAGTTCTTGATACTGACAAGCAATAAACGTCATTGGCATAATCAATGATGAATCAGCCATAACAAAAGAAATTGGTTTCAGTCTATGCATGACAAATCTCTCTCTCTCTCTCTCTCTCTCTCTCTCTCTCTCTCTCTCTCTCTCTCTCTCTCTCTCTCTCTCTCTCTCTCTCTCTCAGAATCAAATCTACCTTCACTCATTTGAGTAACATTTATTCTGCAGATGTGACTTGTAGCCATAGACTATATTAACCATTGTTGTTTCACTAGATCTATTTAGTAAAACTGTTTGCTATTTTGTAGTTTGATATTTTTAAACAAATGTATATGTATTTTTACCATGCTTCATAATGGATGGTCCCTGATTATAAAAAATAGGACAGGCCCAGAAAAGAAGAATTATGTCATCAAATTTGTTCGATTAGATATCAAATATTAACAATTCCCCCCCAAAAAAGAAATTAAATCCAGGAATTTGTTTAATATGAAAGTGAGTAGCCAAAATGTTTTGTTTGTTTTGATCAGCATAATTTAGAAAGTGGTAAATATAATTTTGTTGTTACTTTTATTAAGTATCTAGAAATCAGAATCTAGTGATGAAAAGGGACATATTTGTGCAAAACATATAGATGGATTCATTACTCTTACTGTAAATATAATGAATCCATCTACCTGTCTACCAGTTTTGCATGCCAAGGTCCATTCTCTACGGTGATTTCTTAAAAAAAGAAATTTATCAATTGACATTTATTTTTGTACCATACTTTTAAAAATAGACACATTTTAAAAGTACAGAGAATCAGATTAATTCTGAAAAACTCAAAATGAAGAAGAAAGAATTGTATGTAACTTTGCAAGATCCAATCTGGGTCAGTCACTGGGACTAGAGGAAGAGTAAACCTAGATTGGATCTTGCAACATTATCATGGGACATCTATAGTTGACTTCATTAATGTATGTAACTTTCCCTAATAAGCATACTTTTAATAGATTTCTATCCTGCCACAATTAACAAGATTCTCAGTTGTTATGTACAGTAGAATATAAAAGAATAATTTGAAATGTCCGTGATAGCATGTAAGACAATAAGAATTTCACAAATAGCAACAATGAAAGCAGCAACCAATCAAAAATGCAAAAGTGAAAACAATGGCTCTGTTCCATTGAAAGGCAATGCCTTTTTATATTGTGGGATTTCTCCCTAATTTCTTCCTAGTTGTTCTACAATAATTGGCCAGACTGAAGTAGATGGTTCTGCAGATATCCAAGTGCCAAGCCCTGAAGGGCTTTATAAGTCAAAAGTAAAACCTGGAAACTTACTGCAATCAGTGCAGGGTCTGCAAACCAGTATTATAAGCTCCCAATGCCAGGGCACAGAGCTGTTTGTATCCATATTTGAAGAACATGATTTCATGATATAGGCATTGTTTGTTGAAAAAATGACTTCTATAACTAAGTGTTATTACCAAGGGGGCAGTATAGAGCTGAGGTGGCGCAGTGGTTAGAGTGCAGCACTGCAGGCTACTTCAGCTGACTGCTAGCTGCAGTTCAGCAGTTCAAATCTCACCAGCTCAAGGTTGACTCATCCTTCCAACCTTCCGAGGTGGGTAAAATGAGGACACAGATTGTTGGGGGCAATATGCTGACTCTGTAAACCACTTAGAAAGCACTATGAAGCGGTATATAAGTCTAAGTGCTAGTGCTACTTTTATAAGATGCTGCTTTTTCTTAAAAATATTTACTTGAAAATGGAGGGGCATCTTATACACAGAAGACCAGAGGAGAAGACCGCACATGCCATATGAGCCCCTATCTTATATGCACTTCTATTATTCCTTTCTATTGTAGTTGTTTCCTGTATCACATTGCCACTTTCATCTCTATTGTTCCCGTGATGCATTTCCTATTCTTGTTGTATTACTCACTCTAACAAGATGGCTTCTTCACAGCAATGACTTATAGTGTGCTTACTACAAGAAACTACATGAAACATGAAGCATCTTATACATGGGCGCATCTTATAGGAGGAAAAATATGGTATATATTAATGTATATTAGCAGCTCCAGTATTCTTGAGAATTCTGAGAGCCATAATAAGGATTCTAATAAAGAATTCTTACATTTGCATATTAATTTTATATGCAAAACAATGCAAAATCACAGTGTCTGATCCTTGGCTAGTGTTAGCCTCCGTACACATCAATAATATATTGGCTTGGTATTTATGGGTAAGGATACAAACAGTATGTTAACTGCAATAAGTGTAACAATCATTAAGCTTCTCCCATTGATTTTGCTTGTCCGGAACCTGCTGGGAAATGGTGATCGTGTTACCACGGAATGCTGCAATGGTCATAAATACATGCTGGATGCATTTAGTTTGATCACATGACCCTGGGCATGCCATAATGATCGTAAATGTAAGGACCAGTCAAAGTCATGATTTTGAACAGTCGCCAAGTCAAGAACCACCTGTATTATTTTTTACCCTGCCTCCATGAAATTGCATTGAATACCTGAATGAGCCAATTCTAAACGTATACAAAATAAAATGTGTTCTTCCTTCTTTGTTCTGTTTAAAATTATATTCGCTATTTTACTTTTAAAAAAAACACCTTCATTTGCATTTAGCAAATGAATTGGTTCATTTGTTTTAATTTTGTTTTCTTTTGTTTGGATTTCTAGTGTTTTTCCACATATCATTATTTTCAATGGGAGGCCACAAGGTATACTTCCATCTACATCCTTGAGATCTTATATCCACATGCAATTAAATTTAAGGTAATTAGGCCATTCCCTAACAACACTATATCTGTCAATTTTAGATAAATTGAAGAAAGAATGCCCATTTTAAAGACAATTAAACAGTGGAAGACATCCAGGAATCTTTACATTATTACAATAGAGACCAGCTCTCTCTTCTTTTGTCTATAGCTTCGAGACTTCACATCTGGATGGTGTTATATTTTAGGTACAATACAATTGAAAGTACTGATGTATTCCTGTTATCCAGAAGATTGGGAATAGGGTTCCAGTCAGAGAAATAATTTAAACAAAATATTGACATAACATTAAGAACAAGGCATGCTGCTTGCTATTACTTCTGCTACTTAGATTTGGGCAGAATGTTAGGGGGGTATGTATCAGGTCTCTAAAAGCTCTGAGGCACAGCTTTGGTTTGATAAATGATTATGTGGAACACTCTTCAAAAGTTGGTTGCAACAAACCCACCCCCCATTCTAAAATTAAAGCAAAACAGTAGAACAATCACTCTGATGACCTCCTCTGGTTCATCAAGTCTTAGGACACGTCCTCTCAGCTCTGAAGCACTCAATCCAGGCAAAGCATATATCCATAGAGTGGAACATTCAATCAATTTGTGTTCATCATCATTTGCATTTTCTACAACTACTTAAAGTTGTTAAAGAGCCTTCTCTTACAAATGGAATTCCATGTGAGTTTACTGATAAGCTTTTTCCTCTCACTTTTTAATAGTCCATTTTTCCAGTTCTTTGTAGGGATATTAAAAATTATGTATCTAAACAAACACATGAATGGAGAATGATGGTTACTAACAGATTGCATTCCATGGCTGGCAGATCTTCACCAATTCAGGTCCAGATAAATGTGTATTATGTTTACTTCTTTGATTTAACATCGCTACTTAATTAAAACTTAATTCTGGAGTTCTACACTTCGCATAGATATCACGTGTGAAATTTCACAATCGATAAGTTTGTCAAAGCCAAAGAAAGAAAAATTGTCTTCTCTCAAATAGTTCATCTTGCATCAAAGGTTCAAGGTATTAGCTAGTGTGTCTATTATATTTTGAAATATTTTTTGAACTCTGATGGACCTGTGCTGCAAAAAAAAAAAGTCATGAATGTTTCAGTATATCACACTATATCACAGTATGTTGAATTAAATATGTGTAAATGAGCAGTTGTAATTTCAGTAGGCATAACACAATGATTAAAATTTCCATTAAGCATATGGAGTAAGATTAATGTTATTAAAATGAATATTCATTGAGATTAATGTAAATTGGAAAATAACAGGGGAGATAGTTGATTGGAACACTTAGGGATCAGTTGCTGTCTAATGGTTATTTTAAAGAAAGTGTTTTTTTAAAAAAATATGACTTACTGTGACATTCACTTTGCACTATGATACAGCTGAAATATGTTGCAATCAAACATCATGGTCCTGAATGCTTTAAAACATTTGAAAATTTAGGGTCTGTAAGAGATGTAGTGTTTGAATAGAAACAAATCATCCAATTTTATAAAGAATTAACAAGAAGAATGAAAGCTTGTTAGATAGATCTATAGCTATATGTAAAGAAACTGAGCTATCAAATTTTGGAGAATGATTTGGGCAGTTATTAAGAAATCTAAAAAAAAACTAATGTTTTAAAATTTAAAAATTACATTAATTCATTGGAAAATAAAATGTTTTAGTGCCCCTTAAACAATGCTTACTTTTTTTTAAAGGAGCTGAACATTATATTATGTTTTTAATGGTGTTGTAAGGTATTAAAAACTCATATTATCAAGTTTTAAAACTCATATTGTCTGGCCTTTTTCAGCTAGTTAAGAATCTTAATGAGATATGGAACTATATTCCTAAAGGATAGAATTTATTACCCAAGAAGAATTTGGTATTGAGCCTGGGGCGTAGCAAAGACGATAATTTGACATAAATGGAAAGCAACTTATTCTCTTGATTTTGAGGAATGACTGAAACCGAGAGTATTACTAGACTAAATAATAAAGTTAATTTTAATCAATACCTATGGATATTGTATTACCTGGAATCTATTTTTCCTCTTCCTCTTTTGTGTTAGTGAGCCTCCTCCCCCTTTTTGTCACATTTAATATATTGTAATATATATATATATAGATTTTTTTTTCCTTCCCTGAATAGCAAACTGTTTTGTATTTTTTTTTTTTTGGTTAATATTGTAGGGTTTTGGGTTGTTTTTTTTTTTTTTGTTTTTTTTTTGTATTTCAATATTTGTATAATGATGATGGTGTGTTATATTTCAGGAAGTCCAGCATTCCCTTTGGGAACCAAAGCTGACAAATTTCAAAGTGAGAGAGAAAGAGAGAGAGATCCAATGGTGAGTTGCTACCGGTTCGCCCCGGATTGGGCAAACCGGTAGTGGCGGTGGCAGGAGGATCCACCCACCCGCTCGGATGCTTCTGTGCATGTGCAGAAGTGTCACGTGTGTGCTCAAGCATGCCCATGCCCATGAGCAAACTGATAGCGATGGGTTTTGAAACCTGCTCCTGGAGAGATCTGTTATAAAGAGGGTTGGATTTCCAGCATTCTCCCTTGTTTAGGAAATATTAGCTGACACTGCATCCATTCGCATAATATTTATTTTGGATAAGAATTGTTCCCAAAAGCTAATTTTATCAAGAAAATTAGTAAAGGAAAGGAATCCCCATCAAGATTTAAATAAATAGTGCCAATAGAACCATTTCACATTTTGTGTGTGTGTGTGTGTGTGTGTGTGTATGATGGATTTAAAAACAGTTAACAGCTGTTATGTCTATAAAAGTGTCTCTGTTCTTAGTATATTCATTTCTGCAAGACAAAACATGCTTAACACTTGCCAGCGATTAAGGTCTCTTGATCATAAAGCAAAGATGTGTGAATTACTAAAGAAACCTATTCACTATGTCAATGACTAGTTAGTTACATGTGGATATAGATAATGCAAACAGCATGGAACTGGATCTATGCTGAGTTTAAATACTTGGATGTACAAAAAAAAAATCCATCATATTTGCTTTCATGACCCTATAAAAATGCAATCAGATGCCGGCACAAATGATTGTAAATTAACAAAATATAGTCAGATTTCCACTAAAATGTGGGAAGCCTAATATTACAACATTTATATTTATCTGATTTGATTTTTTTTCCTCTGGGGATCAAGTAGATAGAGAGACAAAATTATGCATCATTCTGGTGGAACATGATACCAAATTAAACATAATTTTTATACAGCTGTTCAAATTCATTAAACACATTCATGTATTGTCACATTACTAAATTCTTTTAGCAATCTATAATTGTTTAAATGACCACCTCTAATAATAGCACATATTTCTTAAGTCAATATATTGGCGTTAGGAGAATTTTATGCTTGGTGTGTGTTTGTGATCAATTGTTCTGTTAGACCGATTGTTCTACACTGAAACAAAATTACTATAGCTGGAAGATTTCACACTTGATTTTATTGCTATCAACAATGCTTTACATTTATGGATTAAACTAAATATTAAAAATCTTTTAATCTAGATCTTTTTTCACTCTTCTAATATAAGTATAGGAAATGTGACCGTAATCAAAATGTAATTATACCTTAGTATAGTGAGAAAAGGGACGTGGTAGCTCAGTGGCTAAAATCGGAAGGTCGGCAGTTCAGCAGTTCAAATCAGTGGTGGGTTCCTCCCGGTTCGGCCCAGTTCCCCCGAGCTGGTAGCGGTGACAATATGATGTCACCCAACCGGTTCTGCCCCCCCCCGCCCCCCACCCCCACATTATTCTTACTTTTTATTTGGCCCCATCCCCAATCTACTTCTGCCTCCTGAGTCCCAGCTGATGGCTAGAGGAAAAAAAAACTGTTTAAACTCTTGCCGCGGGGTTTCAAAGGGCCGCCCTACAGCTGATCAGTGTTAAAAGAAAACAAATGAGTAAACCGATGCCTGCAAAAATACATGAATAGACCAGTACCTGCAAAAATACATGAGTAGATCAATGCCTGCAAAAATACATGAGTAGACTAGTGCCTACAAAAATACATGAGTAGATCAGTACCCACAAAAATAAATGGGTAGATCGGTACAGCTCTGCAAGCAGTTAAAAGCCTGGTAGACCAGTACCTCTGCTAAATCCTAAATAATTGTCACATGACCATCAAGCCACACCCACAAAATAAGCCACGCCCACAGAATCAGTAGTAAAAAAAATTTAGAACTCATCCCTGGTTCAAATCCCTAGTGCTGCATAACAGGGTGAGCTCCCATTACTTGTCCCAGCTTCTGCCAGCCTAGCAGTTCAAAAGCACATAAAAAATGCAAGTATAAAAATAGGGCCACCTTTGGTGGGAAGGTTCTGTGGTGTTCTGTGTGCCTTTGACATTTAGACATGCCGGCCACATGACCATGGAGATGTCTTCGGACAGCGCTGGCTCTTCAGCTTTGAAACGGAGATGAACACTGCCCCCTAGATTTGAGAATGCCTAGGACATATGTGCGAGGGGAACTTTTACCTTTATAGTGAGAAAAAGAATTCCTGTGAGGAATTCATTTTCTGCCTGATTCCCATTCCCATATGGGGGGGTCCTTGACTTATGATCAGTCGCTTAGTGACTGAAGTTCAGAAAGATTTTTTAAAAAGCTAGTTACAAGCTGGATTCAAAATTCTAACATCTAGTTCCCCTTGTAGTTTGTAACCAAATCTCAGGTGCTTGGCAAGTGACCTATATTTACAACAGTTTGCATCTTATGGTTACAAGACCACAATTTACTACATATTTATTGAAAATTAGTGTTTAGTTCTCATTTCTGGCAAAATTTATCCCTCAGCAAGTGTTCATTTAACAACCACGACAGAAAAGGTTGTAAAAATCAATCAAGCTCACAGGGTGTCATGACCTATAGCCAAAATCGACATCTTAATTATTGTTGTAAGTTGAGGGACTACCTGTATTATGTCCCACTGAACACAAATAATATTCTGCAGTCAGTGTAGTAGTTCAAGGATTCTAAAAGAAAAAGGGCAATGGGTGTGCTTCAAATTTGTTTTTACATGATTAAATGCCGATGCGCACTTCCAGATGCAACGGTTAAATACTGAGGAAAAAGTTACTATACTGTATATTTAGCAATCTCATTTTTCAATCTTTGTAACTGACTTTGTTCCATTAATTTCTATCTTCCCTTTACTATCAATTTGTTATTCTCCACCACTACCACCCTGGATTGGATACCTTATAAATCAACATTGGCAATAGAACATAGCTCTTGAAGTTGCTCCAGAATATGCAACTGACCAAGAACAATGACAGCACATAGATAATAATATCTTTTAGATTATGATATATCATTCTGAGCAGTGTGGTAGCTTAGTGATGAAGACACTCACCTCCCACTCAGAAGGTTGAGAGTTCAATCCTAGGTAGCGGCAGATATTTCTCTCCTAGGGCAGCAGATATTTCTCTCCTAGGGCAGATATTTCTCTCCTAAAGAAAAAAAATATCTGCTGTGAACTCCATCTGGTGTCAGAAAGGGCATCCAATCAGTAAATGCTCAGCTTCATCCAGTCAAAATGGACCCTGCTATACCGCAGGAATAATGTTGGGAAGAAGAAGAAGAAGATTATGATATATCATTCTGTGTTTTACCTACAGTGGTTACCAGTTGCTTTTAAGGTTCAGTTCAACATACTCATTATAGTTAGCCCTCAGGTTATGATGACAATTAGGATTAGAATTTCCTTTGCCTAAATTATGCTGTCATAAAGCACAATGTCACACGACTGCTTCACTTAGTAACAACAATCCCAGTTGCCAACATAATGCCAGGACCACGTAGGTTGTAAGTGAGAAGAAGTAGAAGTCCCAGGCAAGCAGGCCAGTTGGGGATATAAATTCTGCATTGTCTAAAGTGGCCAGTGAGCAATTTTCATCTACAGCATGACTGTGTGGCCCCTGCTTGCCACTTGAATGAGGTTGTTTGCAAACTTCTAACTCTAAACCTATGACCCATAATCTTCCTGAGCATCGTTATTGCTTTAGTACATATTGAAATCTGTATTGAAAATCTGCAATAAACATCGACTTAACAAAGGCTTTGCACATCAGATCAATGAATGAAAAGCAAGAGAACAAAGCAAAGAGAAAACCACCACCTTAACTGCCTGGAGAAAAAGTGTAATGAATGAATAAATAACAATAAAAGTAGTGAAGATGATATAACTCCTCCAAAATATGTGATGTGATACAACAGGTTAAGCTTGACGTTTGTTGCAACACCGCACCACTTTTCTTTTGCCATTATTTGTTCTAATCATTTTATCCTTTTAATAATTTTCAATTCCTTTTGTTTTCAGTAGCAACTGCCTGGTAGCTATTACTCCTTTCTCTCTCTCTCTCTCTTTCCTTCCTTTTTGCTCTCAATGAAAAATGAATAAACAAACAACATTTTACCTCAAGGGTTTATCATTTCAGACAATTACTTTCTGTGTAAGAAAACAACACAACAAAGCCTTTTTATGGAAGACAAGCTTATGAAGTTACAGAAATTGAAGTTGCCTTTGGACAATTTGGCACGGAAAGATGGAAGTAGATATGCTTGGAACACGGCCGAGGAAAAAAGCTTTACTGAAATGAACCAGTATAACAGAAAAGTGTATTCCTTCACTGCCAACTGGGTTCCTTCAGAAAATGTTACAGAGAAATAATACATTATAAATCCAGTTAGCCTATAATTGGCCTGCACCTTGTTAAAATGGATTTTCATCAATTACTTATATCTTTTTTTCCCCTTTAATAAATGATATATAAATTCAATTTTTGCTGTGGAAAGACCTGAAATAGCAGGTTCAGGATTGATCATTATGTTATTTATTAAATAATTTTATTAAAAATTACAATTGGAACAATAAAAACTAATACAAACTAAAAAAAATAGAAAAAGAAAAAATAGAAAATGAAGATAAGAAAAAGTAGGAAGAAAAATAGGAAACTGAATTGATTAGGGAAAGTTGGGTACAAGATGGGTGTCAAATGCACATTTGAAGGTAAGAGCTGACCGGATGCCAACTTCCTTTAGTGTGAGTATAGGGCAATTTCTCAAGAGCAGGAACAAACAAGTGATAGGAAAAACAGCTGTGCTATTTTCTGTATCATTTAAATTACCCCATTACAACTTACAACCGTTCATTCAGTGACCATTTGAGGTAACAACAGCACTGAAAAAGATGACTTATAAAGGTTTTTCACACTTATGACCGTTGCAGCATTCCCATGGTCATGTGATCAAAATTTGGATGCTTAGCAACTGGCATGTATTTATGATGGTTGCAGTGTCTCGTGATCACCTTTTGCAACCTTCTGACAAGCAAAGTCAGTGGGGAAGCCAGATTCACTTAACAACCATGCTGCTAACTAAACTACTGCAGTGATTCCCTTAGCAACTATGGCAAGAAAGGTCATAAAATGGGGCAAAATTCACTTACCTGTCTTGATTAGCAATGGACATTTTGGGCTCAGCTGTAAGTTGTAAGTTGATACCTATAGGGGTAAAATACAGTAGAATGAAATTCACCAAAGTCTGTGGTGAAGGCAATCCAAACAGACCATCGAATTCATCATTTTAGCTAAAATAAAGAACAGTCTTAAAATCTGGAAATGGATTTTATTAGTTCACCCCCTAACCAGTTTAAACAAGAGAGTCTAGCACATGGGTGTCAAACCAGGGGTGGGTTCTACTTACCTTTACTACCAGTTCACAATGAGGCCACGTGCTCAAACTCGCTTCACTCGTGCATGCACGCACTCTTCTGCGCAAGCACGTCAGGGTCAGTGGGCGGGGCTAACGGTTCTATAGAACTGGCGCAAACCAGGGGCAACCCACCACTGTGTCAAACACACCATGTCATATTCCCATCACATGATGTTTCTCAAGATTTTTTCCATTTGTGGAGCTGGCGTGGGTGTGGCTTGCACATGACGCATCCAGCCCATGGACCGCCAGTTTGATACCCCTGTTATATGTGAAAACAGATGTAGTTTGTGTGTATGTGTGTGTGTGTATAAAAATGCAGAAACAGTGAGAGAACAGAATAAGAACATACAGTATACAGTATATGATAATGAAGCATAATGTATTTAAAGAGACCCATATGTTCTTTCATCTAACCATGGAACACTTTTAGCAAAGATGCTCTTTTGGCATGTTGAAGGAATATATAACTATTTGATGTTTCAGTATTTATTCCTTTAGTGATTGCAAAAAGGATTCAAGGCTTCCAAGAACCACTGTTAACTCAAGAATAACTGCTTTTTAAAAAAATGATGGATACCATATGTTTAAATCCATGCATTGTCTCGTGTAAATTCATTTAGCATGGTTACAACAATTGTTTAGTTATCACAAAATAAAAGGAAGAAATTCTTGAATACAAAGATGTACATGCATACACACCCCAGTACAAATTCTCTATAAGACTGTAAAACACCTTTTTTCCTGTTGAAGGATACATTCTCAGTGAAGTGAGAGTGAATCTTCTAGTGATATGTACAATAAGAGACAGAGCCAATAGTAGTGATACAGAGCCAATGTCTTCATTACTGAGAGTCAGTGTGGTTAATGACGAAGTGGTTAAGATGTTGGACCAGCAGTGAATTATCCAAATTCTAGTCCACTCTCAGCTACAGAAGTTCACTGGGTGACTTTGGGGCAACTGCTCTCTCTGACGCCAACCTTCCTCATAGGATTTCTGTTATAGAAAACGATAGGAGGAAAATGTTCTGTGTACACAACCTTGAATTCTTCAATGAAAAGTGGGATGCAAATCAATCAATCAATCATAAGTATTTCCTTCTTTTGCTCTTCCTTTTTGTCCATCCCATTGATGGAGAAAAACAAAACAAAACAGGTGGCTTTTAGCACAACAGAATTTTTGTGATGAGTTTGTAAAATTAGTCTGCGAAGTCTGTGAAGATCTAAAGCAACAGTTTGGCTTCATTTTAGTTTGCCCTTATGCAAAACCTTAAGAAGATATCTTTCCAGTTGGTCAGCCTTTGTTCTCTCAGAAGAACTGCTGTGTTGGTAACTTTGTTCCTATTTGCTAATTAACTTTTTTAATAGCACCATCAGCAGCAGCAACAGCAATTGGAATAATAGGAAGAAAAATGCTGGAATTAGTTGATTGTCCTCACAGGACAGTAATAAAAAATGTAGGTGTTTGGAGATCATTAACTTTCTATGTGTAGAGTTATTTTTAAGGTATATTTGGTCGTGTGGATCCTCATGTATTGTAAGAGAGTGCTAAACTGGATGAAAGGTTCTACTTAGGAACTTTTTTTATGAGGACAAATTACCCATAGTCCTCAACTTATGACTGGCTGCTTAGCGACTGTTTGAAGTTATGACAGAACCCTGAAATTGGAACTTACAACCTGGTTTTGAAATTCTGACATCCTGACCCCCCCCACTCCCAACCTGGTCATGTGACTACATTTTGAGTGCTTGACAACTGGCCCATTTGCAGTGCTCTGTCTTCATGTGACAGTGATTTATAATATTTTTGACCAAAACTGATTTTAACTTCTGGTTTCCAGCAACATTTCCCCATAGTGAACAATAGATTTGCTTAATTTATTATTTATTTTATTTATTAATCAAATTTCTATACCGCCCTACTCCCGAAGGACTCAGGGCGGTAAACAGCCAAGATAAAATACAGATAATACAAATATTAAAAATGCCTTAAAATTATTAAATATTTTGGCTGAAACACAGATTAAAACACCCAATTTATAAAATCATGAATTAAAAATTTAAAAGAGGAGAGTTAGGCCAGGCCAGCCTGCTGAAATAAAAAAGTTTTGAGAGCACGACGAAACATGTGCAGGTCCGGGATCCTCTGTATCTCTTGGGGGAGCTTGTTCCAGATGGTAGGTGCCCCCACAGAGAAGGCTCTCCCCCTGGGGGCCGTCAGTCGACACCACAGTGCTCACTTTATGACCATTCTAAAAAAAGTCATAAAATTGGGCACACTCATGTGACCATCACAATTTGTGACTGAAATCGTGTGCTAAATTATGGTCATAAGTCAAGCACTACCTGTATAAGGTTTTGCAAAATGTACACAGTTCCTAGTAACTATCCTTCATCTTTTCAGATGCCATCTGAATGAAAACAAAACTTGTGAACTTTACTTAAATCTAATGACAGGGAGTGTTTAGACAAAATGTTCCAATAGACATGGAGAATTCAGCCATCTAGCAATGGTACTTTTTTCTAAGGCAATTCGAAAGAAAAGAAAGCCAGCTGACCTTTCAAATTGATTTATGAGTAGACCATGAACCATCTGTGTCTGCTCTTCTCCAAAATGCAGTTTATTTGGCTTTTCAGATTGTTTTCTGGTTATCCACAATTGTGTGGCATTGAGACAGCTGTACCAAACCAAACCAACTTAGCTTCAGCTTAGATCAGCTAAGATAATTAATGTTAAAATTGGCAATCACCAGAAAATTTCAGGGCTGTGAACTAATTTGGAAATTTGGGATGGTTGATGGGAAATAAAAGTCAATAATTATTCCTCTAATTTGCCAGGAAAACAATATGGATGTGGCAATTGGCTCAACTTAAACATTGTTTAATTTATTTTTATAGACATTATTTCTAAAAAACTGTGTTATAGAAAATATCAAATATAATTCTCTAGCTCTCTTTTAATCTATCATTTTGACTTCATCGATGTAATTCCTGATAAGGTTCTGCTGAAATTCACTCTGTGATATAATGAGGTTTCTTCTAGAGATAAAGTTCCATTTGTTCTATTCATTTAAGCAGAAATTATGCCTTAGGAGGTAAAAAGGCTATCCTTCCTTTTTATCAAAAACCATATTTCCAGAAAAATATACTAGAGAATGCTATCCATTACTTTGGCTTTCTTTTCCTCTTTCTCAAGCTTGCTGTCTGACATTCAGCAAACGAGGAGCATGTGATGAAACATCTAAGCAAGGGTACACATATATCATTCATTTAAAGGTGCAATGTGACAACATTTGCGAGCAGATCATCAGAGTGGGGAGAACATCAGGAAAATGTGCACTGAAAGAGAATTTCAGGGAGATTTACATTTAAAATGCTGTATATTAGGGAAATTGGGTACAAAAACTCTCTATGCCAGGAATAGCAATGAATTTTCTAGGAGATTTTGTAGACATTATTTATAGCCCCTAATCCAAAGACATCTTCCCAGAGAAAACAAAGTCCATGCTCAGGTATATAGTATCAAATCAGGCAACTACTCTGTTATGAAAACATTTTCTTAGAAAAACTGTACTGTAAGCTTAGCCAGAGGATATTCAGAAGGTCCAAGAATGCTGTAAAGACAATGCTCATGTTACAACCATTTTTCTGGTACCTGTTCAAAATTACAAAGGCACTGAATAAGGGGGACTTATGATGGCTCCTTGGAATTCTGGCTGTTGTAGCATCCTTCAGTCATGCGATAGTGATCTAGAATGATGTTCTATGCCTGATTCATGAGTATGACTTTCAGTAAATTGCAGTCACATAATTGTGATTTCTAATGTTCCCTGCTGGCTTTCTGCAAGCAAAGTCATTGAGAAAGCCAGCAGGAACTTGGAAATTATAATCCCTTGAGGTCCTTGTTTAATAACCTGCATGGCCGTCATTTAACAACAGCAATGGAAGCTGCTGGAACTGCCATCAGTAAGTGGCATGGTTATCTGATTTTTCAACTTACAACCACATTGCTTAATGATGGAATTCCTGGCCCCAATTGCTGGTGTAACCCTAGGATTACCTGTAAGGCGAGCAAAAGAAAGTAACTCCACAGAAAAGGGGGAAAAAAAACTATGTTAATGGAATAACTACTTCTTTGTTCTTTCAAAACTCCATTGTATTTGCAGTCCTGACCTATTCCCTCAGAGTTTATAACTGAGGTAGTAGTGGGTTTCAAATCCCAGTGCTACCGGTTTGCTATCGGTAGTGCGTGGGTGCGCACACTTGCTTTGTGAGTGTGCGGCGCTTCTGCACATGTGCAGAGCATTATTAATGACATCTGGGTGGGTGGGTGGAGCCTCCTGTTGCCACCACTATCGGTTTGCCTGAACTGGGGCGAACCGGTAAAAACCCACTACTAAACTGATGTCTTCACTGAGTTCACGAGGCACATTATATCTATATATTTATATCTATTTCTATAGATCTGTATCTCATAGTACCTGCCTGACCACTTTAGTCTTATAGGGTTGACATGCTCAGAATTCCTTTGATTAAAAATGTCATCTATCAGCATCCCAGAAGTATGTCATTTCTCTAGCAGGGGCTCCCCTCTAGAATTAGGTTTTCCTTGAGACCAGGATGGCCTTCACTTTGCTATTGTGCTGGAGTACTGGAGACCTAGTTTTTCATCCAGACCTCTCCCAGGTGAGGGAGAGAGAATAAGATGCTTCACTTCATTCTATCTGGTGTTCATGCTTTCCATTTTTATATTTTATATTTAATACAATCATTTTAATTTGATTATTGTGAGCTACCCAGAGTCATTGGGCAGCAAATAACTTAAAACTCCTCCCCCTCCCCTCCCCCTCCCCCTCCCCCTCCTCCTCCTCCTCCTCCTCCTCCCCCTTCTTATGTGGTTACTGACAGTGGTGGGTTTAAAAAAATTTTACTACCGGTTCTGTGGGTGTGGCTTGGTGGGCGTGGCATGGCTTGGTGGGCGTGGCAGGGGAAGGATACTGTAAAATCTCCATTCACTCCCCAATCCAGGGGAAGGTTACTGCAAAATCCCTATTCCCTCCCAATCAGCTGGGACTCCAGAGGCAGAGAATAGATGGAGGCGGGGCCAGTCAGAGGTGGTATTTACCAGTTCTCCAAACTACTCAAAATTTCTGCTATCAGTTCTCCAGAACTGGTCAGAACCTGTTGAAACCCACCTCTGGTTACTGCATACAATCACATGTATACTGTAATTTGTATATGTTTATCAAGAAGAATTATAATCCCATCCTTCTGGAGGTCTGCTTTGCCTCCAGTGCTGTCAGTGAACCAATTTATTCTTCAGTGAATGGTTTTCACTTCAAATGTACCCTTAAAACCCTTTCCAAAATTTAAGCCTAGAATACTGTCTTCTTAACAAATACAGTATGATGGAGTTAACGTACACTAATCCATATTCTATGTTCATGGAAAAATCATGCTTCTCACCAATCAGAATTCCTTCTTTTCATATTGAACATATTAAATGTCAACTTGCAAAGCTTTCAAGTTGCCATGAGCAGGAGGGAGGGAGAACTGAAGTGAATTCCATACATTTTTTCTGACCGCAATCAGAAAAATCATGAATTAATTAGGGCATCTTTCGGAAACTTGACATTAAGATTCTTCAATTTAATGAATGTTGTACATGCTGGCTAGAAACCCATTTTCTTCACATACGTGGTGGGGCATGAAGAGATTCTCCAAGAATTCCAAGTCCTGATCCAGCACCTTAAAAGGTCACATCAGGGCATCCATGTCTTCAACGTCCAACTCCCCCTTCAAAAAGCAGATGGAGAAAGGGAAATGGAACCCAATCCTTCCTGGTTCATTATCTGCTAAGAAAAACCGTCTCCAAAGCTATGAAAAATAAAAAACATAAAACATAAAACCTGGACAGGAACATGCTGACAACAATCTTGCATTATATTTGCCCTTGAGCAACTTCTTCTCAATTCAGTGCATCAGTCAGAGCTGCTTGTGACTTAGCTCCTATTTGGCTTGATTTCTTGTCAGGTCAGAATGAAGAAGAAAAAAAAATAATGATCTAAGAAAGGTTATGAAAGATGTCATTGTCACTTTATCATGAGTTACTTAGACTTGGGACTGTGGAGGAACCTAATGAGGCTAAGACGCTGTGTGCAATGTCAGGTATGCATCCTCATTAATACTGGAAGGTCCATCAGATTTGATCAAAGCCAGAGCATGAGGCAGCCCAGGGTGATTTGGAGCATATGTTAATTTACCCAGGATAGAATAGGCCGATTTGAACCTGCTGCATTCCTGTTCGAGAATGAAGACACCCAACCTCTGTCTCTGGGATTTTGTTATAATATAAATAAAGGTAGCAAGACCTTTATTTACCAGGAAGGTGGGGAAACAAGACAAAACAACAGACTAAATTGAAGCACTGTACAGAAGAAGTGACAACAGAGTAGCATCAGATGCAAACTTCAGCGGATGTATTTCCAAATCACAGTAACCTTTAGAATGATTGCAACTGATTGATCTAGTTACAGTGACTTAGAAACTAGTCATGGGTTTGACTTATGATACATATTTTTACCATTCACTCTACTGTTGAATTTATATTTACTGACAAAAAAATAAAGGGAGACTAGTATAGATCTATTTCAAGCTATTTAGCTCTCATCAGCCAGCCATACCCTTATGGGATTCGAAGCTGGGCTACTTGCATATTTGGTAGATGTATTAACCTCTAAGCCATGGGCTCTCCTCACTTTGTTGGCTATACCAGGGGAGAAATTAAGTCATGGGTGAAATCCTATCGGTTCAGAGGAAACGGTAGTAAAAAAAAAGCTACTGGTTTATCCAAAACGGTATTTTCATGATCAGCTGTGCTGCGTGATTTATATTCACTAGGAAGCAGGAAATCCTGTTTTCTAGCGAATCTAAATTGCACGGCACAGCTGTTTCCTCCCCTCGCTGTTCTACTTACCTTGTTAAGCCTTCTTTTTCTGGGCGAAGCACGTGTTTGGTTCGCACTGCACATGCATGTGTGCAGCGTGCATTTGGCATGCACTGCACATGAGCGGGCAGCAAACCGGTGACAATCCGCAGAGGATTTCACCACTGGATTAAGTGTTTTTTCCACTTAAGTGATAGTCCACTCATTATCAGGGCAACCTGGTCTACCCAAATATGAGATGCAGTACACTCCATCCCAAATTTGGGTAGACCAGGTTGCCCTGATAGACTGGTCTCACCAGAAAAAACACCCATTCACTCTACTATTCCTTTGTCTCTTGTTTTAAGTGGCTGTGTGAATGTGTTTGTGAATGTTGTTAGTTAGCCCATGAATAAATTAGTGACATTTGCTAGCTTCCAATTTATTTTATGAAGTTAATCCCTTATACTTTTGCCTCAAAGCCCAAGAACCAACTTAATTTTAGTCAGGAGGAGGCATAATCTTGCCTTTTGGACATGTCCTCTCATTTGTCCTTAGTCTTTCTGTCTGATATTTGACAGACACATTCCCTACCATAGTAGTTATGACTGCTACAAATTTCATTGAAATATTTGCCAGTGCAACAATGTTAGGATTGCTTTTACTATTGTTATTTACAAAAACAAAACCAAAAAAACCCCAGAATTTTTCCATAGTAATATTCAGGGTCAGGACAACACTGAACAATGGTAGTGGTCTGGAAATTGGATATCTATGAACCAAATTAAGTAATCTTAATATTTATTGGGTGTAATGAAAACATGAAGGAGAGAATAGGGGATTTTTCACTCAAGATGTAACTACTGTATGTCAGAATATCCTATGACCACAGGATG
Organism: Pituophis catenifer annectens; assembly: GCF_029215685.1. Taxonomy (NCBI): domain Eukaryota; kingdom Metazoa; phylum Chordata; class Lepidosauria; order Squamata; family Colubridae; genus Pituophis; species Pituophis catenifer. The sequence continues at coordinate 103,850,993 of NW_027256881.1, forward strand.
TTTATATTGTCAGATATTTATTTTCAGAGGATTTGGCTAGAAGGAAACACCCTATCTTGAAGTGAAGTGCAAGATTTGTTTCTCATTTAAACTGAAATTCTAGAGATTGCCAAATCCCTGGCATGTTTGAAAAATCAAACTGTAATTTACTATTTAGTCTTTCTATCAAAATTGCCAATTATCTAAATAGCTCTGAACACATTCTTCCCTCCCATGGACAAATTTAATATTCCTGTGTATTTCTTTGAAGTTGAATTTCTTGGCTATTCCTTGACAGTTCTTCTAATCTCTTCCAGTCTCTTTGAAGTATTTCTCTCCTGGCTAGATTTTGCTATTCCACCCAATTTTATATCTTTACCACTTTTATTATTAGGATGTGCCAAATATATAATAGCCTTTCCTACAGTGATGTGTGGAAGCATAGATTGTAAAACTACCTTCGTAAATACAGTATGTCTGTAAATCTCATCACACATTCTTATAGATTTCCATCATCAATGCCTTGATTGCTTAGCATTAATGGAAACATATCATGTTGTTTTCACCCAGCAACCTATCACAAGTGTATGTTATCTTATTTGACTTCTAGTTTTTGTAATTTGTTTTAATTAGAACCTAAACACAACAAATGTAATTATTTTAAGAACATTAGTTGAAGATACAGATAAAGTTTGAACAGTAATGAGATAATCTACTCTTTTTTGCTGATAGATAAGAAAGCAATGAAGACTAATGGACCACAGGACTAATGGATACAAATGAAAAAACTGCTGGATGTGCAGGAAGAAGTCTGAACATAATTGAGAACAATGTTCTCAGTAGGCATGAACATAAATATTTGAAGGAATAAATGATGATGATGATGATGATGGTAGTGGTCATGGTGATGAATGATGATAATGACATCATCATCAACTTTATTTTGAATGAATATGGGCCAACCAAAAATAACCCAGTGAATTCTAATTTTTGGAATTCACTAAGAATTTAGAAGCATATAGGATTTTTAAATTAACTCAAACACATTTTAAAAACCCAAGGCAAATAATCTGATCTTCTAGGGATTACAGAATGATGGAGACTGAATATAATGTTTATCTAAGGGATCATTGTAAGAAAATATAAAAGAAGCTTCCAATTCAAACTCTGTTGTTGCCACCCTTCATAAGTCTTCAATTTAAAAGCAAACAAAAGATCAGAGACCTTATTATCAGATTAGTCAAAATTCTTCTCATGGATGTAAAAGCATCACATATGCTCAGTAACACTCAACAAAGGAGTCTTTCAAAAATCATATTCACCACTTCCAAATTTGTGTCAAGTGGAGATAGAAGCACAGTTTTAGCTTCATACTGAACACTGAACATACAAACACACAGAAACACAAATTTGGGGAAAAGTGAGAATGTACAGCTGGTTGTATTAATGTTAAGGGAAACTAAAACTGACAGTAGCCATATGAGTAGTATAGTTTCCAAAAATAACTTTTAATAAAGTTAAATCCAAAGATAAAGTAGGGTTCCATGGCAAGAGAAGCTAATGGGAAAAGGTGTTCAAGATGGATGGGAAACCCAATAAAGAAGATTCTAAAAACACATTCGCTCAGAGTTCCAGCTGAGAAAAAAAAGATGGATTTACAAAAAAGCTTAATGAAGACAAAAAAGGACACATACAAGAAGTATAAAGGACACGTTAGGAACAAGCTAAGGTTTGAAATGTGGTACAGTTGGTGAGGAATCCAACAAAACGAATATAGATATATATATTTCCTTAGGAATGTTTAAAAGAAAGGAAAGAGAGAAGAATCAAATTGCTCTTTAAATACAGCAAAATGTAACAATGAAAAAGTAGAGCTACTCATTTGTTATTTGCCTCAGTTTCATTTACTGTAGTTAGAGGACATATATTCATTAGATAATTGTGAAGAACAGAGGTACAACTGGATTTTGAGACTGAGAGTAACATAGCAAGGAAATATTTTTTTTATCATTGTCAAGGAATTTAAATCTTCAGGATGAGATTGCTTTTCTAGAGTAATAAAGGAATCTGCTGGTCATTTGCTGAGCTTTATGTGTTATCCATGAGAAATCCTAATAAAATAAAAACCTGAAGTTTGGCAAAAGAGAAAAGAAGATCAATGGAATTACATACCAATCAAACTGATATTGATACGTACACATTCTAAAATTAGAAAATTAACAATAGGTTGCAGATAGGCAGTACCTTGAAATAATGTGGTGATTATGGGACACTACCATGGATTTGTCAGGAAGAAGTCTTGCTAGACTCTTTGGTGCTGTCTCTCTATCTCTGTCTCTTTCTGTTTCCTCTTTCTCTTCTACTGATTCATTTTATTATAGACTATGGGAATGGCATAATGTATCTTTATTTCATCAAAGTGTTGGACAAAGTACCTGATGATTAGCCAACTAGGTAAGAATGGATTAGACGGAATACACTGAGATAGGTTCTTTGCCCGATGATGAAGGCTGAGCAGATATAAGTGAATTCAAGCCATCTGAGCCCACTTGAGTAAATAGTAATAGCACTTGGACTTATGTACCACTTCATAGTACTTTGCATCCCTCTCTATGTGGTTTACAGAATCACCATATTGCCCCCCCCCAACAATCTATGTCCTCATTTTACTGACCTCAGAAGCATGGAAGGCTGAGTCAACCTTCAGGATCAAACTCCTGGAATGAGTAGTGAGTTAGCCTACAGTACTGTATTCTAATCACTGCGCCACCACACAAGAACCCTTGTCATGGTCAGATCACTCCCTCCTTCACCTGGACCTCTGAACCACCACACCCCGCCGCAGGGAGGCGGAACCAACCAGGTGGTTCTGCCCCAGGCGCCTGATGGATCCTGAGAGATTCCAGATGGAGCTTGGGCCATTTCCTGAGGTTCTGGCACACGACTCGGCTGAGGACTTAGTGGCCACCTGGGATAGGGCGGCTGCTGGAGCTTTAGACCGAGTCGTGCCTTTGCGGCCTCTGACCCGGCGCCGGTCTCACGTGGCTCCTTGGTATACTGAGGAGCTGCGGGAGATGAAGCGCCGGAAAACACGCCTAGAGAGCAGTTGGAGGGCTAGTCGTTCTGAATCCGACCGAACACTGCTAAGATCTCATATTAAGAATTACCTAGTGGCGATAAGAGTAGAGAAGAGTAACTACTTTTCTGCTCTTATTGCATCATCAGATAATCGCCCAGCCGCCCTGTTTAGGGTGACCCGCTTCCTGCTCCACCAAGGGGTGTGGGAAGATCCCTTGGAGGGTAGAGCTGAGGATTTTGTACAATATCTGTATGACAAAATCGCTCAGATTCGGGAACAGCTGGACTCTGACTGGGTTGATCCAGGGGAGATGACAAGGGCAGGTCCTGAGAATATTATTTGGGAAGAGTTTGATCCTGTGACTCCCGAAAGCGTGGACAGGATACTGAACAGACTAAATGCGACCACATGTTTATTGGACCCGTGTCCCTCCTGGTTGGTACTGGCCTCCCGCGAAGTGACACGAGGCTGGCTCCAGGAGATTATAAATGCTTCTTTGAGTGAGGGTGTCTTTCCCGCCGCCTTGAAAGAGGCGGTGGTGAGGCCCCTCCTCAAGAAGCCCTCCCTGGACCCAGCTGTGTTAGCAAATTATCGTCCTGTCTCCAACCTTCGCTTTGTTGCAAAGGTTGTTGAGAGTGTGGTTGCACGACAACTGCCTCAGTACCTGGATGAATCGAATTATCTAGATCCATTCCAGTCGGGCTTCAGGTACAGCACAGAGACAGCATTGGTCGCATTGGTTGATGATCTCTGGAGGGCTCGGGACAGGGGTTGCTCCTCTGTCCTGATCCTATTAGACCTCTCAGCGGCTTTTGATACCATCGATCATGATACCATGCTGCACCAGTTGGAAGGGTTGGGGGTGGGGGGCACTGTTTTACAGTGGTTCTCCTCTTTCTCTCTGACCGGTCGCAGTCTGTGTTGACAGGGGGGCAGAGGTCGACCCCGAGGCCCCTTATATGTGGGGTGCCACAAGGATCGGTCCTCTCGCCCCTTCTGTTCAACATTTATGTGAAGCCGCTGGGTGAGATCATCCGTGGTTTTGGGGTGAAGTACCATCAGTTCGCTGATGACACCCAGCTGTACATCTCCACCCCAGACCACCCCAATGATGCCCTCGAAGTGATGTCCCGATGCCTGGAGGCCGTACGGATCTGGATGGGGAGGAACAGACTCAGGCTTAACCCATCCAAGACTGAGTGGCTGTGGTTTCCGTCGTCCCGATATAGTCAGTTGGCACCATCTCTGACTATTGGGGGTGAGTCGTTGGCCCCCACAGATGGGGTTCGCAACTTGGGCGTCCTCCTAGACTCGCGGCTGTCTTTAGAACAACATATGACGGCCGTGGCCAGGAGGACTTTTTATCAGGTTCGCCTGATTCGCCAGTTGCGTCCCTTTCTGGATCGGGACTCGTTACGCACGGTCACTCACGCTCTTGTCACCTCACGCCTGGATTATTGTAATGCTCTCTACATGGGGCTCCCCTTGAGAAGCACCCGGAGACTCCAACTGGTCCAGAATGTGGCCGCGCGGGTGGTGACGGGAGCAATGTGGCGCTCTCATGTGACCCCCCCCTGCATGAGCTGCACTGGCTCCCAGTGGTCTTCCGGGTGTGCTTCAAGGTTTTGGTTACTACCTTTAGAGCGCACCATGGCTCAGGACCAGGGTACTTACGAGACCGCCTCCTGCCACCAGTAGCCTCTCACCGACCAGTTCGCTCCCACAGAGAGGGGCTCCTCGGGGTGCCATCAGCCAAACAATGTCGACTGGTGGCCCCCAGGAGGAGAGCCTTCTCTGTGGGGGCACCTGCCATCTGGAACGAGCTCCCCCCGGAGATACGGAGGATCCAAGACCTACGCATCTTCCGCCACGCCCTAAAATTGTTTTTATTCCAACAGGCTGGTCTGGCCTAACTCTCCCTTTTAAATTGGCCTTTAAATTGGCTTTAAATTGGGTTTTAAATCTCTTTTAGTTAAATTGGATGTTTTAATCTTTGAACCTAATCCTAAATTATTTAATATTTTTTAATATTTTTTAACTTTTGTATGTCTTTGTATTTATTTATGGCTGTTCACCGCCCTGAGTCCCTCGGGAGTAGGGCGGTATACAAATATGAAAAATAAATAAATAAATAAATAAATAAATAAATAAATAAATAAACAGAATCCATCCTATTTCTTTCACTTTCACCTCAGGCTTGAAATGTTGAGATTAGACAATTTAGAACTACGCTGCCTTTGGTCTGACCTAAGCGTAGTACACAAAATTATCTGCTACAACGTCCTACCTGTCAATGACTACTTCAGTTTCAACCGCAATAATACACGAGCACACAATAGATACAAACTTAAGGTAAACTGCTCCAAACTCAATTGCAGAAAATACAACTTCAGCAACAGAGTGGTCAATGCCTGGAATGCACTACCTGACTCTGTAGTTTCTTCCCAAAACTCCCAAAACTTTAACCTTAGACTGTCTACTGTTGACCCATTCCTAAGAGGTCTGTAAGGGGCATTCATAAGCGCACCGATGTGCCTACTGTCCCTGTCCTACTGTCCCCATTTATTTGTTTCCTTATCCTGTATTCATAATCATGTTTATGCTTATATCTGTTATTTTATATGTGTTTGACAAATAAAATAAATAAATAAATCCAGAAAGGAAAGAGATGGAGAGAAAGCAAGCAACAGAATTAAAGGGGTCAATATCTGGGAGATCTAGGAGGAAACTTAACACAGAGTGAACACTGGGACTGTGTTTTGTAAATACTTGTTGAAAATAAATTCATTGTAAATAGCGTGTGTGTGTGTGTGTGGGGAACCCATACAAGCCTCTACTTGTTTCCTAATCAATTGCCACCCTTGCAAAGCAAAATGCATCTCCAGTTCAAAAAGATTTGGCAATAAATCATAACTGTCTGAATATTTTACCTTTATGGAGTTCTTGACAGAAAATTCTTAGGACTTAGCTAGATTAAGCTATTTATTACAAACAAGAATGAAGCTGATGACTCATTGCAGAGCATTATATATTTCTACTCTAAAATTTAAACTTTTGACCTTTTTTGGCCTATCTTTCTAAGTTAAGCAATACTTGATGGTTCACTTGATAGTTATGGGTGGTTGAGATATCATATATAGTAATCATCTCTATCTTGGGAATCCCTGATTCATGTCATGCCCAGAATTGGCCCTTATAATTTAAGATTTATATTCTTCAATATTTGTATACATGTTGTGGAATAAGGAAATTAACACATAATACAAAATTGGGTAGGATAGCAAATATCCTGTAATCAGAAATAAAATTCAAAGGGTTCTTGAAATCTCTGTCCAGGAAACAGAAATTAATGGACTGGATGGAGGTGGGGGATACCTTGTTTAGTAATAGATTTGTGAAATAGTTCTTGGAATAAAAGTTGCTAGCAAACTGATTATGCATCTGCAATGTGATGTGGCAAATCTACAACATTAGGCTGATTCAATATCACAGGAAGTATTAGATCAATTTCATCGCATATTGCACAACTATAGGCATCATGCTTTAAGAGTTATTAGACAAACTGGAAAAGGTTCAGAGAATGGCACCAAGAATGATAGTGATGAAGAGAGATTGAAAGAAGTGGGCATGTTAACCTTTGACAAGATGAGACCGAGGGGTATAGAATACGTTTTGTGCAAAATTACTGGAATTGAACATCCTTGTGTTCCCTGGAGCATTCCTTTATTCTTCCAATTTGGAGCTTTTACAGAAGAATTTTTTACTTTCTTCACTTTTACGTTCTGATGGCAAACCTTTGTTTTGCTTTAAAATTGTGTTGAATTTATCATATATTTTGTACAGTTATTGTATAGCAATTATTTTCAGCCATCAAAACTTGTCAATGAGCAGTCAGTTAGGATTCTCAGGTCCAGAAAGAAATTCAAGATCATATATGGCTTTGGAGCTTTAACTTGCATACCTCTAGTTGGCTGGTTTAAAATAGCAAAAATGGGTGGGTAGCTCAATTTAGCAATCTTCAGTTGGAAAATCTCAGTCTGGGCTCCTAGATAGGGGGCAAAGAAGAAGGTTTAGTGAAATCTTCACTCAACAGATTCTTATTAGAACGAATTAAACAAGATCTAATGGTCCCTGCAACTATATATTCATGGTTGCAAATGAATAAAGTAGCCTTCAAAGACTAGTTTAATGAAAAGAAGGACATGGGGAGACATGATAGCAGTCTTCCAATATCTCAGGGATTGCCACAAAGAAGAGGGAGTCAAGCTATTCTCCAAAGCATCTGAAGGCAGGACAAGAAGAAATGGATGGAAACTAATCAAGGACAAAAGTAACATAGAACTAAGAAGAAATTTCCTGACAGTTAGAACAATTAATCAGTGGAACAACTTGCCTCCAGAAGTTGTGAATTCTCCAACATTGGAAGTTTTTAAGAAGATGTTGGACAACCATTTGTCTGAAATGGTATAGAGTTTCCTGCCTGAGCAGGGGGTTGGAGTAGAAGGTCCCTTCCAATTCTATTCTATTCTATTCTATTCTATTCTATTCTATTCTATTCTATTCTATTCTATTCTATTCTATTCTATTCTATTCTAGCCCCAAACTAAATATAACTTTACTTTGAAATCAATTTTATGAAACTGGGCATTTAGGCCAAACTTTGCTTAAGAATTATTGGTTTTCAAGTATTATCATCTGGAGCATCCTGTCCTTGTGTGCTTAGTGTTATAATAATAAAAGACAATTCAAAAATTAGTCCATGGAGTGTCATGAAAGAGGATAAAAAACTAGAGATTGAATTGTTTAGGCCAGGCCATGTTTAAGCCTGTATCAGATGATTCATATGCTTATCATCTTCGTGGCTCTTTTATAAAAAAAAATGTATTGGCTTAGATATAGCTTTGTGTACATAAATAAGCCTACCTAGAACTGATGTTTATTCATTTTAACTCCTAGTTTATGCTTCTCTACCTTTTCTTTTGTTTCTCTAAAGGGCTAATTTGCAAGTGTCTCAAAAAGACAGCCTTCCGCCTCCCCTTGCACCATATCACATGATCCAGCTTTGAATTCAAAGCTCCAAAACATCTATTGTTTCATCATATTTGTTTTACAATAGAGAGAATCATTTCTATTTTGCATTTGACTTTGCAAATGTAACTGAAGAGGAATGACAAGAAGAAGGGCTGCACAACTGCTTCATACAAAGAAGAAGCAGCCACACAAAATTCAATACAGCCAGGAAAAGATAAATAGTCAAAGGAAGAATTGTTTTTTAAATATTCATCATCCAGGCATCAGCTACTGATCTATATAGGATTTCTTTTTTTTCAAACAAGACCTTTGTGGCTTGGTGCCCAGATATTTGTAGGCCTGTCTACTCCATCTAATATAGATATCATTCCAACTGATTAGATCTAAGAGGATAAAATTGTTATTGACTTTATCTTTTCAAGAGATTTGTGAGACTGAAGCCATAAGGTGAGGCTTTTCAATGGCAGTGCCAATGCTTGCAACAACTCCAAGAAGAGATGAAGTTAGCTTACTTATCAAATATTCTTCACTGATGTTTGGGAAGTTTCTAAAGATGGAGCTACTCCAAAGAGACTTCCCTGATTATTATCATGTCATCTTTAACTTCCTTTTTTGCTGCTTGTATTTTTGTGCTTTGTGCAGGTTTTAGTACACTTATGGAATTCATACAATGGCAACATTACTTGGTTTTATATTCTATATAAGATGCTGAGATTCTTTTTATTGGGGTGGGACAGAAATATGGGAAATTAATCAATCTATGCATCTCACACCCAGCATTGACAGGATAGTGGCACTAAAAATTGGCCTATCCTTCTTCAATAGCAGTATATAAGTAGAGAGTGTGCAGTTTGCTGAACCTATAAAGGAAGTTCAGTTTCTCTCTCTCTCTCTCTCTCTCTCTCTCTCTCTCTCTCTCTCTCTCTCTCTCTCTCTCTCTCTCTCACACACACACACACACACACACACACACACACACACACACCCATCCATCTATCTATCCATCCATCCATCTATCCATCTATCCATCTATCCATCTATCCATCTATCCATCTATCCATCTATCCATCTATCCATCTATCCATCTATCCATCTATCAATTAATCATCTCCCCCCCCCTTCCTATCCTATTATCATATTTTTCAGATTATAAAACACACCAGTATATAAGACGCACCAAGATTTTGAAGAGGTAAGTAAGAAAAAATAAGTTTTTGTCCTACCTGGCCCTCAGGAGCACTCTGCAGGCCTCCCATTTTTGGGAGTGCTCCATTTTTGCGAAAAACGAGGCACGCAGAGTGTTTGGGAGGCCTGCAGAGTACTCCTGGGGGCTGGGGATGCCGCCTTGAGTCTTCCGAGAAAGGCAGCATACAAGTTGAACAAATGAATAAAATAAATAAATAAAATAAAAATGCCCCCATTTTTGTGAAAATTGGGTGAAAAACGGACCTGTTTTTTTGCAAAAATGGAACAAGTGGGGTGGGGCTTTGGGAGGCCAAAAATGGCTGTATTTGGTGTATAAGACGCACCAACATTTCCACCCTTTTTTAGGGGGGGAAATGTGCATCTTATACTCCGAAAAATACAGTAGATACTGTTCTACTCTTGATCTAATTATACCTTTTTGAAGAAATTTCAAAAATGCAAGAAAAGAACATCAGGAAGAAACATATTTCAACTGCATGTATATAAATATTTCTGACAGTTGTGAAAGCAATATGTAGGATAGGCATGTATATACAAGACATCTTACAATTTAATTTAGTGCATTTACAATTGTACATTAATTAGTATTGTATGCATATTAGATAAGCAATTGAGATCATCTAATCTGATTAGATTAAGATTCTTATCATTTTAAAACTTTGGAACAAATTTGAAAAGTCACCAAGTGAGTTTAGTTTCAACTCTTAAAAAACATTAAAAAATTAATCATAAGCTTAAGAACTTAAATAATTTGAAAGCAAGAGCAAAAAGCAATATATGTTTTTGATCTAAGAGTTATAAATGCATTAGGGATCCATTTAAATTTAAAATATTGACTTTTATTATAAAATTTTGGAATTAACTATAATGTAAAAAATAAATAGCTTCTCATGGGAACCAGACTTATTTTGGCTAGTTTACATTTGTAACATAAATAAGTATCTTTATGATTTTAGAAAATGTCATAACATTGGAAATATTAAGGAGATATTTCAAGAATGGAGCCAGGAATTAATAGCTACAATATCAATAGTGTCAGTAATGATGTCTGACTCAATGGACAGGCTAAGTCCAAAAGATGTTAATGAGGGAATGACAGATGTGGAACAAATTTTGTCTGATAAGACAGAGAAATACTGAAAGTGGATGTGCAAATGACAGAGAGTGATTGGAAAGAGGGTACCTTATTGGACATACAAAAGAAACTGGCTGAATTTTTAAAAATTAAAGGAGAAATTCAATTGATAAATGAAGAGAATGACCTGGAAAATGTTTTCTTATTGGGTCTACAAAAGCAGCTTTTTAAACCCTTGAAGAAGACTGGGAACTGTCTAACCCACACTGCAAAAGGTCACTTTGTCATTACCTTTGTCATCCTTCTCCCTGCCAAAGGGCTGCAGCTATATCTCCCATATCTGGCCCATTTCTATCACATTCATCTTCCTTGCTCTCTATATTTCAGAATCTTTGCCATTGACCAGGGCATTCTAGAAAGTCACCACAGACTCATCTTTATTTCTCATCTGGAAAAGCCTAAGTAATCCTTTCCACCAATATGATCTAACACCATCCATTCCAAACAAAAATCAAGAGCCTTCTAGTTCCAAGTTCTTTCAGTGCTGCACAAAGTAGTCCTCAGACATGTATTGTCAAAATACCACACCGATAGCAAACATTCTTCTCTCACAGAGTCCTGCTGCCTAATGTAAAAGATGCAGCTCACCTCTGATACTTGGTTGTCAAAAGCACTGAGTTTGGGCCTAACTGAATCATCACCACTATTGTTGTACAATAGGAGTTAGACCAAAGTGTATGTTGTACAATAGTGGTACAGTACAGACCAGGGGATACGTTGTAGCTCAATTTGTTGATGCCATCAGATCAACAATCTCACCTAGTTGCACAGTTGCTGCTTGGCTGCTAAACTCTACCAGCATATCAACAGGATTCTTAGCTGTGATAAAATGCCTCTGCCACCACTGATCAACCTGGTATTCCTGCTATTGTTCAAGCGCCAGTTCTTGCATTGACCTGGCCTACTGACATGATCTCTTGTGGTTCCTTCTCAATCACTAATCCATCTGGAATCACTTTTTACCTGGGCTATTCAGAAAGCCCTAGGTGTATTGGTCTGGTATCCACCACAAGCTCTCTTCCACAGAATCAATAATAAAAACAGAATCCAAAACTTATCTGCACTTTCCTCAGCCCATGTCATGTCCTTCTCAAACAAAGATTGAAGGCAAACTCTTGGATCAGTCAACAACACATATTCCATTCCAATGCTTTACATTCACATACATATTATTCTCTTGTCTTTTGTCTCATCATAATGACCAAATATCATGGTAGTAGACAAGGACCAGAAGACAGAAGTGGGGATAGAAGTAGGAGTGCAAATGACAGCAATCAAGAAAGAGTATGAGAGGCTGAAGAAGGAGACCAGAAGGAGGAAGTAGAAAGGATGTGGAAAATAAAGGGAAAATTGGCCCCAGTGGTAGTAGCAGCACTTGGGACTATGACTTCTAAGCTGGGAGAGTGGCTCCATCAGAGTTCTCTCTCTAGAAAAGTGTAAAGGAACAGTTAAGAAATCGCACAAGGCCCTCAAATTCTCTGGGACTCTATGTCTGTCTGTCTGTCTGTCTGTCTGTCTGTCTGTCTGTCTGTCTGTCTGTCTTTATCTATCTATATCCATCCATCCATATCTATATCTATATCTATATCTATATCTATATCTATATCTATATCTATATCTATATCTATATCTATATCTATATCTATATCTATATCTATATCTATATCTATCTATCTATCTATCTATCTATCTATCTATCTATCTATCTATCATCTATCATCTATCTATCTATCTATCTATCTATCTATCTATCTATCTATCTTTATCTATCTATCTATTATCAATCATCAATCATCTCATCTATCACCTATCATTGCATCTATTGTCTAGCATTTCATTCTGTTTAAAATATTTCACTTTGCTTGCTAAAGAAATTCCATTACTAAAAGATTCCTTTCCAATACTAAATATTCCTCTCATTCCCAAACACTAAGGAAAATTGTCAGGTTTGTGATTTACTGTCATCACTTTTAGCATTAATAATTGTGTTTAATTAATTATGTTAAATTGTTTTTGTGATGTACAGAATATGCATCTTACTTATTGTGTATCAAAAATTAATGTGTGATTTGAGAAAATGGGAAATTCATACATAAAGGGTACTTTAAAAAAACACAGAGAAGCTACAACAAAATAAGTATTTCATTCACTAGGTATGCTCTATCTTTAGCATCTTTTCTTTTTAAAAAAACCCAGAGAGATGGAGTATGGATATTTAACTTAGAAGCTTTAACTTACGCAATGAAGAATAAATCCAATGAGCTTTATAGGATTTACTCCTGAATAAATGCATTTAGAGAGCAATTACAGAACAATCCTAAGATATTGAAGGATAATTTTTCTATTAACAGTTTCTTTTGCTTTGCTTGCTCAGAAAATAAAAACCATGTGGAAAGGAATGTGGGTGTTGATGTGGGTGTAAATGTTGTGTGTAGTTGCACAGAAAGCATTTCTCTTTGTGGGAAACCACTGTTGATATTATTGGAGAAATAAAAAAAATGTTTTGATTTTTGGCTTTTCATCTGAGTGCAGAATAGAAATCTTAAATATTTGAATGTTAAGAAGAACCAATCTTTTACAATTATAGTTGGCTTATCACTCAGGATCTGACCATTGATGCAAATCTATCATACTAGGTTAGCAGAAGTGCCTTACTTAGACAGTGCTATACTCCAAAGGATATGAGAAGTTATTAATATACAAATATTGCAGATTATAACTATGTCTACCAGTTTCATGATTCTACTAGCTATGTGCAATTATTTTCACAATAGTTCCAGCTAATACAATACAATGTTTTTGCTTATCCCTTGAAGTTGAAAGTACTATTTAATACTACCATATGTGGTGGACGTGCCCCAATATAAAAAAAAATACTGGTGTAAAATTAAGAGATAGTTGGAAGAAATTACGCAACAAAAGATAGAATTTAAACCGGAGCTGTTTTTATTAGGAATATTAGACTCGAGAATGGAAAAGAACTTGCAATATATAATACTACATATATTAACCACGGCTAGGATTTCCCTTGTGCAAGATTGGAAACAGAGTAATACACCATCAGAGGAAACAGTGATCTGAAAGATACTTGAATGCGCAGAAATGGACAAAATAACTATGGAAATAAATGAAAGAGTATATTCAGACTATTACAAAGTATGGAATAGAGTGTATAAGTGGCTAGAAAACAGAAACCTAAATAAGAAATAGGAGTTTGAAATAAATATTGACTAGATAATAAAGTTATCAATTACTGTTAAAGTCAAATTAAAGATTATGTAAGTATAATGTAAATATTTGTATGATTAAAATGACTGTTATAGTTGTTATAAAGGATAGAAAGATAAAGTAGAAGAGTGAATTACAAAAGCAGAATATACATGCTGACACTGAACACTGTAAAAATGTGATATATTGTTGTGTTTTGTCCTGTTTTTTATTGTTTTTTCCTGTTTTTTCTGTTTTTAAAGGTGAAAAATATTTAATAAAAACTATTTTTTTAAAAAAGAAAGTACTATTTAAATCTGATTATTTTATAAGCTGTTCTAAGGTGGCATGGTGAAATATAAACTGTCACAAAGCTGAAAAGACAACCTCAACAATGCCTAGGTTGTCTCAGGCCTTATGTACATGCATACAAGTGGTCACACATTACATCTGATATTTATCTTGGATTAGTGACCACATGATCAAAATAAGAGGACAATGTCCTCAGTCCCCTGCCATGATCTGATCACTCCATGGTTTAGATATCAATCACTACCTCACTTGACTTCTAAGGGCATTATGGGGCTGATTAAAATAGTTCATTCATCAATGGATCTAAATGGTTTCTTAAGGACATCTGGAGATTTTCCTAGTGATCAAGTAATTTTTCAAAATATTTGGTTTCTATCAAATTCAGAGTTAACCAGGGTACCTCAACGGGTAGACAAAAATAGCATTTCTTAGGGCACAGATTTCAAGAGCATCTGAAAAAGCAATGAGATATGAAGCAATTCAAGAGACACCTATAGCAGCACAGAAACAAAGATTGAATGTGACTGAACATTGTTGCTATTGAGATGTCAGGCTCCAAAAATCAAAAACCAAGAAAGACATGTTGAGATTCTTCTAAGCAGTTTCCCTTATTGTTCCTCACCTAGAGACAGAAATTTTGCCAAATTAAAGCAGATGATTTGCACCAGAAAACATACACTCTGGGAAGCGCCATCTTCATTCTCTTTCTCCTATTCTCTTGCTCCTCTGGAATGCACTCCCTTCCTCCTGGGAATCCAGATATCATTTCATCAACTGAGTAACATTTCTCAACTTTGGTTACTTTCAGGCATGTGGACTTCAGGATCCCCAGATGCTGGCTAGGGAATTCTGAGAGATAAGGTCCACACATCTTAATGTTGTCAAGGTTGAGAAACAACCATGTAAAGAATGGCTTTGAAAGATAGTGGGAAGATTCATTAACAAGGCAACCATCAGTCAAATTTAGTTTTAGACCTTGGTTTCTTAGCATTGATTTCTTAGTCTGGTCTACTCTATAGGCTGATAGTTATATACCCATGTTCATGATTATTCATTTGCTGAATATAATTATTAAGGTTCTCTGTATCCTTTTGGGTAAGGAATTAGAAGAAAACCTATGCACAGGTTGTTGCATCACTTTTGTGAGATTCTTTGTAAAAAAATTCATTGGATATGACACAGAAATAATATTGACCTTCCTGGTAAATGACTGTCGGGACATGGAGGGAGGAAATGAATCCCCTCCTGGTCTAGCTTAACCTTTAAGCAATAACAATAGTAATAGCACTTAGACTTATATACTGCTTCACAGTGCTTGACAGCCCTCTCTAAATGGTTTACAGAGTCAGCATATTGCCCCCAACAATCTGAGTTTTCATTTTACTGACCTCGGAAGGATGGAAGGCTGAGTCAACCTTGAACCTGGTGAGATTTGAACTGCCAAACTGCTAGCAGCTGGTGATCAGCAGAAGTAGCCTGCAGTACTGCACTCTCACCACTGCGCCACTGCAGCTCGTCATTGATGAGTGCAATACTGCACTCAAGCAGGATTGGATCATGGTATCTACCCATGAAGGTTGAAAGTTGGGTGCATTGTTTTCTGGTACTTCTTCTCTGACCTAAACAAGCACACAATGTGCATAGGGGAAAAACAGTCATGTTCTTGATTTCTCCAGTGTGGGGCTCCAAGGGTTTGGCCAAGAGGATGTCTATCTAACTGGCTGCTGCACAAGTTGATTTCATGTTATGTGAAAATGATCCTGGGAGACAGGAAGTAGAGCTGCAGATTGGATAATGAGTATGTAAAAGGTATGTCAGTCCACAGAAAGAGAAGAGGCATGAGAAGCATTTTACAAGAGACTTTCCCTCTAGTTACTCTCCCTCTAGTTTTATGGAGAGTAAAAGGAAAGGAAAGGAGAAATACTTTCAATCTTACAAGATTCTGTTAACAGAAAAGACAAAGCTAGTACTCCTGCTTATGTTTCTTGTCTGAACTACCTTGAAGAGCTAATAGTTGCAGATCAGGATGCCTTTGCCACAGTGGCTCTTAGACTGAGCAAAGGCAATAATGCATAAAGTATGTTTGTCCTTAGAGTTGTCCCAACAGAGTTTTATTAAGAGAATTCTTTAATCATTGTCAAAATCCACTTTTGTGCCAAACAAAGACTCTGCACATATTCCCCAGGTGGACATCCTAAGAAGCAAATCAACTATCTAATAGAAAATAGAAGATGGAAACATGTAATTTAGTCAGCCATTTTCAAATGCAGGTCCTGAAACAGGCCATGAATTATTGGTGTCAGATATACAGGTTAAACTTAGAAAATTAAAGAGAACAAGCAGTTCAGCAAGATTTGACCAGGAAAACAGACTGTGAGAATGTAAAATCAATATATATTCAATATACTCAAAGATTTGCAAAGATTCAACTGGCTTTCATAACAAGTTATCATGAAAATCAGAGAAAGATGTAGAAGGTAAATCTTTAGCAATAAGAAGGATATATAGCAACTCAATATCAAGCAAGAAAAGACAAAAACATAGTTTTAAGTAGATCGGAGAAAACTCAGGAAAATTCCTAGGCAAACTAGGAATATTCAAGTAATCACTGAAGAAAACTAATAAATTGAAAGTTAAAGGAAGATAAAAAGACTACATTGAAACATTTTATCATTTTATAATACTATTTATAATCAGGAGGTGACTCCAATAGAAGGTGGGCTGCAAAAGGCAATAAAGAGCCAGTTTGGTTTAGTGATTAAGTCACGAGGCTAGAAACCAGGAGATTGTGAGTTCTAGTAATATTTTAGGCTTGAAAACAGGCTGGGTGACTTAGGACCAGTCCAATGGTGGGTTTCAACTAGTGTTACCACCTGTTTGCATCATGCATGCACTTTGCTCTTCACTCTTTCTCTCTCTCTCAGCCCAACTCACCTCACAGGTGTGTTATTGTGGGGAAAATAAGAGAAGGAAGAGATATTAGTTATGTTTTGTGTTTGAATTATTTATAAAACATAATAAAGGCAAGATACAAGCAAACTAATAAATAGAAAGGCACTATTGGCAACATAATACCCACTGAATTGTTTAAAACTGCAGGAGAAGAGGCAGTTTAGATGCTAACTGTTCTATGGTAATAAATGTGGAATGAGGCTGTGTGTGCTAGAGATAGGGGAAGACTTGCATAGATACCATTCTGAAGCAAGAGAATGCAAGAAAACGTACAAATTACCCAAGCATTTCTCTCACAAACAAAGTATTATTAGGCTGTTTACAGAAAGGAACAAAGGGTTATGTGGAAAGAAAATTGTCCAATGTTTCTGAAAGGAAAGGCACAAGAACAGAAAACTAAGAAAAGATTTAAAAAAATGGATACAGCAAGAAACCTCATTGAAATATGTTCTTAAAACTTGGCTGTTCCCCTAGACCAAGGCTGTGAAACTCGTGGCCAGTGAACCAGATGCATCATGTGCTGGCCATGCACATGCCCATTTAGCAAAGGGAAAAAAAAAATCCCGAAATATCATGTGTCGCTGCCCTGATGATGTGAATTTGACAGCCCTGCTCCAGGCCTTGGACTAGAGTGGGTAACAGACGCCTTTAGTTTACATGATTGTATTATTTTTCCAGATTTTTCTTTTTTAGCTCTGTATAATGTTGTTTTTTTAATTGCTTTTGTTTTGCCTTCCTGGTCTCATGATTGATTGAAGGGGCTTAAAACTTCATGTTTTTTTTTTTTTAAGTAAATGGGAAGCTAACTTTTGCTTTATTGTAAATCATACTGGGAATGTGTCAGAACACCTGAATATTTATTTATTTATTTATTCTTTTGAGAAGACTTTAACATGAACAAGAAGCTACTGTAAAAATATAATTTGAAGAAATGGTTCAGGAAGGAAGGAAGACAATGATGCATTGTGTCCTAATAGCTATTTGTAGAATGAATATATATAAGAATGTAATATGATTTGAACAAATGACAGCTGGAATCAAAACTGGATGGTGAAACACTAATAATTTGAGATATGTAACCAATATTCACTCAGAGTTACCTTGAGGTAAGATGGGCGGCTTATAAATTTTATAAACAAACAAATATCACTTTGATAACAGAAAATAGGGAAGTTATGAAAGTTCAGTAGGAAAGTAAAAATAAAAGATGAAATGAAACTAGATTAATGTTATATACAAAGAAGAAAAAATATCCCAAACCTGCTTGATAAATTCATAGTTGCTAGTAAAGAAATGAAGGTTTGTTTCCTTGGTCTCAAGAATAGATAAAGTTGTACACTATGGCAAAGACATAAATAATAATAATTCTATGGAAGAAGTTACAACAAATTTAGACAAGGATATTTTCATGACAACAAACATCAGCACAGTTAAAGCAGTGTGCCTTTTGTTGGTATGATATGGTTGTAAAAGCTGTACATTAAAAAATGTGAGAGATAGAAGATAGACACTTTCAAATTATGGTTTTGCAGATAGTACCAATACGAGAGACTGTAAGAAGAGAAATCAATCAGTCAATAAAATAAAAGGCTAGCTGTTCCCTTGAGCAAACAGAAACTCATATATTTTTGCCTTGTAATAGAAATAGATGATGACTAATAGCTTTGAGAGAAATAGAAGAACGGGAAGACAATGAATGTGATAGATAGATGAGATTGGGCATATCACTGAAATATCCACGGAAATAGTGTCATCAGGATTAAGTTGAAATAGAGAACACTTGTCCATACAACCAGGAGTCAAGATGAATTTGAATGACCTAATTAATTAACTAATCCTAGATGAATCCCTTTGTTTACATTCAATATTGTTTTTCCACTGTTGGTTACCAGAAAACTGGCATAAATATAGGGACTTTGAAATAATCACCTGTAATTGAGATATGCCCTTTCTTAAATGGTAGTCCTGTCACAATTGCGTTATAGTTTGCATGAACAATTGCCCAACTTTCTCCTTAATTTGCTAGCCAGAAAACAATTGTGCAGAATCAGACTTCTGTTGTTTAACAATACATCCACATATTTCATAGCTACAGATAGACCCTTGGTTCTTTATTTGTTTTCTCTATGAACTTTGACTACCCAAGGGCCAAAGTTTATATTTGCACAAGTGTTTCACAGTGGGGGAGGGTTTCCTGCCGCCTGCTTTGAAAGAGGCGGTGGTGAGGCCCCTCCTTAAGAAGCCTTCTCTGGATCCGGCTGTTATGGCTAACTACCGTCCTGTCTCCAACCTTCGCTTTATTGCGAAGGTTGTTGAGAGTGTGGTTGTGCAACAGCTCCCGCAGTACCTGGATGAAACCATCTATCTAGACCCATGCCAGTCCAGCTTCAGGCCTGGGTACAGCACGGAAACGGCATTGGTCGTGTTGGTTGATGATCTCTGGAGGGCTCAGGACAGGGGCTGCTCCTCTGTTCTGGTTCTATTAGATCTCTCAGCGGCTTTTGATACCATCGACCATGGTATCATGCTGCACCGGCTGGAGGGGTTGGGGGTGGGAGGCACCGTGTTGCGGTGGTTCTCCTCCTATCTCTCTGACCGGTCGCAGTCTGTGTTGGCAGGGGGCAGAGGTCGACCTCGAGACGCCTTGTTTGTGGGGTGCCACAAGGGTCGGTCCTCTCGCCACTCCTGTTCAACATTTATGTGAAGCCGCTGGGTAAGATCATCCATGGATTTGGGGTGCGATGCCATCTGTACGCTGATGACACTCAGCTGTACATCTCCACCCCAAACCACCCCAACGATGCGCTTGAAGTGATGTCCCAGTGTCTGGAGGCCGTGCGGGTCTGGATGGGGAGGAACAGGCTTCGACTCAACCCTTCCAAGACCGAGTGGCTGTGGATGCCAGCATCCTGATATAGCCAGCTGGCACCATCACTGGCTATTGGGGGTGAGTCATTGACCCCCACAGAGGGGGCTCGCAACTTGGGCATCCTCCTGGACACACGGCTGTCTTTAGAAGAGCATATGACGGCCGTGGCCAGGGGGGCTTTTTATCAGGTTCGCCTGATACGCCAGTTGCGCCCCTTTCTGAGTCGGGATTCCTTATGCACAGTCACTCATGCTCTCGTCACTTCTCGCCTGGACTATGCTAACGCTCTCTACATGGGGCTCCCCTTGAGGAGCACCCGGAGGCTCCAACTGGTTCAGAATGCGGCTGCGCGGGTGATTACGGGAGCGACATGGCGCTCCCATATAACACCTCTCCTGCGCGAGCTGCACTGGCTCCCGGTGGTCTTCCGGGTGCGCTTCAAGGTGTTGGTTCTCACCTTTAAAGCGCTCCATGGCTTAGGGCCAGGGTATTTACAAGACCGCCTGCTGCTACCGATAACCTCCCACCAGCCAATACGCTCTCACAGAGAGGGCCTTCTCAGGGTGCCGTCGGTCAAGCAATGTCGGCTGGCAGCCCCCAGGGGGAGGGCCTTCTCTGTGGGAGCACCTGCCCTCTGGAACGAGCTACCTCCCGGAATACGGCTGATTCCAGATCTCCGCACTTTCTGTAAGGTCCTGAAGACGTTTTTATTTCAGCAAGCCAGCCTGGCCTGAATAGGTTTTAAGAGTTTTTAATTGTATTGCTAGGGGTTTTAAATTGGGGTGGCCATTTAATTTAATTTATTCTTAATTATTTTAACTTTTATATTGCATGTTATTTTAATTCTCGGCTGTTCACCGCCCTGAGTCCTTTCGGGGAGAAGGGCGGGATATAAATTTAATAAATAAATAAATAAACAATGAACACTCCTGTTCATTGCTATAATTTATCTAGTTCATTTAGAAATGGGGCAGAGTCATATATCTCAGTAATTTTATTGGTGGTTATGGTTCCATGGTTGCCTTATGGTCCTCCATCATAGGATGGATTCTTTCAGAATAGTCTAATACAGGGTTGTCAAACTCTCGACCCGCGGGCTGGATGCGTCATGTGCCGGCCACGCCCACACCCAGTTTAGTGAAGAGGGAAAAAGTCCCGATACATCACGTGACGCCGCCATGATGATGCAATTTTGACACCCCTGTTCTAGTATATCCTTGCTTCATTACCTGAATAAAGCCAACATCTACCTGAGAATAGAAAGTATCACATATGATAGATGTTTCCTAATCCAATAAGCACTTAACTACCTGCAGTGACATAACTTTTTTCAAAGCATGCTGCTGTTCCTCC
Organism: Pituophis catenifer annectens; assembly: GCF_029215685.1. NCBI lineage: Eukaryota > Metazoa > Chordata > Lepidosauria > Squamata > Colubridae > Pituophis > Pituophis catenifer. Next base: position 103,872,116 of record NW_027256881.1, read on the forward strand.
TTCTACAAGCAAATATGTCCCAGAGAATATCATTGACAAGCTTCAATTTCTGCATAGAATTTGCACAATAATGTTTTTTATAATTGACGATACATCACAAAAGAAAAGGACATGAGATGTTCCTCATTTTGAAATGATTTGTCTACTTCCAAGTGTCTGTAGGGGGCAGCAGAGCCTAGACTAAACCAAGAGGCAAATATGGGGGAACTGAATTACTGAACCATGTATTCATTCTGCACAAGGGTAGGTTGTTATAATGGGACTGAATTAACATCATTTCCTAATTAAAATTCTCCATATTAGCAAATTCAGGTTGCATGTATTCTTTTTCCCCTTTAATCTAATCTTTTCTTTTATATACAAAGGTATTGAAGCTGAACAAAACCAGCAAGATAAAAATTAACACACAAATTGTTTTTCCTCCCTTTGGGCAGGAAAAATCCTGTTTACAAGGAAATGCAATTATGTATAAATATTTATGAAAATAAAAGGGAGGAAATCAGACATCAATGATTGTGAGATTTTGTTTTTGTTTCGACAAGGGGGAAAAAATCATAAAAGAAAGCAATGTACTTGATACAATTATTGAGATTTGTGTGGAGACCTGTTTCGAAGTGGAATATTTATGACTATTTAAGTGTCAATAATTCTAAATGGAAAGCCACACTTGAAAGAAATCTAGGTTTTAATTAAATGAAGATGTATAGAAGTTATTTTACACATCTGTCTTTGAAAGTGTAAAATTAAAAGCTTTTGCATTAAAGTCAAGCTAATTAAAGGAATCAAAAGAAAACAGTGCTGTTATAAATGAATGCAAACAAATAAAACACCCAAAAGAGGGAAATTGTCTCACCTGTGCTGCTATAGGGGCCAATACCATTTGGCAAGAGGATAAATAGAATGATTTTTTTAAAAGGGACTTTTGTCCTTTAATGAAGCCCTGGGTTCATTTCTGTGATCATATGGAGCGGTAAGTTGTGTAATTTATTACCTTCCTTCATTATTGCTTAACATCTTGGAGGAAATAATTTCAGCAATTATGCTAAAACTTAATGTAAGAAGTTGTACTGGCTACACATTTGTTCCTTGGTTTAACAGAATTGTTATTCAATAACTCTTGGAAATAAAGGGTGGATTGTTCCTCCTATATTTTAATCAGATTAAAATAAAAATAAGAGTAAAGTATTATTTTTTCCCCCCAAAGATACATGGAGGAACAGAAGAACCAGATAAATGTCTTTTCCTTACTGGCTATTGTTATTTTGTGCATGGCTTCTTCCAGTCTTCAGCCTCACAGAATTGGGGTTGGTTTGTATGGCAACAAATTACGGAAGCAACTAGCTTTCTTAATTTGCAGAATTGTCTATAGAGAAGAATCATAGCACCATTGTGCAAGCGCATTGACACTATACAGTGCATTCGTTTAAAAACTTCTAGGTATAATCCAAAACAGGGACCAACAATGGATCTGCTTCAAGACCAAGTTATGTTTTTACTGCATGCATGGGTAAAAGGATAAGCAAGATAGGAGGGCAATCTTAAGGAATAGATTCGTGCCTTCTCAGAAATTGTAATGTTTACTGCCATCTGGTGATCTTTTCTTCTGGTCAGATGTTCCATTTGGGAGGAGGAAACAATGATTCTTCTTTTCAAGCATTCTCAGATAGAAATACAACTTATGTGTTTACATAAAGTAGAACTGTGAGAACAAGGGAAAGAGTAGCTAAAGAAGTGTCATGTTTTTTTTAAAAAAAAATATTTGGAATATTTAGATCTACTATCATCATTGAAAAAATGATAGAATAATTCAGCAATTGGATGATTTCCCATGACTGCTTTAAAAAGATCTCAACTAGCATTCTTGAAAGCATCCTGGTTAGAAAATATTGCTGCTACACTCTGCATAGGCTTTAGCAGTCAAGTAAAGGATCTGTTTTGCGTGTAAGTCCTTAGAAGAATCAAAAGTATCAATGTACTATATTAACTGCATAAATATATACCCGAAAATAAGACCTTGATTTATGTTTCTTTCTTTATCTTTTATTAGATTTATATTTTTTTGAACTCCAAAATAAGCACGTGGCCTTATTTTCGGGGAGGTCTTATTATTTGGGGGCGCATGGAAGAAACCAGAGGAAATGGCGGGGACCAGCTATGCATGCATTTAAATATTTTCGGGGAGGGCTTATTTTCAGGGGGTGTTATTTTAGTGCATGTGCTCAAAAGCCCAATTGGGCTTATTATCAGGGGATGTCTTATTTTAGGGGAAACAGGGTAGGATGAATCTACCTTTCAGTAAACTTACTATATCTATTTATGTAAGAATTTATGATAAATGTTTAGTGGCTAGAAATAAAACAGGCCCCACATAAACAAACCAAATTCTTTTAAAAAAGAATCTTCAGAGCATATCTCAATAGGCCTGAGAGCATCACTACCACATTACCCAGGAGATAACTCTAAGTCAAAAGGCAAATCTCTCTGGCTTGTCTTTTCCCATCCCCATGTTTCCTAGCACAGCCTTTTATTAGGACTCAGTCCTGAATGAGCTCCCTTGCCACCATTCAAGGCAACAAGAAGAGATAGTCCCTAGAGCCATTCCTTTGTCCAGACAAGACAAATCTTTCCAAAGGTAAGGCACTCAAATGACAAGCACAGTTGAATTCATGTATTAATGTACTCAATTTGAAGTCGCACAAGCCTGGGTTATTTTGAATGTAGTTTTCTATTTCCCTTCTTAGACACCCACCCCCACCCCCCATTCTCTTTCGATCCGCCTTTTCTCCTTTTCACCTTTGGCACTTTCCATTAACTTGGAGAGTCAAAACATAAACAAATCTCATTCTGTTTAATTAACATGATAATCACTCTTCACGCTCACTGTTTCAGTCACTATCAGGGGACTGCTTAACATGCCTTAAACATCTTTTATATCTAGAAATTATAAAGGGAAAAACCTTTCTTTGAAAAGCCGAAAGCCTGGGTTTCAGATACAAAACTGAACTGGGAGGATGGGGTGGGGAAAGGGAGGGGTTTTTTTTTGAGGGCATATAGTTAAGCAGTTTTATTACTTCCCTTTTAAATTAAAATTGGGACCTCTAACTCTGTAGACCTTTGAATGTGGCCTTTTGTAACTTGAATGTTGCCCTCAATTAGATTGGTCCCAGCTGTCTTTCTGTCTGGATTTTTTTTTTTTTTTTTTAAGTAACATAGAGCCTTGTGTATGTAAACAACAGTAGTTACTGAGCAATACCGGAATAAAATTTTATATGTATTTTTCAACCATAAAAACACCTTTTAATGTTACTCTTCATTTCTTCATTTTAGAATTTCCTCTGTACTACCTTACTGTTAGCTGTCGTATTATGATAAAGGTGCTTATAATAATGGAAAAACAAAACAAAACTCCCAAAATAACAATATTGTAATTTTATAACAGCCAACACGTTAACTTTGTTTCTCAAATGAAACACAAATTTACTACAATTCAAACTGCAATAAGAATACAAGTACAAGTGAAAGGACTGCAAATGTTTGCAAGGACTGAGTGTTGAAGAGAAAAAAGAAATGAAGATCATACGAGTTTCATCTTGATTCCTGGCCTAAAATCTTTTTCTGTCATCATTTCAATCAAGCAAATTTTAGACCGGTTGTAAGGAGCTGTCCTCTGACCATTTCTTTTATGGAGCAGATAGTTTTACAACCAGGTGGACATCTCTTTGGAACAGACACCTTCAGTTGGTTGGGGAGTATTTCTGGATAATTAGATGCTTTGGACTATATACTCCCATTGGTCATACTGGATGGATATGTAAGGTCCTGCTTCTCCAATCCTCTCAAGAAAGCAGGACTCTTGAAACAGAAGCCATTTCAAAAGGAACTTTTATTGGAAGATAGTGATAGCAAGAGATCTGGACCCAGTGGTGGGATTCAATTTTTTTTTTACTACTGCTTCTGTGGGCTTGGTGGGCGTGGCTTGGTGGGCGTGGCAGGGGAAGGATACTGTAAAATCTCCATTCCCACCTACTCCAGGGGAAGGATACTGTAAAATCTCCATTTCCTCCCGATCAGCTGGGACTCGGGAGGCAGAGAATAGATGGGGCAGGGCCAGTCAGAAGTGATATTTTCCGGTTCTCCGAACTACTCAAAATTTCCACTACTGGTTCTCAGAACTTGTCAGAACCTGCTGAATACCACCTCTGATCTGGACAGGAATTACGTTTCTCCGCTTAAAAAACAGTAAATTAAACCAGTGCAGACATAGCCCCTCCCAAAGTCCAGGACATCATCAAGCCAATCCTGAGGTATAAAGATATTATGAGAAACCCAGGCTGAGAAGGTAATAAACATCAGTCTCCCAGGCAACGCTGTTCTTCTCCAGAGACGAGATAAGGCAACTGGCTTGAGGCACATTCCTTTCCCCCTGCCAAAGCCTCTCCCACCAGAATGCCAGTGTCCTTATAGAAATATATGGGACTTGACAGGATAAATGGAAGTTCTAGTTCAAAGTTACTTGATTTGAGGAAGCTTCTTTTTAGGGCTACTAGTTCCATTTTGTAAAGTCTTGGAGAACCACTTGATGTCAGTAAAGACTTCATGTTTCCTACGTTTTATTGTTGTCTCCTTGTAGGTAAATGTGGGTTTGCAGTCTGGATCAATCATTCTAGTTGCTGAATCTTTTTGATGGACTATATATATTAAAAAAAGATGGACAAAACTGATATAAAATTATTTTTTTTAAAGGAACTGTTCTGGACCAATTGTAGAAACACGCAGAATGCTGAGAACCAAAAAGCAACCATCTTGTAATAATTTTAATAATTTTAAAATTTTGTCTGTCTTTGTGTTTTTAATTAGGCTGTACACTGCCCTGAGTCCTTCGGGAGAAGGGCGGTATAGAAATAAAATAAATAAATAAATAAATAAATAAATAAATAAATAAATAAATAAATGGTAGCAAAACTACTACCTGGAGAAAGCACAGCTTATTTACCTCTCTTTCCTGTCTCTGATATTTGTACATTATTTGGTGATAAAAAATCTTAGTCATCTCCAGGATTCAGATTTCCAGAAGGAAACACAATTCCCGGAGTTGCTATTTTTCAACTTGTTACAATGAAACATTTTAACTAAACAATATTAAGCATCTAATACAAATAAGCATTACAGCAACACTATCAGAAGCTAGCAGGTAGTTTAATCATTTTTGTGCAGGGCAACCATACTACAGTTTATTTCTTTCTCAAAGCTGGAGAGAATTTAAATGTGCATCATTACTCTACTCAACATTTCTTTTTGCATGCAACAGCCTCACAAACTACTCCTTCAAAAACGTTGAAAATAAGCCAGTTCCAATTAGTTTCCACTTGCTAGGACTGGAATTACTTCTGGAGCTATAGGCACCACCATAATAATAGTAATAATAATGACAAAAATCTCGGAAGCAGGATTTCTCTGTGCCGTAGTTATGCTTAAATGCATGTTTTCCCCTCCATCACCAGGTTTATCCATCACTGATATAACCCAAAGGATTGTTCTGGGGTATAAAACTCCTCTTGCCAAAGTAACAGCAGTTTTATTACCATAAAGACATCAAGATAACTCTAGAGAATGGAATGAAAGCTCCTAAAAGCATTTTTAACCTCTCTGCTTTCCCATCCTTTGCTCAAACACTGTATTTCCTAGGAACAAAATTAATGAATGGAGAATTAACTTACACAATGACTACTTAATGTTTACAATTTGCATTTTTCATAGGCTCTATCCCCAATGGGACTTGAGAGCTAAACATAGATGGTTGTTTTCTAAAAGACATTTCAGATTTCAAAAGAGGGGAGAGTTCCTTCTCTCTCTCTCTCTCTCTCTCTCTCTCTCTCTCTCTCTCTCTCTCTCTCTCTCTCTCTCTCTCTCTCTCTCTCTCTCTCTCTCTCACACACACACACACACACACACACACACACTTTGTCTAAATTATAAAAATCCTGTTCATGAACAATGAACAATTACAATTACTTGGGAACAATCAGCCATACTGACAACTGTAGAGAAAGTTTCCTTTCCTAATCTCAGATCCCTAGATAGGGAACAGACATACTGTTGTGGCTCCATCCTCCGAGCCTATCTTATCGGAGGAAGAAGGCTCCGAACATGAAGGAGAGGAGACTGCCAGGCCTCCCTCTCCAGGACCCTCCTCTCTGGCAATGCCTTAGGTGTCTCCCGAAGGGAAAGAGATTGGCCAGGAGCCAGGTGTTTCTGAGCCGTCGGATAGTGATGAAGAAACATTGTGGTTGGACCCACGCCAGTGTCAGAGAGACAAGCATGAGCAGCAGAAAAGGAGGCATGCCAGAGATTAAGCTGAGTCACTGGACCACACCCCACAGGCTATAAAAGGTGGTGGCCATTCAGACTCTGTGACAGACAAAGCTAATCTCTGGCGAGGCACTTGCACCTTCGGACACAACACCTATTTGCCGTGGATTTAATTACAAACTGGACTATTCAAACTGTGTGTATTTTTGTCTGTGTTATCGGAGTAAAAGCTCTTGGCAGGCAGCCATGGAGTTGCTGCCAAGTTCCTTATCACTGACATTGTGTGTTTGAAGAGTTTATTTAACCCTCGGCTGGCTGGTTGGGTGTGTGCGTGATATGGGGACAGAACACACACATATTTTCAGCAAAGTGTGAACTTCTTCTTTGAACTCTTCTATCTGAAAGAAACAATGGGTTTGTAGGACATACAAAGCAATCAACCAATGAGTGGGTACCAATGTGGCCCTAGGAGGCAGGAGTCACTGGACATGGTTGTAGCTAAATCACATTTAGTGACAACAGGGTTATGTAAGCATGTTCCTTAACTGTGCTTAAACTGGTTTGTGCGTCAATCCAAAGCTCTGAATGTATGCGTTTGTGTGTGTATTTATGTATGTACTGTATGTACATGCGTATATATACACATAGACGAAAGAATAAATATACATATGTATGTGTATATAATAAGCATGTTTGTGCAATATTTTCTACTTGACAAAACTTTTATTATTATGCACTTTTGTGATCATTTTTCCTTAAAGTGGATTGACTTGTAAATTGCATGCCAAATTTAGTGAAAAGTGATTTGGGTAAGTTCAAACAAAAGTCCTTTTCCTTTCCTAGTACAGGAGACAAAAAAGGAAGAAACTTTTCCCCCCAAATGTCTTAGTACAGTAGTGTATTCAGTAATTTTACTTCCCTAGATTCTGAGTTAATCAAATAGAACATAGAAGAGTTGGAAGGCTCCTTGAAGGTATTTTAGTCCATCCCCCTGCTTCAGCAGGAGACCCTATACCAGTGATGGTGAACCTATGGCACATGTGCTAGAGGTGGCATGCAGCTCCCTCTCTGTGGGCACGCGAACTGTCGCCCCAGCTCAGCTCTGCTGCGCATGCGCGTGTGCCTCCCACCAGTCAGCTGGTCTTTGGGTCCCTGCCGTGCATGCCTGGGGGGCCTTGTGCATGTGGGGGTGGGTGGGGTGCATGCATGGGGTATGTGCATGCATTGCATTTGGGGGGTTCGCACATTCGCGCTTTAGGCACTCGATCTGGAAAAGGTTAGCCATCACTGCCCTATATCATTTCAGATAAATGACTGTCCAGTCTTTTTTTGAAAAGTGATGGAGACCCACAACTTCTGAAGGCAAACCATCCCACTGGTTGATTGTTCTCACCATTAGGAAATTTCTCCTTAGTTCTAGGTTGCTTCTCCCCTTGGTTAGCATTTTGCCTGTGTTCTGTTTAGTTTGGTGGAACCTAAAGTTTTTAATTATTTTAAAATATATACTTAGATAACTTTTAATTCTGTTAAAGTATTAGTTTTGATTCGCTATGGCTCTAATAATTCCTGCACACACACACAATAAAATTAAATGGAAAGCTCATTCAAAGGCTAGCTATCTGAGTGCCTTCCTAGGGAGATCAAAGAAAAATGAAACAGCAATGCCCAAAGACGAACCAAAGCAGTGAACAAAGTATTTAAGCAGATTATGACTGGTGTGCCTATTGTCATTTCTTTGGAAAAGTCTATCAGCAGAATATAGCAGTACTGTAATGTCTATATTTTCATCTTTTCATCTTCATCACAGCATTTTTTTTAGCAAGTTCAAAAGTGTATATGTCAAAAATGCATAAAGGCAAAAAAACTGTAGAAAATGTAATGATATGCCAATTCAAATATAAACACACTGACATTGTGAGATCTTGTGGATTATTTAGCACTCCAAGAACTATGCTCCAATAATGTTTTGTTCTACTTTATGACCATTGACATTACATGATTACAAACTAGGCTCTCATAAAAATCTGGGCACACAGTGTCCAAAAAAAGGGGGGTAAGAATTTTGTCCATAATTTTCCAATCCAGGCAAGATATGGAAATGTATATGAATGGAATAAGGCTACTCACATGCAGGACAATTTCAAATCGGAATAGAGCTTGAAGGGACTTTGGAGGTCTTCTAGTCCAACCCCCTGTTCAGGCAAATGACTTCCATGAATTTCCTACAGCTGGCCTTTACATATCCTTTCCCTCAGCTCTCCAAACTATTGGGCCAAACTTTAGAATTTAAAGGAGATATCTATGGGCATTTTCTTGAATCCAGTACTATCTGAAAAATTCCTGCTTTAAGAACAGGAACACAGCTTCTGGAGAAATATATATTTGCCTGCTTAGAGTATTAGGAAGGACAGGATAATTATCTCATTGCCAAGAACAGATGGTTTTTCATAACTCCTGTAAAATTGCTGTCCATTTTTTTTTTAAAAAAAAAAAACAGTACCACCCTATTGGAACAAAAACAAAATATTCAAAATTTTTGAATATCTTGAGCAGTCATTTCCCTTTAAAACAAACCAATGAAGGACCTCCAGTGAGAGAACTGTCCTCTCACCATTAAAACAGAAGTTTGCCTACTATAAAGTGACATTGATAGAGTACTAATACTAAGAAGCCAAGGAAAATGTCCTCTTTTTATTCAGCCTTGCACTTTGGCTGTCATTAACAAAATGCCAGCCTGATAACATTTGTTGTTGTTTTTTAAGCTATTCTTGCATTTCTTCAATATAGGTGCTACTTCCCAAACAATTTATTTTTATATCTAAAAGAAGAAGTGAACATATACCATTCTGGTTACAGACCAAAAAGAAAAAAGAAAGAAAGAAAAAAAGAAAAGAAAACAATTTGTCTAACTGAATCTTGGAAACCGGGGGAATAATATATAGTGCTTGCAAGCAGTGCTTGGACATTATTTCCTTCAGAATAAAGTTGCAGTTGCTCCTTTACTTTGAAGAGCAATGTACAGCCTAAATCCATGAATATTATATTTTCCCCAAACCATCTTAAATCATTTTCTTGGAGTCTTTTCTGACTCCTGCCTAGAATTATGAGGAAATGACTTTTCAAAACTCTCCTCTCTATTTTAGATGAAAGAAACTGGAACAGAGCTTTATTGTTCCTTTTCTCCCATGATGAGAAAACAATGATCTCATCATTTCTCAACAGTGGTGTCAATAGCATACTTTTTGCAGTAGAATCACGCACTGGGTATTAACAATGTCAGGATAGCAAATTTCATTTTTTCTTTCTTTCTTTTTCCTTTCCTTTTTTTTTTCCCTTTCCTGAATATGATACCAATAGGAACCATGCTGGCAACTTACCACTTATCTGGATTTCTTTCTATAGTTACCTGCCATCAAAATGGGCAGCTACTCCATTCTGGAGGGCAAAAACAGTTGACATCACCCTCTATTAAACCCCAACCTCATCTTCAAAAGCAATCTTGGGGTGCGCTTTTCCATTCTGTGTCCAAAGTGCATTTTTACTTCCCTTGTCATCTCAAGTATGCCTGGCTTTTTGAGATAGAGCATTTCAGCTTGTCGCAGGCTAACCTCAATTCTTCATTGCTACCCTTCTGAGTGCTATACTCAGGTTGCATTCTGAAGAGTAGGCAGGATCCAAATAAAGACATGTTTGTCTCAAGGCAAAAAACAATCAAAATGATTCAAATAATTTGCATTTAGATAAGGATAAATTAATGGAACAGAATTAACCTAATATGGTTCCATATGTTTATTAATGTCACTCCTCTTTCTGTCAGATATAAAATTACAACTGGAAGAATATTTTTTCCTGAGGTATACAGATACCTAGGTGTACATGTAGCCTGTCTGTATCCTTTTCTTCATTCAGCAGGAGCTTTTGAATAAATTACTGTATGTAATAATCTGCTATTTATTTATTTGTTTGTTTGTTTGTTTGTTTGTTTGTGTTTGTTTGTTTGTTTAAAGGAAGGAAGAAAGAAAGAAGGAAAGAAAGAAAGCAAATGTTTTTTTTTCTCAATTTGTTGAATTTGAAAGAAGTAACAACATCACTAAATAAAAAAAAGAACTAAATGGAGCAAGACTTTTTTGTGCTATTAATATATCATAATATTATAATAATAATGCAAAATTGAGATAATTGTTTTAGTTTCTTTTTAATTATTTATACCCTATTATTTTTTTATTGGAACCCAACTATTACTATATTGGATTAAACTCTGTGCTATTATTATTGTGAACCATTCTCTGTCAATTACTTAATGATAGGATGATGTGTGTATATACACATATTGAAGGCCTTGTGATTTTAATTCTGATATTGATCATAAATTGTATGGTTGAATTGTGAGATCTAGAGGTATATTGTTTGTTGTTCCTAAATATTTTTTTCACCATGTTGCCATTGGCTGTAGGCAGTAGACTTTAGTGTTTTTAGTAACAAACTCACATACTGGATTGTGCAAGTCTAATCTTTACCCACCCCAGATACATAGTTTATTATTGATAGTTTCCTGGGAGAGTAAATATAATTGAACCTATCAGTAGAAATATTTTAGATCTATCCTTCTAATCACTTATAAATACAACAAGGAATTATTGAGATCCATTTTTATTTATTTGCTAGTGATTGGTGAGGTGGATTGTTAATGACTTAGGAGTTTCATCACTTCACTTCTTCTTTAATGAGACCTCTAAAGAATATCATAGTTTGCCTTAAAACAAATTGTGCACTATAGAAAGGGATTTTTGGACCCGTTAGCTGTTCTCCAAGAGGAAAAATAAAGAGTCATTTATACTTTGTGAAACTGCAAGCTAAATTATACTAAAAGAGATGTAAAATGGGTATCATCTACATATAAATTGCTTTTGGAACCTAAGGGGGCACAGATTCAGTCTCTATTATGTTAAGATTTCATCACATTGCCTAATGGATTAGTTTTATTAACTACAATAAAACAGCATGAGATTCCTTCAACAGAATGTGAACTAAAGCGAAACTAGATAATTAATTACAATAAACCTTTATTTGTTATCCCGCCCAGACAAAGAGTTTTTCGGGAATCAATTTTTTATCATAAAAGACATTCTTTAACATTGTTTACCCAAGAATAACATAATTTTGCCTGTGCTGTCAGAGGTCATAAAGGATAATAGTATGAACTACTTTAGAAAGGAAGGAAATTTATTGCAAGGCAGGAAGACAGATTCTTCAAGTGCTGCAAGTTAGTTCTGAATATGTAATGTTTTCATTGCATTTTGATGACATATTCATGACATTGAATGGTTTCTCTGCCTTTAGCACAATTTTACCCTTTCCATTTGATAAAGGCTGCTCCTGGTTTAGGGGGAAAATGCACACAATCCTCTATGTATGCTTGTTCAGTTGGAAATTCCCCGCTTTTTTGCTTTTGTAGACTTACTGTTAAAACTAGGGGATATAAACACTTCTACACAAAAGTTACTATTGCTTTAACATAAATAATACATTTCAATAAAAATCAGCAGTACCATGAATATGGGCTAATGTAAGGAGGAGAATAATTTCTGAAAGGCTGTTTCAGTTTGGTCTAGTGGTTAAGGCACATGGGTAGAAACCAGGAGATTGTGTGTTCTTGTCTCACCTTAGCCATAAAATCTGTCTGGGTGACTTTGGGCCAGTCACATTCCCTCAGCCCAACCCACTTCACAGGTTATTGTTGTGGAAAAATAACAGGAGGAAAGAGGTATATTTACTGCTGTGAGTTATTTATCAAAAAATAAAGGCAAGATATAAATAAATACTAAAATAAAAAAATAATATTCAAATTTTACAAAATTCAAACAGTAAATATGCTCAACTTATTTGTAATGAAAAGATAATTAAAAATGTTGTTATAGCTTAAATCATACTGTTGGTATCCATACTTATATAAGCACATGTATAAATTTAAGCATTGATCCATTCGCGTGAATAAAATAACCATCTTGGAACTGTTAAATGGACTACTTTGTTTTAATAGCAGAAGTCTTTGCTGCTTCTGAATAAGTCAGAGGTGGGTTTCAGCAGGTTCTGACCAGTTCTGGAGAACCGGTAGCGGAAATTTTGAGTAGTTCGGAAAACCAGTAGTAAAAATTCTGACTGGCCCCACCCCCATCTATTCTCTGCGTCCCAAGTCCCAGCTGGTTAGGAGGAAATGGAGATTTTGCAGTATCCTTTCCCTGGAGTGGGATGGGAATGGAGATTTTGCAGTATCCTTCCCCTGCCATGCCCACCAAGCCACGTCCACAGAACCGATAGTAAAAATTTTTGAAACCCACCTCTGGCAACAAGTATGCAGAAATAGTATGGTTTTTCTCTCTGTGTGTGTTATGTGTGCTTTAAAGCAGCTTTGCTAGCTCAGCAAAGGATGTGGCTCAGTAGTGGAATTCAAATCCTGGCACTACCAGTTCTCTATTGGTAGCATGCGGGTGCACGCACTCGCTTTGGGAGCACATGCACATGCACAGAGCGTTTTTGATGACATCTGGGTGGGTGGGTGGAGCCTCCCGCCACCGCCACTACCAGTTCTCCCGAACCAAGGTGAACTGGGAACAACCCACCACTGATATGGCTGCTTTAATAAATCAATGAGAAATACTTCATTTGCATTAATGTCCTTCATGGGACATCTCCACTGAATATTTTGCACAGCTCTAATACATAGAGATGGATAAAGTATCTGATTTTTATTGTTATTGTTTAAAAGAAATACATCTCTTCAGTTCCTGTATTAGAAACAAATATTATTAATGTGTTTGGATACCTCGGATACCTATCATTTCAGACAGAAACAGGTTAGTTAATTGAAATGTCACACTTGGTACAGGATTGGTTCATATAATATCATATATACAGATGATATCATATGAACAATGTGTGTTGTAGTGGTTTTCTTTTAATAACATAACTTTTCATCTATTAATTTTGTCTGGAAGATGTACTACATTTATAGATTCTTATTTTGAATTCTGTAAGAATCCTCTGGAAACCAACAGGAGAAAGTAGAAATGTATATTGCAAACTTTTATGGTCACAAAAAGATTTACACTATAAGAATGCAAGGATATGCAGTCTCCTTAAAATATGCAGTGATCAACAAAAAATTGCAAGTGATATAATAGCAGCATAAGAATAAAATACTAAGAACCCCAAAAAAATAACCTGCAGAAAAGGTATAAAGTGACACATTTGTTTTCAATATTTATATTCAAAAACTTTACTTGTTTAGATAGTAGTAATTTCTTAGGAATTATTTTATTGATGTAAAACAGAAGAAAAATGTGAAAATAAGATATGTTTTTCTTACCCCATTTTACAAGGTAAAGGGAATGGACAGCAGAATTAAAATTCAAAGTACACTGTGTTCCATTTTGTCTTTTTGAATATATTATTATTATAATGATTTCTAGGGTGCTTTTAACTGGCTGGTATATTTTAAATGAATTATTGTAAATGACATCAGTTTTTATTGATTCAATAAAATTGATTTTTATTGATTCAGCAGTATACAAATAGAATAATTTTTATTCCCAATATTTTCCAATGTTTTGCTAAAGTAACTATGCAGCTAACAACAAAAATTGCATTATTTTTTTTGTGGTGCATCATGTTGTATATTCTTGAAAACAGGCACAATAAAGAGCCTCGGTGGTGCAGCGGACTAAGTGCTGTTAAGTGCTAGCACTTAGCTGCCAGCTGCCTGCAATTAGTGCGAGTTCAAATCTCACCAGGCTCAAGGTTGACTCAGCCTTCCATCCTTTCGAGGTAGGTAAATTGAGGACCCGGATTGTGGGGGCAATAAGCCAGCTTTGTATAGAACAACACCGCTTGGGGGGCCCGAAAGCCCTAATAAGCAGGTATATACATAAAAGTATGCAGGCTATTGCTATAATGCATTGTAAGCCGCCCTGAGTCTATGGAGAAGGGTGGTATATAAATTGGACTAATAAATAAATAAATAATAAAGGTACACCAATATCTCTTGTGTAAATTTCCTGAAAACTTTAAATCAAAATTAAATGCATATTCTGTCAGGTGTGAAAAACAAGGAGCACATGTGAAGTTTCAATTAAACAGAATTATTGCTCATGCTTATGCACAGGAATATTCTCAACTAATGGTTAGCACCTGTTAGAAGTTATATAAGGGTCAACAGAATTCATGCTGGTTGAACATAGTACATTTGTGGCTACTTAGTGACTCTAAACTGTTCCTTCTCTTAATTCCGCCCCCAAATTCTGCCACTCCTTCTCCTACACATTCCCAACAAAGATGAATATAGTCAATCTAGAAATCCTTCGATTACTATACTGCAGTTTTTAAAGAATATTGCACCATTTATGAATTATTTTTAGAATCAATTTTTGATGACTCACCAAAATCAATTTGAAAGCATTTTTATACCTCATAAAATTCCACGCTGTCTCCTCGTGTTCAAATCCCAAGCTTTCTTCCTGTTAAAGGTCTTTGTAAAGATACAAAGAGACTGGCAAGACTCCCTCATTATACACTGCTCAAAAAAATAAAGGGAACACAAGCAGAAGACATCCGAGATCTGAATGAATGAAATAGCCTTATTAAATACTTTGTTCGTTACATACAGTAGTTTTGTATTCCCTTTAGTTGTTTGAACTAAGCTGTATATAAAGAACAAAGTATTTAATAAGGCTATTTCATTCATTCAGATCTCGGATGTCTTCTGCTTGTGTTCCCTTTATTTTTTTGAGCAGTATATTATCATCTTGAGGAGGGACTACTGCAATCCACTATAGAGGGAGCTGGTTTTGGAGACACTTTGGATGCTGATATTTATTCAAAATGCAGCAGTTGCATTCCTAGTAAATGAAGGACATCAAGTTCATATAATCCCAGAGTTGTACATACTGTGTTGGTTGTCAATCGATTGAAGAAATTATTCATAAGACCCTATGGCACGTCAGTCCTTGCTGGATCACTTATTCTGAGAAGAGGTCATCGATCCTGTGCTCACTTCTTGACTAGGGATGTTGAGAATCCCCCTAAGTGAGATTCAGGTGGAAGGAGCGAGGAAACAGTATACACTATATCTCTATGGAATACCTTTCTTGTCGAAGATAAATAAATATATATCTATTCTCCCCAATTATACAATCTTCTTCCTTTATATTGGAACTGCTCGAATTTTGGTGTGGCATCATTCTTCTGCAGGGTGATTAAAATCTCCTTCTTCAAATGCAGATACAGTTAATCCTCAGTTTATGATGGATCATTTAACAACAATTTGAAGTTTCAATTTATTTATTTATTTTTTAAAAAAGCAATTCATTACCTGTCCTTCAATTTACAGCTGCTGTACCACTTCCATAGTAACATTATTTTAAAGTTACATATTTTTGGCACTTGGCAACCAGTTTGCATTTAGAAACAGTTGCAGTCACGTGACTGAATTGTGCAATGCTTTTTGCCATTCTCCAGCAAAAAAAAAACCCTATCCATTCTATAAGCTGGATTTGTATTTATGACTACATAATGACTGTGGGGACCCACTTAATGACCACCATAGAAACAGTTGTACAAGTGAGTCTGCTCATATGAGTGCATAAGACCGCAAAAACTTACAACCAAAATTCTGGGCTCAGTTGTGCCCATTGTGGTCATAAATCAAAGATTGCTTGTAGTTTCAGAATATCTGTGCACTGAATTTTTAGCTCTCTTTTCAATTGTGTTGGTATCCTGATCAGATACATTCAACCCGAGGGGAACCTACAAACCAGAAGAAAGAATTGTGCAATGCATAGTTACTTCTCTTCCTATTTTACAGGAAGAACTCAAAAGGATCAAATAATGCCAATCTTTGTGACTGGATATAAAATAGTATGGCTTAAGAGGAAGCTAACAAAGCCTCTGAATATATTGTTTCCAATTTGACACAGAACAGGAAAAAGGCATCACTGAAAACCTAACCTAAGTTGCAAGCAAGTTTTCCACTGGGCAAGACAGTTTTTAACTACTAGAATGTCAGTCCGACAGTATTGATCGGAAAAAGCCATATAGTTAAAGGATCCCTTAGCTAGCAAACTGGTTTAAGTGATTACAAAGCAGATGAGCATGTGATCGACTTAATCCTGGTGTGGACCTATTTCCGAGAAATCAGACTGGAACCTTGGAAGGGTTGACTAAGAATTAAAATTATTTACCACTTTTCGTTAATAGGAATGTTGTACAACATCTATCAATTTCACAAAATACATGTTTGTAATGAGATCCCAAGTTGTGGAGAAGTTGGGTAATAGACAATCTTAGAGTTTTATAACTTTCAAGCTTTATTCTTGTAGGGAAATATCAACCCTCCGAGCTGCCTAAAAATCAGTTTCTTCCAGGTACCAGGTTAGCTCAATCTCCCTCAGAAGATTAAAGACAGATGTTTTTAGTAAACCTAAATTATTTACCTACTTGAAATGCAATAAAGAAATGCTACAAATAGGCATCTTCTTTCACTCACCCCATTACATACCATGAGACTAATTTACTAGTCGTAGTTGCATATATTCCTATTTTTTTTCAGGCCTTGGCAGTATATACTGTACATACAAAGAACAAATATTGTACAGATTGCACATCTGTACAATATTTATATATTTCTCCCTCACAGTATTTGCTTTCCTGGTGAACAATGATATGCAAAATACAGAAAAGGAATACGAAATTGGAAGACAAACAAATTAAAGCCATTGGATTGAAAAAAAGGAAAGGAAACGTAGAGTAATCTACATTTGATATGGAGAGGCTATTCCTCTCCATATCATATCCAATGCACCACCATTGGTTTTTGTTCTTACAAAGAATCAAATTATGACCGATAGCATTTGGTCTTTCTGGTGCTGGCATTATATGCCAAACTGCAACAACATGGCTTTTCATGGCCAGTCATCTCCTTGATGGAGTATTAAATATGCACAGCAGATCACTCATTTAGAGCTGCAAGCAGATTTAATCAATCTGTGTAGAGCTGGAAGGAATCCAATCTCCTGTTCAAGCAGGAGACCTTATACCATTTCAGACAAGTGGAAGTCCAGTCTCTTCTTAAAAACCTCCAGTGACGAAGCACCACAACTTCTTCAGGCAAGCTGTTCCACTGGTTAATTGTCCTCACTGTTAGGAAGTTTCTCCTTAATTCCAGGTTGCTTCTCTCCTTGATTAGTTTCCATCTATTGTTCTTGTCCTGTCCTCTGCCACTTTGGAAAATAAGTTGACCCCATCCACTTTGTGGCAGCCTCTCAAATAGTGGAATACTGCTATCATGTCCCCCTAGTTCTTCTTTTCTCTAGATTGGACAAACCCAATTCGTACAACTATTCTTTATGTGTTTTAGTCTCCAGGTCTTTCATCATCTTAATTGCTCTTCTCTGCACTTTTTCCAAAGTGTCAACATCTTTTTTGTAATATGGTGACCAAAACTGGTTGCAATATTCCAGGTGTGATCTTACTAAGTCTTTATAAAGCAGTACTAATACTTCACATGATTTTGATTCTATGTCTCTGTTTATACAATCAAAGGATAAAGGAAACATTTCAGGAAACATTTTCCTAAACCATTCTGCCTAGCTTCTTCAACCAGCCAAATATTTTAGTCACAATTACCCTGTTTCCCCCAAAATAAGACATCCCCTGATAATAAGCCCAATCAGGCTTTTGAACGCAATAAGGCCAAGCGCTTATTTCAGGGTTACAAAAAAATACAAGACTTATTTTCGGGAAAACACGGTATTACAAAATTTAGAAGAGTCGTATCAGTTCAATGCTTCCCAACAGCTATTATTGAAGGGAGATACCAAAAATCCCCTTGAAACAGAGTGTGTCCATGTAGTGGGGAAAAATTGAAACAATAGAACATGTTATTTTGTATTGTTTCCTCTTGGCAGATGATCACCAAGAATTATTGTCTCCATTCCTTACTAAACATCTTTGTTCTTCTGACATCTTTTATCTTGTTATTATAAGATCAATCTAGCTTTACTTCTTTGACAATAGCTAAGTATTCTTCTATAGTTCGCTCAGTATGTTTCATGTTTGACAGTACATTTCTTCATATTCTAAAATTTGATTTTTATATATGTTAGAACAATATTATTTTTTTTTATCCTAAATAATTATGATTTTTATTTTATTTGCTCATCAATGACCAAATGAAAATTGTTTGTTTGATAGGGTTTTTTTTTTTTTTTGCTTTAATTTATATGCCGCCCTTCTCCGGAGACTCAGGGCAGGTTACAATACTTTAAGCAATAGCCTTCATACTTTTGTATATTTATACAAAGTCAGCTTATTGCCCCCCACAATCTGGGTTCTCATTTCACCTACCTTTGAAAGGATGGAAGGCTGAGTCATCCTTGAGCCTGGTGAGATTTGAATTTGCAGTAATTGCAAGCAGCAGATGTTAATCTGTTAATAACAGTGCTTTAGTGCACTGTACTACAGGTTGACTGCAAAAGTTCAAATGTGAAGGATGTTCGTCTCTTAAAAATGAAGTTCTTGTGTTATATACATGTATTTTGTATTTACAAAAAAACAAAAAAAAAACCCATCTCTTTGACAAAACACATTGTTAGATATCTATTCCTAGTGGTGTTATAAACTGCAATAGCACTATCCTCAAGTTATTAATCTTCCTGTGATATAGTGTAGTCTTTGCTTGACAGTCCCAGTTTATCTTTTCAATAAACGCATTTTCTCGTTTGGAAAATTGACACCCAGTACATCCCTTATAGCTAATGGCTTTTATCACTCCAACTTACAGATGATGGATTTGATTCCAAATATCCTCAAGGGTGAGCTTGGCTGTCAGCATCTTCCTTGCTCCACCTTCGTATATTTTGAAAGAGTAGAAAGAATGATTTCAGAGATTCATGGTATTTTTTGTCTATTCGTGCAAAGGATAATTTGCTTTGCATCAGAGTTATGCCATATATGGGAGTGAGACATCTCATTTACCATGGCATGAAATGAATTGGAAGGAGAAATTAATGAAGCTAAATTTCTGTGAACATTAACTTAGAAAGAAGATCCGTTGAGTTTACTTTTGAGTAAAGATACGTAGGATTTGGCTGCACAATGAATACACAAGGTTATTATGATGTGAATATTATATTGAAGATATTCTTCAAAGATCTACTTTCATTCAAAATCCTTTATGTTTAGATTTTATAATAAATCAGGAAAATTAAAACATGAAGGCATACCTAAATACAGAACAACCACCTAACATTAACATAAAATACATTTATTTATTTATTTATTTATTTATTTATTTATTTATTTATTTATTTATTTATATACCGCCCGTCTCCCGAAGGACTCAGGGCGGTGAACAGCCAAGATCAAATACATAAATATAAAAGTTAAAAACAATTTAAAACCAGATTAAATACTTTGGCCCACAATTAAAAACATCCCATTAAAATCCAATTTAAAATTTAAAACCATTAAAATTAGGCTAGCCCAGCTTGCTGGAATAACAAAGTCTTCAGGGCATGGCGGAAGGTGCACAAGTCCGGGATCCTCCATACCTCCAGGGGCAGCTCGTTCCAGAGGGCAAGAGCCCCCACTGAGAAGGCTCTCCCCCAGGGGGTCACCAGTCAACATTGTCTGACCGACGGCACCCCGAGGAGCCCCACCCTATGGGAGCATACTGGTGGGAGGCTGTCGGTAGCAGAAGGTGGTCCCGTAAGTACCCAGGTCCTAAGCCATGGAGCACTTTAAAGATGTTAATCAACACCTTGAATTGCACCCGGAAGACCACTGGGAGCCAATGCAGCTCATGCAGGAGAGGGGTTACATGGGAGCACCCCGCAGCTCCCATAATCACCTGCGCGGCTGCATTTTGGACCAGCTGGAGCCTCCAGATGCTCTTCAAGGGGAGCCCCATGTAGAGAGCATTGGAGTAGTCCAGTCGGAAATTTAGCTTCCTCCTTATTATCCATTCAATATCCTTCATTCTCCAGAATCAGAGGATTTTCTAAACAAAATCTGGATTTTTAAAAAAATGGATGGTGAAAATATTTTCAGGAAAACATAGCTCTGGACTCAGATTCATTTCCATTCCTGAGATTAGGAAAGTGCCTTCACTCTGTGCCCCACCTTTCTGGACATAAATCTGAATGGAATGAGGGAGAAGCCCTTATTCCCATCCTTTTCTGTTCCTGGTAAACCCTGAAATCTCCCCAGGTTTATCTCCCCAACCCATTCACCCAGGGGTGGGCTGCTGGGGGTTTGCAGGGGTTCAGGAGAACCTCTAGCTAAGATTCTGTGCAGTTCAGAGAACCTCCAAATCCCACTCCTGGCTGGCCCCTCCCCTTCCACCCCACCCCTCCCAGGAGTCCCCATGTGGCCCATTTTGGATGCAGGAAAGTGCAGGGTACATGTAGAGGCCCAAGGAGGATGAAAAACAGGCCTACCAGAAGTTCAGGAAGGCCTCAGGAGCCTGGAGAGGCCGTTTATGTCCTCCTGGAGGGCCGAGGAAAGCCTCCGGAGTCCAGGGAGGGCAAAAATGCCCCCCCCATGGTACAGAAGGCTGACTAGGCCACGCCCACCCAGCAGCCGAGCAGAGAACCCCTTGCTAAAATTTTTGAAGCCCACCCCTGCATTCACCTGCACCCACCGATACCAGCAGGATTTATATTACATGTTGGGGTGAGCAAAGTGTTCCAAGCATGAGTTCTTCTATGTATGGAATAGGCATCTTCTGGAAGTGAAGACTGGTTTTGGATATGATATAAAATATACGTGTTATAGAAATTTATCTATATCAAACAGAATAAGACAGAAGAGGCATGCAGAAATTGACTTCTGGAATTCATTCCAAGTGCTTTACAATGATGGCCTTTGGAGATGGCTGTATTTTCTTCCGAATAGCAAAGAAGCATGCTTTGTCACATCTGGGTAGAACTCTGGAGTGAACTCTGGAGTGACGCATGGCATAGGAGATTGGGCATTTCTAGATCTAACTGCCGTTGGAGAAAGACTGACAGGAGATTGGAGATCAAATTGCAAATGAAAAGGGTACTGTGAAAGACAACTGGACACACTCAGTCTGCACTGCTACTTCTCTTGGTGATAACATCTGGCAAGTACCTAGTTGCCTACTTCCCTTTCTACCATCCCCACCCCATTTTTATTTTATTTGAATACCATAGATTGGTATATCTTCCAAAGGGCCTCTTTCTCCCAGGCATCTAAATTATTTCAGAAGAAACTAAACCAGACACTTGAAGGCTTGCCCGATGTGAAGATAATTGCAGATGATATCCTCATTATCGGAGAAAAAAAACACAAATGACCATCTTTTTTTTCAGCGCTGCAGAGAGAAGAAAATCAAATTAAATCTAGAGAAAATAATAGTGAAGCTGGGATTTGCAGCAATTTCTGCCTGGTAGATCTAATCAGTCGGGCCCAAACTGACTAGAGCAGACATTCCTGCAGAAATTCAAGTGCCAAGCCATGAAGGTCAAAAATCATCTCCTTATTCTGGGGTTACATCCAATAAAAGAAGTTGTGTTAGTGAAGTACAAACTCATGACAGTGTCCAAGATGGAAAGAAAGACAACAATCCCAATTCTGACTGGGAGCATAAACTTCGAAAATATGCAACAATGGCAAAATGAACAACATATATTCATAACAAAGGTTTAATTAAAATCAAACCAGAATGGATGGATGGAGATATATAAATATAAATATAAATACTTACAGTATAAATATAAATACTTTCAGTAAGGCTTCTAAGGGGTCCTAAATGTTTATAAAGACTACAAACTGGCAGCAGCACAAACAGGGGGAGGTCATAAACCAAATAGCTTTTTAAAAAATCTTCCTTTTTGCCTTGTTCTTAACTTTATTTTCTCTCTTTTTATTTAATATGTTCAAAAACAATAATAAGTAACAATACCGGGAAGACCTTAATATTAAGCATAAAGTTTAAGACAGGAAGCTGTTATGTGTAATAAATAGTTTGAAGTATTTTGCTGTTTTTTTTTTTATATGAATGCCACATTTAAATTTGGATGTAAAATTTAAACCATTTTGCACTTATCAACATTGACATTTTAGAAACCATTGCTATTTTTATGTAAACATTTTCTTTATCTCTAAATATTTTCGTTATCTAAATGTTACAGTGTTAATAATCTCTGGTCAATACTGGGTAAATGCCCCTATACTGAGATAAAACAATGTCCTATTTCTGTTTTTCAATAATACAATAAAATAAATCATAGAAGCCAGAAGAATAAATAAACAAACAGCTAGTTAAAATTGGATCCAGAAACCAAGTGGCAACCAATTTAGAGCCTACAAAACTAGTGTTATATGCTCCCAATGTATTTTTTATGGCACCAGTTGATTTCTTCAGAATCCAAGTTTATCTATTTAGACAAATGCTACAGCAAGAACTTCACCTGGGAAGACATCCTGTTCCTTTTCAGCAAGTATTCCAGTAACATAGCAGTGTGGAAAATAGCTGCAGTTGCATCAGGGAATGAGAGCAAAATGCTAAAATGTGTTTTTCTATTGCACGTAATGCTCCTAATTCTACAAGTAGGCATTTTCTTTATCGTCTTCAGTGAAGGCTTCTCCCTGGCTATTTGAGAAAAAAATAAAATCATCATAAGACAACTAGTGGCTAAACATATGTAAGAACCAGAATCAGGATGCACTATGTACTTTGTCATAGAATAGGTATTATTCTGCCCACTTCTACCCGTTACATTTACATCAGAATCTGTTTCTGTGATGGATGAACCAAGATGGTAAATTAGAGTTGACATAGCATTAATAAATAAAATAGTTTTCTATCCTATACAGAAGGTAGAAGAAAATGTGGGTACAAAAAATAGTTCTACGTATTTTATTTTAATGCCTTCATATTAAATCATCTGCACAAAATTATTTTAGAATACGGCATTACTAACATTCTGTGCACAAGATGGAATCTTTGCTAAATTTCAAAAACTATCAATAATACAAAATGAAATGTGCCTACATTTTTAAAGAAGACATATAATGAATATTTGTTGAACAGTTACACAAACACAAAAGTTTAATGATTGCTGTATTCTACAAAACTTGCTCTCCTGCCAAGTTACAGAGTATCATTAGGAGTGATGGAATTTCCTTACACGTATCAAAGCAAAATGAAACTGGTATAACAATTCCTGTGTGCATGCTCAATAATTTAAATTTTGAAATGGTTCTATCGCTGAACCAGTCTGAAAGTGACATCTGGATCATTTTTATAAGTCAGTAAAGTTATAAAGTTATATATATATTTCAAAAATTAATTTAAGCATCAAATTAATCTAAAAATAAGAAACTGCACAAGTTAAATACTGAATATCATAAAATCATAAGGGAAGCTTTGTTTTTACATTATCCGCAATGCTTTTTACAAAATATTGCAGTTAGGGTTAGTGCATTTTGAGAGAGAAGGGAAGGATTGGCTAATTTGAATCTCATATCACCTTTGCATTATGTTCTTCCCTCTCTTCCCCGGTAGCTTTCAAATAATAGCTTGCATAGCTTGTGGGAAGACTTTGCATTTCATTCATACCAAATACCTTTCATCTATTCCTTGAAGCACATAAAATATAATCCTCTGGTATAACTCATCCTTCAGTTGCAATCTTGCAAGTGGGAAAGCAGGCACTACAGCCTTGCATTCACAATGGGACTTACATATCTGCAAGATGACATGGAAGATCAAAAAAACTGAAAGTTAGCTAGCATATAAAACTTTAAATAGAATTTTAATTCTTTGTGGTTATAATAATAATAATAATAATAATAATTTTATTTCTATACCGCCCTTCTCCCGAAGGACTCAGGGCGGTGTACAGCCAATTTAAAAACACAAGACACAACAATAATTAAAAATTAAAATAATTAAATAGATTTGGCCGATTTAAAACCCCAAAAATTAAAATACCCCAATTTAAAATTATTATATTGACAGCCCTGCCTGGCGGAACAACAGGGTCTTCAGTGCGCAGCGGAACACCCGGAGGTCGGAGATCTTACGTATTTCCGGGGGCAGTTCATTCCACAGGGTTGGGGCTCCCACAGAGAAGGCCCTCCCCCTGGGTGTCGCCAGCCGACATAACTTGGCTGATGGCACCCTGAGGAGACCCTCTCTGTGGGAACGGACTGGTCGGTGGGAGGCTATTGGTGGCAGAAGACAGTCTCGAAGGTACCCGGGTCCTGTGCCATGGAGCGCTTTAAAGGTGGTAACCAACACCTTGAATCGGACCCGGAAGACCACTGGGAGCCAGTGCAGCTCGCGCAGGAGGGGTGTCACGCGGGCACAACGAGGTGCGCCCATAACCACCCGCGCGGCTGCATTCTGGCCCAGCTGGAGCCTCCGAGTGCTCTTCAAGGGGAGCCCCATGTAGAGAGCATTACAATAGTCCAGCCGGGAGGTGACAAGGGCATGAGTGACCGTGCGCAAGGCGTCCCGGTCCAGAAAGGGCTGCAATTGGCGGATCAGGCGAACCTGATAAAAGGCCCCCCTGGCCACGGCCATCATATGCTCTTCTAAAGACAGCCGTGCATCCAGGAGGACACCCAGATTGCGAGCCCTCTCTGTGGGGGGCAAAGATTCACCCCCAATAGTCAGCGATGGCACCTGCTGACTATATCGGGACGCCGGTAGCCACAGCCACTCGGTCTTGGAAGGGTTGAGTCTGAGCCTGTTCCTCCCCATCCAGACCCGCACGTCCTCCAGGCAGCGAGACATCACATCAAGGGCATTGTTGGGGTGGTCTGGGGTGGAGATGTACAGCTGAGTATCATCAGCGTACAGGTGACACTTCACCCCAAAACCACGGATGATCTCACCCAGCGGCTTCACATAAATGTTGAACAGAAGAGGCAAGAAGACTGACCCTTGTGGCACTCCCCATGCGAGATGCCTCGAGGTCGACCTCTGCCCCCCTGCCAACACGAACTGCGAGCGGCCGGAGAGGAAGGAAGAGAACCACCGCAAAATGGTGCCCCCTACTCCTAACCCCCTCAACCGCTGCAGCATGATACCATGGTCGATGGTATCAAAAGCCGCTGAGAGATCTAATAGGACTAGGACAGAGGAGCAACCCCTGTCCCGGGCCCTCCAGAGATCATCCACCAATGCGACCAATGCCGTTTCTGTGCTGTGCCCCTGCCTGAAGCCCGACTGGTACGGGTCTAGATAGATAGCTTCATCCAGGTGCCTGGGGAGTTGTCGTGCCACCACACTCTCAACAACCTTCGCCACAAAACGAAGGTTGGAGACCGGACGATAGTTAACTAATTCAGCCGGGTCCAGGGAAGGCTTCTTGAGGAGGGGCCTCACCACCGCCTCTTTCAAGGCGGCGGGAAAGGCACCCTCACTCAGAGAAGCAGTTATAATCCCCTGGAGCCAGCCTCGTGTAACTTCCTGGGAGGCCAGTACCAACCAGGAGGGACACGGGTCCAATAAACATGTGGTTATTAGATGAAGTCTGAAATAATATGGAGAATAAAAATTAACCATTTGCCGTGATGTTTTAATGTTTAATGAGGTTGATTGAACTCCTATTGGCTGCATAGGTAGACCTTCTTCAGGATGTCCTATTCTTAGTGCAGCCCTTCATGTCTATAAGAGTGCACCTATCAGTGAAATTATGAAGCCTATCTAATTTGTCCACGTCTTCTCTTTCCTTTTATCTTTCTCGTATGCAGACTTTTCAAGACACCTAGCCTTTGCATAATATATCCAAAATATGTTAATTGGAACCTGTCAATTTGTGTTCTGAGTGAGAACTATGGATTGATTTGTTCTGTGATCAACATTTCTTTGTTTCCTTGATTCTCCATGATATAGTCAAGTCTTTTCCAAAAGTTCAGAAGCATTGGTATTGTTCTGTTCTGCTTCTTCAATGTCCAAATTTAATATTTATTGAGTGTCACAAGGAAAACCATTGTCTATATGATTCCAAACTTTGTAGAATTAGACATGTGATAGCATCTGAATATCTTTTCCAAGGCTATGATTGCATCACTGCTACCACATTCACTCATAAATAAATAAATGTAATTCATGAGTGTTTATAAGTGTTACTGCTGCTACTTAGAATCATCTTGAAATCATACCTAGGCCAGGTTCAACTCTCTGCTTCTAACAAAAATAAATCCACTACTTTTATGGGTAACTGGTTTCACTGTGGTTGCCTTCAGAACTTTTTTATATCATGGCATTAGAATCTATCTATAACTACCTGTAACATAAATCCACTATTTTTGCCCTACACTCTGAAACAAGGAAATATGCTTTGACATTCTTCTATATCATATCTTTTGAAGTATTTGAACAGTACTAACTCCAACTTAACTTCATACAGCTAAACATATACTGTATCTTCTTTCAGTCTGCCTTCATAAGATTTAATTTGTAGTTTCCTGACCAATTTCACTGCCCTTCTCTGAACCCTTTTTAAAGTGCGTTGCCCAGAACTAGTTATGGTACTAGAGATGTTCAATGCATGATAAAGCAGAATAGTTGTGCATTGTGATTTGGAAAATAAACTTATCCTGATGCAGCCTAAAAATACATTTGCATTTCTTGCTTTCATATTACACCACACTACTGTCTCATATTTACTTTTCAGTCAAGATCTTTTTCATAAGTGTTAAATCCAAGCCAGGTATTTTGCATCATATATCTGTGTATTTGGTTTTCCCAAATATTCACACAGTTTATTAACATTCATTATGTTACATTCATCCCATTTCTTTAACTCATCAACATAATTTTCTCACCTAATTTTGTGTCAACTATATTTTGGATGATTTTTTTTCTCCAGCTATTTTTCCAAACTGTTAATAAGATACCTGTGGTGGCATCTTATTTTCTCTGTACTGGGTTTTCTATTGCCATAAAAAGAACATAATATTTCCAATGATGGATAAAGGTGTACATCCCTGCTTTTTTGTCTTGGCCCTGCAATCCTGTAAATCTTGAAAATCTGGTCTGAAGGATGTACAATATGAGAAGTACTGTTTGAAACTGTTTGGGATTATAAATACAATGTACAAATCTTGCTATCCATGTAGTGCTTATGTGGTGCTTATTATAGGTTGGGTTTTTAAAAATTCCTTTTCCATTATTTTTCTTTGCCAGAAAATATGGTGCAGTTTTTTAACATTCTGCTTTGACAGGTGTTAGGAATTTGCTCCTTCATTTTAAATTTAAAAAATGGCTAGACTGTATCTGTTTGTGTGCCAAAGTATTATTTTAGTAAATCAGCATGCTAGTCGGTAATTAGAGATGATTAATACTACACATAGTTCTTGACATATAACCAGTTGTTTAAATACCATTAGACCTTATGATGGACTTTTAAAAAATTACTTACAACCCATCATTGAAATTACAACCCCTGCACGTAGGTCTGCAGACATGTGATTGCATTTTGGGTGCTTGGCAACTGGCTCCCAATTACCCAACAGGATAGTTGCAGCATCCTGTGGAAAATGTCAAAAAAATTAACAACTAAGGTGATTCACTTTACATCCATCATAAAAATGGTTGTAAAATTGAGTGCTTCAACTTTAGATCACAGTGATTTATGACCAAGATTCCGGGGTCTATTATTGGCATTGTAAGTCAAGAAATATCTGTAAGCCCACTCAGAAACCAACTGGGAGCAAGTAAAAGCATCTATAGGATTCCAAGTGGGAGAGAAGTTAACTAGAAGTAATTAGTTAATATCTGTTACTCACTCAAAAACATCCACAGTATTGGTAGGGCAGAAGAGAACCTCACTGCCATCATAAACTATTCAGAGTTTTCAAGTTGTTCCTACTTCTACATACTTTAAAACATATTTACCTTTTTAATCTTTCTTTGCAGTGTTAGCTTTGAAAGAGGTAGCATTTTTACCACTAAGTAAATTGTATTTCTAGCAGAAAAGAAAAGAAAAAGAGAGACCGTGCCTTCCCCCACCCCCGGTCTTTCTTTCTTTCTTTCTTTCTTTCTTTCTTTCTTTCTTTCTTTCTTTCTTTCTTTCTTTCTTTCTTTCTTTTTTTTGAACGCTTGTGGTGAATCAACTAAGACAAGTTAGAACGACACCACTTCTACTGCAGCCACTATCTGTACTCTTTGCAGATAAAGCCAGGATCTATATGTGTAGGTAATTAAATCAATACAAATAACTTTTGGGTGTCTTAATGGTAAGAAAAAAAAAACTTTGAACTGATAAATTTGAAAACACAATTGGACAGGCTTATTTCTGCTATGGGCAAGGACAGTTTAAGTCTTTCAGAGATAAGGAGGCAGTAGGGAGAAAAAAAGGCTTTTGAATGTACTTGGTAAGAGAGCTCCATCTTTTACTTTGTTTATTATGGCATCCTCAAAGGATAGGTTTTCTAATTAGTAGTGCATTTCTTTCCTTTAGAGGACTGCATCAGTCCTCTATTATTATGTCTGTCTGTCTCTCTCTCTCTCTCTCTCTGATTATTAATATAATGAAATATAATATAATGAAATTATAATAATATAATATGACTAAATTATAGTAATATATGCGATCGATGTGAGGCGATGCGATGCAATGCGATGTATGCTATACTATGCTATATTATACTATAATATGCTATCTAAAGACTCCTCACATTCTGGCCATAAACTGTTTCATCTCCTCCCCTCAGGATGCCACTATAGGGCATTGCATGCCAAAACAACTAGACCCAGAGACAGTTTTTTCCCCTCTTGCCATCACACTGCTGAACACCTACCATATTTTTCCATCTATAAGATGCTCCTATGTATAGGATGGCCCCACTTCATTTTTCTTACCCAAAATTCAGAAATCAATATTTTAAACATTAAATAGAAGACATTTATTTCGCAGAGTAAGACATATGCTTACCAGTACCTGTATTTATTTATTTCTTTTCTGACATTTTTATGGGCTCAGAACGCTCCGACATTACCGCTCCCTGTTGCATCTGGGCACTGGCTACATGCTCTCCATAGTATCAGCTGACATCATTTACATAAGGCTAATGATTGGAGGAAACCTGTTAGCTTGTCTCTGCAATTGGAAGTTTTGCTCATGAGGCTAGTTTGCAGAGATAAGGTATTGGCAGTTTCGCAACCGCGGTTGTCCTCTCGGCCTCTGTATGTATAAGATACCCCTCCATTTTTAAGTAAATATTTTTAAGAAAAAGTATCGTCTTATAGACAGAAAAATATGGTAATTACCACAGTACTGTCTTATGTTTAAGGATATTTATGCATGTAGTAGGGCTGTATTACTACTATCCTTCTCATCTTTCCTATTATCTTCTCCTATTGGTATCTTATGATTTATCACTTCAATGTTTGTATGTGCACTGAGAGCTTATGCACTGGAGGCAAATTCCTTGTGTGTCCAATCTCACTTGGCCAATAAAGAATATTCTATTCTGTTCTGTTTTATTCATCTATGATATAATAGTCTATAATATAATAATCTATAATATCATATAATATAATGTAATGTAAAGTAATGCAATACAGTAATGTAAGGCAAAGTTTATTATTTAGTTTTGCAATTATTTGGTCACTAAGCAAAATAGTCACTAAGTGAACGTGTGTGTGTGTGTGTGTATGTGTGTATGAGAGAGAGAGAGAGAGAGAGAGGGAGAGAGAGGTAGAGAAGATCACTGTTTTCTGTCACCTCATTCAGATAAATGTTCTCTCATGCAGTGTCCTGTATCTGACCCTTTCCCAACCCTTGTAGGACAGATGATTGCATAAACAAGCTCTCTCTTCCTTATGTGCTTTTCTATGCAGCACAGTGCTTCCCTAAAATATGCTAACTCAATGTTAACAAGCTCAGTTTGATAAGTTTAATTATTTGCTCAGAACCCTCTCACTGCTGCCTGAAACTGACCAGACCTTAATCAGTTTCATACTAAAGGCTTTTGTGATCCTAAATGTGTTTTCATTTGCTTGGAAAATGATTTTTTTTTTTAAAAAAAATACTGTTTATTACCATTGTATTTGTGAATGGTCCAAGGCAGTTGCTAGGTGAGGATTACATGTATAATATTATAATATCACTATGCTTGTTTGTGAATGAAATGAATATAACAGACTACTTCTTAGCTTCAATTATCCCAAGGAGAACTATCACACATTAAAAAATGGACATAATGTCTGCAAAATGGAAGGGGCTTTTTTTTTTTTAATCTCCCAAGAAATTCCATCAGAGACATTCATCTTTATTAAAAGCCAATGGAATTTTCAGCTGAGTCTAAATGGGGTGGGGGGACATCCTTAACTTTTTTCTTTGGAATAACTTTTACTTAAAACAAGGTTAGTGATATCAGACAGTGTTGACTGTTTATGGATTCCTTTACAGTGAATCACATCCAAATAATGAGATTTTTTTTGGTTGTTGTTTCAATGTTGCTTACTTCCTGGATGGAGAAAGACTGAAATCTTAGGTTTAGCTCTTAAATTCCCTTGTTACAATGCCTGGGTTCAGTGAGGAAAACAGCCAAGCTGCAGCAGCATGATCTGGAACATAATAATTAAAGAATATAAAAATAGAGATTCTTGGGAAATGTTATCTCTAGTTACGAAGACCCAAGTTATGCCTGGAAAGAAGATTTCAAGGATGGTACAGCATGTTTTCTCTCTTACTCTCAGAAGACTTTCTCTATATAACAATGAGGTTATAGAGATTTTCTTCTAGTAATAGCCTGGGACTAAATATTTGAAAGTGAAAGGAACCCCAAACACCTCAATATCATAAGTTTTTTCTTAAAATAATATATTCTTTTTCTCCAGATCCCTGCAAGGTATTTAATTAAAATGAATATTACAGCTATGCAAAGCTTTGAAGCTTTGCTTTGATGATGCTTTGAGTGACGTACCACTTGGAAATGCTGATTGAAGCTGTGGCATTGCTTTGCTTTCTGTTGACTTTGAGGCCTCCTCTGGAATGAACAGTAGCATGTAGAGATGTCTTTTCCAGCTATTGGGCTGCCAAAGAGGCCACAGAAGTGATATAAAATGCCACAATGAAGTGAAAGAAGCCATCACTGATCTTAATGAGATGAATTATTTTGCCTTTGTGGCATTTACAGAAATGAAGATGGCAAATCAAAAAATAAATTGAGTAATATTAAGTCATTATTAGCAAATATTGGATATTAGGCAAATAGAATAGGCTGAAATACCTGGTAACATATTTTATAAAATATAATATTGCGAGTCAGTGTACGAGTCAGTGTGGTGTGAAACAATGTGGTGTAACAGTGTAGTATAGTGGTTAAAAGCATTCCTGGAAACTATGAGTCTTGGGCACAAAGCCAGCTGCTTGACCTTGGGCCAGTCAATCTCTCTCAGCCCCAGGAAGGAGGTAATGGCAAACCACATCTGAAATCTTGCCTAGAAAGCTTCAAGGACTAGTCCAGAGAATGGTCAGGAGTTCAAAAACTTGATACACACACACAAGCAAAAGTGTGAAGAATATGTGTGTGTATAATCAGCAACAATCTGAAGGAACAATAGAAAACGTTCTCTATTCCTAACTGCAAAGAAGAGTGTGGACAATTCATTCTTGGATGCCTGTTAAATGTTGAGTTTCAATCATTTTGCAGAAAAGCACTTTAAATACTCGAACCCTTGGCTATTGCAGAGCTGTGCTTTCTGCAGTACTTGACTGCATAGTCACTAAGAAATGATCAAGGTTAAAGAAATCCTTTCACCTCACTTAAGGCCTATGATTGAATAGATTTTTTGATACCTAGGAAAGTTTAAATGTCTTCTTTAGGTCTGTGCAGACTATTAAATATTTCTGTGCAGGTGGGAAATTGAAACAGATGAAATGGTTTTTGTTCATTTCCTGAAAATGCTGAAAACTACATTAAACAATTGTTTCAATAAGTATAAATTTGGTGTATTCAGTCTATTAACATTCTCTGTCTTTGGACCATTAATTTATCTGACCTTGCAATTGGCAAGTATATCATCAATTCCTTATTCACTGGTTCTTTTAGAATTGAAAAGTTTTTTCCTTGGTTTTTCTTTAAAAAGAAAAATGGTTTCCTTCTTCATAAAGTCCTCCATTTGGTACAGAAACACTGTTATAGCTAAGCTTTGTGGAAAATGCAGTTTGGTGGAGGAAAAAAACTGCACACAGAACTTGCTGGGAAGGAAGAAACTTGCTTTTTCCCCCTATCCGATAGATTGCCTGCTCTCAAGAAGATTAAAAGAATTTCTCAATATCAAGAAAACAAACAAATAAAATGCTCTATGACTCAGAATATATTTAGAGCAAAGTAGTCTATACTCTCCAAGGACATATTTGGAATTAAAAAATACTGCATTTCTAGAAAAATATCATCACAGTGGATTTATTTTATTTTATTTTATTTTATTTTATTTTATTTTATTTTATTTTATTTTATTTTATTTTATTATTAACTCAGGCGATCTCCCATCCTATCATGTGAGGTCAAGGTTTATTGCTTTAGTGTTGCTTCACTGTCACTCATCATAAAAGTGGGGGAAGTCAGGAAAGCAATCCAGCTTGTTGAACTGAAATACTACCTGAATTGCTTTTCACACCTGAAAATGAAAGTTGCCTGACTTTGCTAATTTTTTTAAAGGGTGGAGAGAAAGAAAGTATTATGTACTACTGGTGGAATAAATTCCTGTAAACCCCAATGGCTTTCTGATGAAATGCTTGTATAGTTTAGCTTAGCTTAGTTTAGCTTAGTTTAGCTTAGTTTAGCTTAGTTTAGCTTAGTTTAGCTTAGCTTAGCTTAGTTTAGCTTAGCTTAGCTTAGCTTAGCTTAGCTTAGCTTAGCTTAGCTTAGCTTAGCTTAGTTTAGTTTAGTTTAGTTTAGTTTAGTTTATTGTCATTGCACATGGTACAACAAAATTAAATGCTTTAATCTACATTATAACTATAAAAATAAAAATAAAAACATAAACATCCTTTACATTCTATATAATTGAAATTGAAAACCCGATATTGCACTATACCGTAGCATTCAATATAGTTATTGACCTGGGATGGAAGCTGTTTTTCAGCCTATTTGTCCTTGTTTTTATTATCCTGTACCATCTGCCAGATGGTAATAGTTCAAAAAAAGGGTACCCAGGATGAGATGGATCTTTAAGAATGTTTTGAACTTTCTTAAAGCAGCGGGAGCTATAAAGCTCTTCCAAAGAGGGAAGAGGGAAACCAATGATCCTCTGGGCAATGATGTTGACCCTCTGGAGTGCTGTCCTATCTGTCACTGTGTAATTGGCAAACCATACACAGATGCAGTAAGTTAAAATACTCTCTATAGTGCAGCGGTAGAAGACCACCAGCAATTTTTCATTCAGTTGTTGTTTCCTGAGAAGTCTCAGGTAGAGACTTCAGGTAGACTTCTAGATTCTAAATAGACTTCTCAGGTAGGTAATATTGGTAACCCTCAAGTCTATTTAATGCCTAAGAATTACAGAGCCAGTAGACAACCTGTGTCCTTTCAGTCATCATTTTGGAGTTTTTTCTTTATTTAACCAGAGAAACAGAATGACCACAGGTGGGCAAAAAAGTAATGGAATCAGGAATGACTTCCAACTTCCTGCCAGCTTCCTCATTGAGTTTACTTGTGGGAAGAGAGTTCTGATATTGTTCCCTGGATCTGTAGGAGCCACTCTCCTAGATTTGGAGTCACAGCCATGAATGTTCCTACCAATACTGGGACAACTTTGGCCTTTATTTTTCACCTCTTCTCCATTTCCTCCTTCAGGTACTTCTCCAGGTTCTTATATTCCTTCTTCCTGATGTTGATGTCACTTGGCACCGCATCTATCAACATCACTGCTCTCTGGTCTTTGACTACTACCATAATGTCTGATTGATTGGCCAGTAGCTGCCTATCTGTTTGTATCTGGAAATCATACGGGATCTTAGCCCTCCTATTTTCCACAACATTTTATGGGATTTCCCATCTAGATTCAGGAGGGTCTAGCTAATATTTGGTACAGTTATTTCTGTACACAATGCTAGCAACTTGATTGTACTGTTCAGTGTATGCTGTTCCTGCCTACATCTTACACCCTGCCATCATTTGTTGAGCAGTTTCCAAAGCCTTTCTGCATTGTCTGTACCTTGCATTCTGTCTAGTATGCTATGGATCTGGTGCTTAATGCCTGTTCTTATGCTGCTATGATCAGTGCCCTCAGTCTTTTCCAGCCACTGGTAGGATTTCTTAAAGTCTGCCACCTCAGTTATTTGTTGATGGTACATTCCATGCACCACCACCAGTCTTGTCTTGCTAGGCACTTCCTCTGTTTGATATTTCTCCCATATCTGCTGCTGCTTCAGGCATTCTCTCAGCAGCTCATCTTTGGGTGCCATTTTACTGATGCACTCCTTAATGCTATGAGTTCATCCATGACAATGGTTTTGATACCTACCAGGGCTGCACATGGAGATAGGTCCTTGTATTTTTTTTCAGCAGCTGAGCCTTATCCCTAATTTTCACACCTTTCTGTAATTCCACCAACTGACTAATGTCTCTCCAAGTTGCCTTGATCTTAGTCTGTAACCTTATTTTCCAGGGGAGTATGTACTGCTGTTCTTGATTGTTAAGCCAAGTGTCAGGATTACATTGGCTATAGAGGTCCTCGACTTACAACAGTTCATTTGGTGACTATTCAAAGTTATAATGGCACTGAAAAAAGTGACTTATGACCATTTTTCACATTTATGACTGTGGCAGCATCCCCATGGTCATGTGATTTGCAGCCAGACGCTTGACAACTGGTTCTTATTTATGATGGTTGCAGTGTTCTGGCATTATGTGATCCCCTTTTGTAATCTTCTGATAAGCAAAGTCAATGGGGAAGCCAATTCACTTAACAAATGTGTTATTAACTTAACAACTGCAGTGATTCACTTAACAAATGTCACAAGAAAAGTCATAAAATGGGTCAAAACTCACTTAACTTATTTCTCACATAGCAATATAAATTTTGTGCTCAATTGTGGTCATAAGTCAAGGACTACCTGTGTTTATAGTTACAGTTAATTGTTTGAGCTATCGTGGTAGTAGGGATTGTTGTGAGGACTCAGTTGGCATCTTCTAACACTTCAGACACTTCTTCTAGTGTCTGATGGTAATTCTGTACTGAGCTTGGTAAATCAGTCTTGGTAAAGCATCAGACTTGGTAAAGCTTGGTAAAGCATCATAGATAAACTAGCTACAATCAACCTTGTGAAGGATGATTGTAGCTAGTTTATCTATGATGCCTTATATCAGTCTCTGTGCTTTGTAATGGAGAGAATATTAAAGATGTTCCAGTTTCAGATATTGGTTGCACATCCAGTTATTCTTCCGGGTTTTCTTGAGTATGAGATGCAATGTGTAACTGATCTATCTCCAGTTGTAATAGAAGTTTCCTCTTCATTATGTTGAAGCATTGAGTAACTAGTTATTTCGCAGTGTGAATACGGTCTTCTGTCCATCCATAGTTCCCAAATACATTTCGTATATCACCTCCATTGGGTCTGCTGTTGTAGTAGAATTCTATCAGTTCCAGATTTTCTTCTCTCATCCTGGCATAGTTTGTTCCAGTAGCCAATTTATCATCAGATTGTCCTCATTCCTCAACATATGAGATGGGTCTCATTAATCTGAGCAACATCTAAACTGGCATGACTCTTCTAGTTCATGTTATTCTTGTATTCTGATATGAATGTTAAAGGGTCTTTGATTCAAAGACCAATTGGTAAAGTAGGTACCAGCTGGGATTTGAATCCTGGTCTCCTGCTTCAAAGGCAGTGCTTTAACATGATGCTATCCACTAATAGCAATAGCACTTAGATTTATATACCACTTCATAGTACTTTATAGCTCTCTCTAAGCAGTTTACAGAGCCAGTATATTGCCCCCAACAATCTGGGTCCTCATTTTACTGGCTTGGAAGGATGGAAGGCTAAGTCAACCTTGAGCCTGGTGAGATTCGAACTGCCAAACTACTTGTAATCGGCAGTCAAAAGTAGCCTGCAGTAGGCGCATTCTAACCACTGCGCCACCCTAACCCTAACCACTATACATTGCAGCCACCACACATACACACACATACACACACACAGACAATATATATATAGTGTTATTATAATGTAAGACATTATAATGCTTTTATTCTATAGCATCTTTTTTTTTAATGGCAATTAATAGTTCTACCTTCAAGATTAGTAATGGGGAACTTTTTATGAATCTGCTTTTACAGTGGTTCATGAAATCTCATAATCTTTGGTCAGAAATGTCATACCACGATGTACAAACAAGCTATATGAGAGATAATGCTATTTCAGTCCATTATGCCTCATGTGAAAACTGGAAATTAGGAGGAAAAATTCTGTGTTTAATGAACTGACCTTATTACTGAACAAACTCTTCCTAGGCCTCTGGGCTTAATCTTCTACAGTGTATATTGTAAAATAAATCCAGATTGCTTTCGTTTTCTGCTTCAGTAGGTAATCCTTTACTACGACTAACAAAGGCAGAGAACACAGAGGGGGAAAAAAATCCTAACAGCATTTTTCACAAATGAAATACATCATATTTCTCTCTGGGAGCATAAAGATGCAATAATAAAGCTTGTGGCTCCCTAAACTGCCTGAAATAAATAACACATAAATGATACATTCAGAGATAGGAAGTAGATGTGCTCCAGCTCAGAATGCATAGCAGTGAAATACTAAAACCATCTATGATTAATTCATATTACATATTCCTGTTCTGGGAAATGCTCCCAAATTTATTCCAGAAGGTTCTACTCAGGTTTCTTGCAAATTTACTTTAAGGAAGTTTTTTTCCCCTAATTATTTTCATCAGGATATACTTTGTCTGAAATGTTGGATATTCTTTCCCCTCTTTGGATACATTCTGGCATGAAGAGAAAGCAATTGTCTTTCCTCTTCCCCCATTCAAATCTTTAGGCAAGGAAAACAGTCATCAAATAATACTTAAATAGGGTAAATTCAAAATACGACACAATCTGGTGGGAATATATGGAATATATGGAAGTGAATTAGAATCAAACTGCCTTTACAAGGAGATGATAAGACAAAACTAAGCCTTATTTCCATTAGTCAAGTGATGATTAAGAGAATATATGTAGATCAGAACTGAACTACACCATCCATCCATTCGAAGACGACATCTTCGAATCTCGCCGTTTGAGGAAGTTGCATTACATTCTCAGAGACTCTTCCCATCCTGCTTACAATCTTTTTGGACTGTTGCCTTCTGGCAGAAGATACAGAACAATTAAAATTCGGACCACATGTTTTCTGAATAGTTTTTATCCCAGAGCTATAATTGCACTCAACAATGAACTAAAGGGCCACCATCAGTGAGCTGTTGGACAGCATTACTTGGTCTGTTGTGTGGATGTTTGGGTGGTTTAGGGGTGGGGAATTGTGGTGGGTGGGAGTGTGTTTGGGGATTGTTATGTGTGTTAGACCTGGTCTTTGGGTGTCAAGTGAATTTCATTGTTTGGGTATGTGTATACATGTACATTGACAATAAAGTTATTATTATTATGGTGCTGTCTCAGCTTGGTTGTTTGCTTGTAAATGTTTCATAACACAACTAGGTAACATCTTGCTCCCTGTTTATACACAGTAGTTTGTCTTGTCAGTATTGGTGTAGGTTTGGTTTTCTCCTTGTAGTTCCTTGATTGAGGTATTATTTTATTTTCTACCTGATTATTTGTCTGCTTGATTGTTTGTCTTTGTCTCCTTGGTACTTCATTGTTGTTTTTTATTTGATTGTTTGTCTGATGTTAATCCCTGGTTATCTGGGTGTAGACTGCTAGATTGATTGATGAGCAACAACTAGCAGTCAGAAGTCAAAAAGAAACTCTAATCTCACAACATGCACACAGACTCAATCATAGTTTCAACTGGAAAACTCTGAGCATACTAAAGGTAAAGGTAAAGGTTCCCCTCAGACATATGTGCTAGTCATTCCTGACTCTAGGGGGTGGTGCTCATCTCCGTTTCAAAGCTGAAGAGCCAGCGCTGTCCGAAAACGTCTCCATGGTCATTTTATACTTGCATTTTTTATGTGCTTTCAAACTGCTAGGTTGGCAGAAGCTGGGACAAGTAACAGGAACTCACCCCGTTATGGAGCACTAGAGATTCGAACCGCTGAACTGCTGACCTTTCGATTGACAAGCTCAGACTTGCTCAGTGTCTTAGTCACTGAGCTACCACGTCCCTTGTGAACATACTAGACCAAGCTAACTCCAAAACCAATAGAGAACTCAAAATGTGGCACTTAGACACATTAACTGTCTCATAGAGATAAATCACATTTCCGCACCATTCAAAAAAGACAATAAAAAAGCTAAGGAGGAAATAAAAAGACCAGAAAACAACTTCTCTAGTAATCAAGAGGCAAACAATCAAACAGACAAACAATACTCTAAATAAGGAACTTCCAAGGAGAAAAACCACATCCTCACCAACACTGGCAGGGCAAGCTGTTGTACATAAACAGGAGGGAAACCCACTTGCATGATGATGTTATGTAGTTGGGTAATGAAGCATCTGCAGGTGAACAACCAAGCTCAGAGAACACCAAGGATTCCATAGTTACTGTGGATTAGTCTGCATATTCTGCATAGGAGCCTGAGTGGCACAGCAGACTAATGCTACTGTTAAAAGGTAGTATTTAGCTTCCAGCTGCCTGCAATTACTGCAAGTTCAAATCTCACCAGGCTCAAGGTTGACTCAGCCTTCCATCCTTTCTAAGGTAGGTAAAATGAGGACCCGGTTTGTGGGGGCAATAAGCTGACTTTGTATAAAATATACAAAAGTATGAAGACTATTGCTTAATGCCTTGTAAGCTGCCCTGAGTCTCCGGAGAAGGGCGGCATATAAATCAAAATAAAAATAAAAATAAACAAAAAATAAAAAATATTCAATATCACACTAGAGTAGAAAGATGCAAACACAAAATTTTAAAACGTTTGCTTTTCTCCCTAAAATTACATGTCTATATAATTGCTTCTTTCTGTTGGATTTTTCTTTTATTCTTTATTAGCTTTTTAAAAATTCTTTATATTTGTGTTAAATTTATTAAATAATAATAATAATAAAAAAATTCAGTGGGACTATCTCCTAAATAAAATTCCATCTTTTTTTCACAAATCATTTTAAAATGCTACCTGTACATTCTTGCAGGAATCAGAACCACACCGAATTTCTTTGATGTCTGGCTCTCTACATTTCAGTAGATGAACATTCTGATCTAAGGCAGGGATTCAATTAAAAAGGAAATGCTGTTCTTTAGTACAAAAAGCCAGAAGTGTGTGTCTGAGAAATTGTTCAAAACATACAAATATGTTTTGTATGTTTTGAACCATAAATACAGGATATTTAAATATAAATATCCTGTAGGCATCAAAATCTTGTTCCATTTTACCATGTTACCCTTATTTGATTCTGAAATAAAATAATTTATGATACATATATACAGCATCCACCCCTCGCATATACTTATATAGTATAAAGAGATATTATCTGTTATAAGACAGAGGTACTTGCTTCTCAAAGCATGCCGAGAACAGCATGCTGTACTTTGCACAGTAGTTATGCGCAAATTTATATGTACATGAGAGATGTCTCTTAAGTTTCTCACAGCAGGCAGTGGGATACACAAATATGATTGCCTGATTGCTACTTTTCCTGATACTAATTTTACTTCTCTCTTTTTCCACATCAATTTACATTATTAAAAAAAAAACCAAAATGCATGTTTAATTTTGTGTGCATTTCCACTAATACACACATATACATCTACACATAATTTTACTTTGCATTTTCAGCAAACATTTCCTTTAACAGACCTTTGGGGATGCATTTGTCATGTGCTTGTTTACAACATCAGTTGAAAAGTTTCCAGCATTTACAGCGCACTGAGAGAAAAAAAAAAAACAGGTCTAGTCTGGTACTCTGCTTTCTGTGGTAGGAATGCTCTTCCCACAAGCTATTTTTATCTCTGGCTGTAGATAATTCTGCCATGAAACATCATGGACCTCTCTTGCAATCTTCCTTACTGTTCTACCCAGTTATCCTTAACCTCAGAATTGATTAGGAACTCTATTTGGTTTCAGTCAAACTAAACTTGGTGAACCATTCTTCATCTTAGCAATTGCTCCTGTGCAAAAACAAAAGAGCTCATCAACTGGTGATTTAAACTACTCTTTTCATCTTGAAAGACAGCATAGTCTTGTTGGCTTTTTTAAAACAGAGGGACAGCTCTTTTTTTTTGATTCAATGAGAACTAAGGATCTCATTAATCTTTTGCCTGGTCTACTTCCATCTGGCTTTTTCATAGAGTTATAAGAAAGAATCACAGTAAACCTTCAGCCCACAGGCATATTATAGTGCATCATGGTTCTTATTTCTCCTTCTGCTTTTTCCCCAAGCTATGATGATGATTATGTGCCATCAAATAGGTGTCAACTCTTAGTGACCACATAGATAGATATTCTCCAGCGTGATCTGTTCTTCCAAGCCTTCCAGCAGTTCTTTTTCTTTTATTTCTCTTTCTTTCCCCTTTCTCACCAGGTTGAAAATGGAAAATAGCTTCAAGTTCTCATCAACAACTGATATAATGCTTTTTTCCTTGAGATAGCTCTCTCTGAAAAAGTAGAGAATGTTTTAAAGTCTTGGAGAAAGAAGGGCCAATCTTTTCTTAACTCTGTAATATTCCTTTTAAAAAATCATATAGCTAATGTTTAAAATAGCTTATAGTGATATCAATGTAAAGTATACAATAACTTCTACAAAGATTTTGCTGAGTGGGAAAGGGCTAAACCCTCCCCAACACTGAAGCAAGTTAAAATACCAGACTATGCTGCAAGTTTTAAAAAGTAATAATGAAAATCACACACACACAAAATAATTAGGTCACAGCCAGTAAGAGCTTGTAAAGAAACAGAAAAAATAATAAAGAAAGATGCATATAACTGAACAAAAAAACAACAACAACTTACAAGTTGATAAATAAAAGTTGCACAATAAAGTTATTGAGTGCAGTTATTAACACACGGTGGCTCAGTGGCTAAGACACTGAGCTTGTTGATTGAAAAGTCAGCAGTTCAGCGATTCAAATCCCTAGTGCCATGTAACGGGGTGAGCTCCTGTTACTTGTCCCAGCTTCTGCCAACCTAGCAGTTCAAAAGCACATAAAAATGCAAGTAGAAAAATAGGGACCACCTTTGGTGGGAAGGTAACAGTGTTCTATGCGCCTTTGGCGTTTAGTCATGCCGGCCACATGACCATGGAGACTTCTTTGGACAGCGCTGGCTCTTCAGCTTTGAAACGGAAATGAACACCGCCCCCTAGAGTCAGGAATGACTAGCACGCATGTGCAAGGGGAACCTTTATGTTTACCTTATTAACACAAGCCTGGATATAGAGAGATCTTCCTCTCAGCCACACAAGCATGCATTTTTCAAGGCCCTGAATTAGCTTTAATTTAGTTTTACTATGGGATAATTTAAGATTGGTAATTGATATATTTCTCTGGCTTTGTTTTCCCCCTACTGAGTGTAAGCTATCTATGGGAAAAACCACCACTAATTCTTCTCCTTAAAGTATGTTCAAGCAGGCTTGGGCAAGAAAGGATAGCTTAGTGGATGCCTGGGATAGAGTCTCTGCACCACTAATCTGTCATTCAGAGTATTTGTGAATAAAGGTCTACCAGTCTACTGGAAGCCCAAGTCTACCAGCCTTCTGTAAATGTGGTAAACCTCTTTCCAAAATTAGCCTGACTGATCAGTGGAGCAGACAGAGGTGTTCACTGAAGATTAGTTTTCCAGGATGCTACCATCCTAGAAAGAGATAATTGGAAGAATGTCTGGAATTGCTGAGAAGGATTTGTGTAAAAGAAGTGAAGTGAACTCCTCTAATCTGAACCCAATGAGAGTAGGATCAAGGCAGAAGTGTGTGTGGGAGGGGGAGGGGGGTTGTTGAATGGTAAGGTATTAGTTGAAGAGGTGGCTGCAGAGTGGACATTGCTTTCAGAATGGATGTTGCAATGGACAAAGCAACAAAGATAGTTTGATGGGAGATAGGGATAAGTTATAGGAGGGTGTGTGAAAAATCAGGATGGAGATGGAAATGAAACTAGGGGAGGTAATCAGAGGAGGTTTAAATAATTATTGTGGTAATGGTCATATGGTGGGAAGTAAAGACCAATGCTACTGTTGAGGAAAAGTTATTGTCTATTTGATTATTCAAAGACCAAGTTCTCAGAGCCCCGGATTTTGACTATTGTTGCTGAAACTGAGGTCTGCATCAGTGTGAATAAGATGGGAGACCTGACTTGTAATTTACCAAAATCTGGCGGGGAGCAAGATGGAAGGTGATCTGAATGACAGGTTTTTGACTAGCTGGAAACTCAAGGGAGAGGAGGATAGATATATGGAGGACTGCTGGTACTAAGAGGCACTATCCCATAGATAACTGGATGCCAATGTTTCTGATAACATTGTTAAAGTCGATTCTAGGAACAAGATGGGAAAGCTGCTAAAAAAGTCTGGGTGATTTCCTCATGAGTTTCACAGAGTTCTACTTGTTCTCATGGACTTCAGCCTGCTTTCCTTCCTAGAAGGATTGGGTTTGTGATGATTGTGGCAGCTATAGATACAAATATTCTGGATTGTTTTCAACCTATCTCCGATCTTCCCTTTTAGGGGAAGGTTAGGGATAAAGTTGTTAGGCTGCAGAAGACCTTGGAGGAAAGTGCAGGTTAAGCATAGAGATAGCAATGAGCATGATTATTGATAATATCTGATAAGACTAGTATAGTAGTGTGATTCTCCTAGTCCTGCCTGATTTTTCTACCAACTTTCTTACAATTAGTCATGATACCTATTAAAAGAGAGATTTTAGTACTGTAGGGTTGGATTATTTCCTCACTTTTATTTACCTGAGGTAAAATTAATAATAAATAAAAGCCTATTTTCCAACTGACTGACCTGTCAGACGGGCTACTTGGGGCAGAGATTTACCATGCCTACAGAAGATTAATAGACAGCTTTACTATTCTTTCTGCAATTTGGGCTTAAAAAAAAAGAATCTGACAGAATTTCACCGTGAATTACATTCCATCTCCAAATACCTCAAATGAGTTAGTGATGCATATGAATGGCAGCAAGTATCTAGAGGGGTAATTGATAATGGCGTTAGAGTAGCAAAAATGGCATTGCTTCCTTCTGTCCCAAAAATACTATAAAATAGTAAAAAGTGCATCCGTGGAAAATCTTTAGTTGTCAAAGCAGCGGGAAGTCTTAATATATTTGGGAGAGAATCAGCAATAAACCTTTTTCTCAGATTAAACCAACCTGTACTCATTTTTTACACAAACAAATCTACTAGTCTTTTGAAAGATGACCGAGCACAGGTTTCATAACAAGGCTAGTGGTCTTCCAAAAGACCAGGTATCAGTATGGATTTTCCTGCAGCCTAAGCCAAAATGGTAATGTTGACTATTTTCTTTAAAATATTCATTAAAGTTGTACAGAGTTGGAGTCTAGTTGCAATCATTTGTTCAATTTGGCTAATCAATCCAACCAATAATCCCTATCAATTTAGAAAATTGAGTCAATTCAATGCTTTGATTTG
Source organism: Pituophis catenifer annectens (assembly GCF_029215685.1). Classification (NCBI taxonomy): domain Eukaryota; kingdom Metazoa; phylum Chordata; class Lepidosauria; order Squamata; family Colubridae; genus Pituophis; species Pituophis catenifer. The sequence continues at coordinate 103,916,176 of NW_027256881.1, forward strand.
AATTGTCAAATATGTTTGGATATATCCAGTTTGATGAATTGCTTTGACTTTCAATTTGATTATGAAACTTGGTTTGCTTCAGGCTTTCAGTCAAACTTACTTTGAATTGAAGTTTCTAATCAAAGCTTTGAGCAGTTCTATTATTCATTCACATCCATGGATCCTAAATAAATTTCTCACTTTACATTGGTTAAATCTTTTCCATTCACCATGCTTCTCAGAAAAAAAAAATATTACATAGATGCTTGTTTGTAAATACCACTATAGTTCCTGATTAGATTAAACAAACAAATACAAAGTCTTTATCATAAGTAAATCCAAATACAATAATGTTATCTATTGAGTTCAGAAAAGTAAAAGTAAAGATAGGTTTGATATGTTTCCAGAACATACAAATGTTCAAGTACCAGTAATATTTGGTCAAACCAACTCAGAACAAAATGGATTATTCAACCTAAAATTGATAGACTTTTCCTGTTCCTTAAGTTTGCCAAACCATGTTCCTCATGAAGTGGAAACATAAACAATATTGAACATAGATCCAAACAATAGGAGATGAGGTGTGACCTTCATATTTAAATGTTTACTTATTGCCATAGGCTTCTCCATCCAGCAAGATAGAAAGCATCCAGATTTCTCAGAGGTAGTCATTTGAACATCTTTGCTTTCTATGTAACAATTCTATGGTTCTATTTGGTTTGTTGTTTTTCTTAGAAGACTTGACCTAGCCTAACACTGGATTCATTTTACTTGGTGTAATTTGAACCAATAGTCACAAGCGAAGAAACTGAGTTTCAATCCTTTATTGCTGTACAAAACTAAAGAGAAGTATGTTCAACATCCAAGTCCAAATAAAGTGTGCCTGCTGATATTCAACACACTGTTTTTATATAATAAAACTGCATATTCTGTACACATCAGAAGGAGCCTTGGTAGTACAGTGGTTTAATGCACCCTGTAATTAACACAGCTGCCTTCAATTTCTGCAGGTTGGAATCTTACCAGGCTCAAGGTTGACTCAGCCTTCCATCCTTTCTAAGGTAGGTTAAATGAGGACCCAGTTTGTGGGGGCAATAAGCTGACTTTGTATAAATATACAAAAGTATTAAGGCTTTTGCTTAACGCATTGTAAGCCACCCTGAGTCTCCGGAGAAGGGCGGCATATAAATCAAATTAAAAATAAAAATTAAAAAAAAAAAACACCATCAGATAATACTGATATTTCATCATTTGTTCCTGATTTAGTGAAGTCATATCCTTCACTATACCCTAACATCCCATAATAAGCATGGAGATACACTTAATTAGCTAAGTGGGTGTGTTTTTTAATCTACTAATGATGAACTTGCTTCCTCTAGACCTTTGCCCAGACTTTCTTGACCATGGCTTAAGCAAAATGCCATATTACCTTTCCTTGTTCTAATTAATGGGCCCATTTGCAAAATTATTTAGCCCTATTATAGACCCTCAATTGATCACCTACAACAGTGATGGCTAACCTTTTCCAGACTGAGTGTCCAAAGTGTGCACACGCGTGCGAACCCCCCAAATGCAATTCATGCATGGACCCCGTGCATTCCTCTCACCCCACATGCATGCACACATGGCCCCCACATGTATCCTTCACTAAACCGGGCATGGGCATAGCCAGTGTGTGACGCATCTGGCCCGTGGGCCACAGGTTTGATAGCCTTGTTCTAGACCAATACCTTCAATAATAAACCAACTGACTCTTAGCTTCATTAGCAGCTATTAGAGCCAACTCTAAGTGGGAACAGGTGAACTTCTGCTCCTTGGGTTCCAAGCTTGATTTACCAAAATTGGCATTTGCCTTGTTATGGCACTGATTTGACATTCATTATACTTGTAGCTGCATTTGAGGGACTAAAACAGGTTGTAGCTGAAGTCATGCAAACATATTTTCCCCCTATCCTCCTCATTCAGGCATTTGTGCATTCATAGGCATCCAATGCCTATGTTTGGTGTTTGGTTGCCTGGCTAATTCAGCCACACCCTGGTGTTTTCAAGGATGTCTAGAGGCATCTCAATCCAGACACTTAGCTTAGAAAAGCAAATGCTAAGAAAGAGTGAAAAAGAGGGCAATGTGGCAGGAAAAGTGAAGGTAAATGGCCTGCAGACAAGGAAGCAGAGATTGGCAGCTAGTATAAACTGGTAAGATGACCTTCATTCAACAGCCAGGACCTCAAGCTGTGATGAGCAGCATATCCTGTGGGAGTTCTGCCTGGAGATTGAAGCTTTGCTGGGAACGCAGGAACAACTAAAAAGGAGCAATTAGACTGAAACAGCACTTCACCTCAACATTAGGAAAAAGGTAAAGGTTGTATAGGAAGTACTTGATTTACTACTGTTTGTTTAATGATGATCCAGAATTGTGAAGGTTTTAAAGAATTTCTGGCCATTGCAGAAAGCTGCACCAGCTCGCCCAACCCCCTGCAGTCACAGGATCATGATCCGGGTGCTTGGCTTGTTTTAGTAATAGTAATAGAGGTTTTTTTTTTTTTTGTTAAAATTAGCAAAACTGGGATTTAAAAATATTTGACTTCCCCCAAGTTATTATAGAGAGCCAGTTTGATGTTAGATGCCAAGGAAGCAGGCTAGAAACTGGTGAGGTCTACGCGTGCCTTAGGCACGAAACCAAGTAAGCGACCTTGAGCCATTCACTTACTCAAACCCCCTAGGAAAGAGACAATGGAACACCTTCTGAAAATCCTTGCCAAGAAAACTACAGGATTTAGTCCAGACAGTTGCCAGAAGTCAACATTGTCTCAAAGGCACGCACACAAAAATGTTGTTATAACTCTGCTGTAAAATGTGCAGGTTTTCTGTCCCTTCTGGGGCTATGTAGAATATTTCATTTGGAGCACTTGTTCCTCTGAGGGTAAACACTACTGGATGGGAAGTCAATGCCAAAGGCATGTGGTATAGAAGGATGGTGATTTATGGTTTTGAAGGATGGTGATCTATACATTGACATCCATTTCATTTTTTTTTTTTTAATGTAACACTTTTCCTATTCAGGAGCTGATTCTTCAAAACAGCAAGCAGTTTTAATATTTCCTATGATTATAGTAAAAAGGAAAATATTTTTCAACAATTTGTTATTTCTATCCCAAAATACCACTAGGAATCATAAATGTGTGGTTTCAGGTCACATTTTCCTGTTTTTATGGTAATATTTTTATTGCACCCTGTAAACGCCAAGCTACTTGATTTACCACTGTTTTCAAAGAGAGTTCTTACACATAATAACTCATTCATATTTCTGCCATTTCGCTGTTGCAATCTTTTGTTTAAATCAATTTCTACCTTAATTCAAAATTGCTAAAATCTCTCTGTAGATCAGTAAAGCATATACAGTAATTGTCATCCCTCCTCGAAAAGAAAAGAAAAGAAAAACATCCTGAAAGGAGATAATATTGGTAAATAAAATGAAATACCTATCTTCCTACTCATGATTTCTTAAGGGCACATCGCTGATTTAATTTTATAGTCATATTCCAGTAATTACTGAAGGTGGAACTGTTGTGATAAAGTCAGGTATTATTGGCTATAAACTAAATGAAAAGCTTCTCAACTTTATTCTGCATAAATTCTGCATTATTACTCATTTTACTTCATATTAAATTACCATAGCAACCCCACTAGCTATTCTGCTTCGCTGCCTGTACTTTTTATTCTGTCTCTTCTCTTTCTAAAAATTTTCTAAGGAAAAAAAAAACACAACTCACTAGTAATGTAAAGTACTAGATTGAAACTTAGGACTTTGAACAGTATGTTCAGATAAGTCAGCTGAATCATAAGAAGGGGCATTGCTGTTGTTGGTGCTCTCTAAGATTGGTTTTTTTTTCTTGCAGACCAGTGGTGGGTTTCAAAATTTTTTACTACTGGTTCTGTGGGTGTGTCCTGGTGGGCGTGGCAGGGAAAAGATACTGTAAAATCTCCATTCCCACCCCACTCCAGGGGAAGGTTGCTGCAAAATCCCCATTTCCTCCCGATCAACTGGGACTTGGGAGGCAGAGAATAGAGGGGGCGGGGCCAGTCAGAATTTTTACTACCGGTTCTCCGAACTACTCAAAATTTCCGCTACTGGTTCTCCAGAACTGGTCAGAACCTGCTGAAACCCATCTCTGTTGCAGACGTTTCATTACCCAAACTAGGTAATTTCATCAGTGCTATGAAATGAGTCACTTGGAGTAGGACTCATGCCATAGAATTATACTATATTTCATCCTTGATGTACTAAAAAAGTGAAGCCATGTAGTGCAGGAATTGTTCACAACTGTTTCTACAATGACACATACAATTATGTAGTATTTTCTTTTTTATGAGGACTGCTGGCAATCTCTTGAGAGTTTAAATTATGAAAACAAATTGATAGATCAGAAATTCCTGATCAGCACTAATTTCAGAACCACAACATATGTGTTGTTGAAATAATGAAGCATGGCAAACATTAAAGTTCTCAGTAGTTTAAGAGTTCAGCAAGTAGTTGCAAATCTCTTAAAATGAAATTCAAGAACCAGAGTGATTGTATATTATACCAGAATGTGGCCTCATTCTGACTGAAGGGGCCTATTGCAGACGCTATCCGCCAAAAAAATTCAGCTGGCAGGGTCTGGGAGAAGAACCTTTTCTGCTATGGTCCCCAAACTTTGGAATATCTTGTTGCCTGAGGTGAGATCCATTCCCACCTTTCTGGACTTCAGGATGAGCCTTAAAAGCTTGTTCTGCCAGTTGGTGTGGGGTCCCAATGGAGAAATGTAGGCTGGAGGTACATGGTGCATGCCAGAAAAGGCACCATTGCTTCTCAACTTTTATTTACAATTGTCTTTATATTTATATTTCTATTATATTATAATTATTATATTGCAGGAGCATTGTGGTAATCTAGTGGTGAAGACACTCGCCTCCCAATCAAAAGGGTCATAAGAAAGAAAGAAGGAAAGGAAGGAAGGAAGGAAGGAAGGAAGGAAGGAAGGAAGGAAGGAAGGAAGGAGGAGGAGGAGGAAAGGAAGAAAAACAAACAAACAGACAGACAGACAGACAAAGACATCTATGCAGTGGTGGGTTGCTACTGGTTCACCCCAGATTGGGTGAACCGGTAGCGGTGGCAGCAGGAGGCTCAGCCCACCTACCCAGACATCTCTGCACATGTGTAGAAGCTTCTGCGCATGCGCAGAAGCATCGCGTGGGCATGCATGAGTGCCCGCGTGCCCGTGAGCAAACCAGTAGTGACTGAAATTGAAACCTACTACTGCATCTATGCCTTAGAAAACAAGGCTAAAATCTGTGAAATCATGCAGAATCAGAATCTACTGATCTCTTTCCTCCCTCTTGCAAAATCTCAATTTAATAGGAGAAATCTACATATGATTCAGAAATGAAGGTCACTGGGTTCAAATGAGTTTATCCTAGGTAAATCAGCATTACATTATTGCTGTAGTCAACAAATATTTACTAGTGTATCTTTTAACATAAGCCTGACTCATTTTATTAGTAAACAATTGTATTCACAATTGAATCAAATAGCATAGAAAAAGAAATTTACATGGATGATGCCCATTTTTTTTAAAAAAAACTGTAATTAAAAATCCCAACACTTTTTAAAGAAATCCTTTAAAAAACGACGGTATGTTTTGTAATTCACAGCATTTTTGTGCTTCACGCAATCTTAGTCTTCTCATCTAGAGAGATGGGAGTTCTGATTTATTAATATTGCATAAAGAATATTCTCCAGAGCTAAGAATTTCAGAGCATATTTCAGGTAGTATCACGTTTCTTGATTTAACATTAAATGTGTGTTTTTAAAAATAATTCTGATACTCTTTTTGCATATTTTTAATAATGAAGGGGAAAGTTTGCTTATTCCCTTTGCTGCACAGCACAATTGGGGAATACAGTATGTCTTTGAAGTTCATAATTAACGAATAGGTACTGTAGTCAGGAATTTCCTTTGAAATAATCACACATTCATTCTCATATTGCTGAATGTACACAGTCCGTCTATTAGGTGAAATTATATGTAGACATCCCCAAGGCAAGTGAAGACTATTTTTTCGTGAGTAAACAAAGACAATTTCTTCTATAAACTCTTAGCTTCTTCAAATAATATCAGAAAGGGAACAATAATAGCATTGCCTTTTTAATAAGTTTCCTCTTATTAAAAATTTTACCTGTTTAAATATGCTATTGTACACCCTTGAGCTTAAATGGTCTCCGGGGGATGGTAGAGGACAGGAAGGCCTGGAGGAAAATTGTCCATGGGGTCGCGATGGGTCGGACATGACTTTGCAACTAACAACAACATTGTACACTTCCTCCAAAATGTTATATAATTAAATAGTTACTCCAAATAATCAGCACAATTTAAAAGTGGTAGTAGCAGTAGTGAGGGGGAACAATTCATCCCTAGTGCCATAGTACATCTTCATTGTACAATGATGTACAAGAGATACTGAGAACTAAAATGTGCTACAAAAGGGACTCCCTTGTTTTAAATAACCTAACTTTAACTTAGTGGTGCTTTCTTTGGGAGGTTCATCACAAAAATCATCATCCAGAAGAAATTAATAAAAGGTCCACTGATAAAACAGCAAGCGATAAAAAGGTCTACCTCAAAGCTTTCAGTATTATAGAGGAATACAATTTTATACTAATTTATTCAAAGAAGCAAACTTTGTTGATTAAGTGGAGCTGAATTGTCATGCTTCATTATTATTCTGGGGAATGTATATCTAAGTTAGAATAGAGTAATTTGGAATAAGAGACCCAGTTTGGTGAAGTAATTAAGGCATCAGGTTAGGAACTGGGAGACTGTGATCTTAGATACAAAACCAGCCAGGTGACCTTGAGTCAGTCACCTTCTCTCACCCCTAGGAAGGAGGCAATGGTAAACCACTCCTAAAAGAACCTTTCAGGGTATAGTCCAGACAATCACCAGGAGTCAACAATGACTCAAATTTATTAGATGATGATGATGATGATGATGATGATGATGATGATGATGATGACGACGACAACAACAACAACAACCATTATCATTAATTTGTAACACCATCACACATCTATATCTACCTATCCCAGGTCCTTGGTAAGGACTCAGTAGGTACACAAAATTGCCAAACTGAGTCTGAACATCTGTCTGATGTTCAGACAGATGATGATGATGATGATGATGATGATGATGATGATGAAAAGTGAGTCCAGGAAATCTTGAGATTAAAGTTGAGTGGAGGAAATATCATAAAGGCAATTAACACCTGGACAGTGCCTGTAATATGATATTCAGCTGGAATAATTGATTGGACTCAGCTAGAACTTAATAACTTGGATTGAAAGACAAGAAAACTAATGACAATGCACCATGCTCTGCACCCAAAAAGTGATATTGATCAATTGTACTTGCCAAGATCTCAAGGTGGCAGAGGACTCTCACGGGTGAAACAAACTGTGGAAGAGGAAAAACATGGCTTAAACAACTACATAAAAAAGTGAAAGAACCTTTACTGAAGGAGGTGAACAAGGGAAACCTCTTGAAAACAATGAGACCGAAAGCAGAATATCAAAAGGAAATAATTGAGCATCGAGTTTCTAAAGGGAAAAAGAAGCCAAGTAGTCAATATCTGAAGGACATTGAAGGAAAGGCAGACACAAAACTAACATGGAGTTGGTTGAGATCAGGGTGCTGAGGAAAGAAACTGAGGGCTTCCTTTTGGCTGCTCAAGAACAGCCAATTGCAGACTAACTCCATGAAAGCAAAAAATCAACATGTCAGTAACATCAGCAAATGTCGCTTATGCAATGAGAAAGATGAAACAGTGGAACATCTTATCAGTGGCTGCAGCAAGATCTCACAGACTGATTATCTACAACATCATGATCAAGTTTCGACTTCATTCAAATTCCACAGCTTCAACCTTAAACTGTCTACCATGGACCTCTCCCCATTCCTAAGAGGTCTGTAAAGGGGGCGTGCATAAGCGCACCAACGTGCCTACCATCCCTGTCTTACTGTCCCCATTTATTTGTACTCATTTCCTATGTTCATGTCCATGTTTATACTTATACCTGTTATCTTGTACATGTTTGACTAAATCAATCAATCAATCAATCAATCAATTAATTAATTTGCCAAAATTATATTTGGAAGCTTTGCCAGAAGTTTGTGTTTGAATGCAGCAAAAAGTATGGGAATACCAAATTGACAAAGTCCTTGAAAGTGAACAAGTCAAGGTCTTGTGGAATTTTTGAATCCAAACAGACAGACAACATGCCTGACATCACTATTGTGGAAAAGAAAAATGTCTGATTTATTGATATTGCAATACCAGGTGATGCACAAATTGAAGAGAAACAGCTAGAAAGAAAGAACAAAATATTGTGATTTGCAAATTGAAGTTGAATGATTATGGAGGAAGAAATCAATGGTTATACCATTAGTAATAGGATCCCTTGGAGCAATACCCAAAGGTTGCCTAGATACATGGAAATTTTGAATTTATTAGTCTTGAATAGTCTGACTTTGAAAAAAAAAAAAAACACACACCAGCCTACTCAGTATTGCCAAATACTCAGACACTACCTTAACAGCTCTTAGGTCTTTGGTTAGGATTGGACTGTTAAGTTTTTACTACTCCCAGACTGTGAATCGAATTGAAGATTAACCATAATAACAATTGTAATAATTTATATGGAAGTAAATTACATACATCTAAACCTACCCTGTGATGATTTCTAGGCCTCCACAAAGCTTGTCTCAACCCCACTTGTTAGACCAGACTATACAATCAACTCCACAGGAAAGCTAAAACTACTTTTATTGTGATTGGTTAAAACAGAATCTTGGAAGTCTGATTAAATTATATCTTCTCTTACTTCATATAGTTAAATGAATTGTGGCGTTTTCTATGTGAGCCTCTTATGAATATTATTTGTCTATTGTGCTGTTAATATACTGTATGTGTTACTGTTTGATGCCCTGGCAACAGATATCTCTGTCAAATTCATCTTCTTTACTCTATATAGCTCAGTTTCTGATCTGTTTGCTCTAGAGGTATCACTATAACAAACATGTGAAAAGAAATCTTCCATGAGTAAGATGGAGAGGAATAACACTGAATTAAACAATTTTGTCCTCAAGGAACAAAGTCACAGAGCCTTTAAAATAAAACAATGTTTTAGAAGGAGCACCAGGAGTAATTTATTATTTCATAAGTCTATTCTTGTAATTTTTTCCTTTATGCTGTTATTTGTACTTTTGCCATTCTATACTGTAGAAGATTTGTTCTCTCCATCAAATTTCACTTCAGAACCAGAGTTCAGAGTTCTAAATTAGACTCCCAAAAACTAGAGGTTTGCCCATCTTTTGATTTTTCACGTTTCTGTAGACACACAGTGCCATTTATAAAAACAAACAACAAACAATAAATCAACCCAAAATAATTTCAGATAGATGGTGGCTAACCAACTATTCCCTATTTTGATGATGCTTAAATTCCACTCTGGAAAGCAAAATCAAAAGATTGACTTGTTTATTGATAAGACAATAAACTTAGCTGAGTGACTGAATAAAATTCCACACCTAAGAACTACAATTTGATCAAAGCCAGGGACTTGAGCCCACTTTGAGCACAGAAGCACTTTGGCACTTTCCAAATTTATTGCTGCATGCAGAAAAATCACACCTTCAAATAGATATATTCAAAACTGACTGATTTAACCTGTCAAAGTGATTTGCAGTGCATTTATACACTGAGTGCTCAACATTATATGGGAGCAAAACTTTTAGTATATCCAACAAAATTCACATGTACAAGTAACTGTCTATATAATTGCAGTCTTCAGATTCAACGCATCCATCACAAGTGTAAAAAGCTGTTTATGATTCACACAGGCAGAAGTGAGAGTCAAGGGCATTTCACATATTCTGTGTGATGAAGATAAGTGCCTAAGCCATAATGATAGAGATAAGCCCCTTTGATTTCTGCAGGGTTTTCTGTTGCGTATACAGAAGGTATTGTAAGGTTTTGATGAAAATCAGTACTCTGAGGGAAATAAAATTCTTAAATAAAAATAAGTAATCTGAAGGAAGAATTTTAGTCTATTATAAATGACAGCTTAATCTTTAATAATAATAATAAAAATAATGGGGTGGGGTGGAGGAGAAAGATAATGTCCAAAGGCACAATTCTATCTTTTTTACTAATCTGGAAAATTACAGAAAAATGAGAGATAACAAATTCCCTGAAGTCAGTAGAGGAGCTTTTATTGATTTTAATTGTTTTAGGGTTAAAGAGCAGAAGAGAACTTATGGGATTTTTTTTTTTTAATTTAGATTTATATGCCGCCCTTCTCCGGAGACTCAGGGCGGCTTACAATGCGCTAAGCAATAGCCTTCATTCTTTTGTATATTTATACAAAGTCAGCTTATTGCCCCCACAACTGGGTCCTCAATTTACCTACCTTAGAAAGGATGGAAGGCTGAGTCAACCTTGAGCCTTGGCGAGATTCGAACCTGCAGTAATTGTAGGCAGCATTGATTGATAGATACAGGATTGATAGATACATTTACTTCAATAAGGATGAGAAACAAATACTAGTTCTCAGCTTTGTTATAAAGGTTACTAAACGAATTGAACATATGGTTGGCTAAAGCTTCAGTTCAGAGTGTTCATCTGGAACTACATAGCTAAACGTCTATGGAGATTCTCAGTCATTCATGATTGTCTCAAATCATGATTGTCCCAAAGGTGCTTTTTCAAGAGGCAACTGGACTTTCTTGTTTATTTCTTTGAAACAACAAACAAGGAAGTTTGAAACAAAAACAAGAAAGTCTAGTTGCCTCCTGAAAAAGCACCTTTGGGACAACCGTAACCTGGATGACTGAGAATCTCTACAGGCTTTTAGCTATACAATTTGGGATGAACACCCTTTGAATGGTGTGGACATAGGAATGGATTTCCAGAGGGAAAAAACTGCAAACTACAGGAACCAGGAGCACTACTCAGGTGACGCTGAGGACACAGATAAACCTCCAAGTGCTTCAATGACCCTCTAAAAGGATACAAATGACCAGCTGTCTGCAAGGAATATAAATCCTTCCATTCCCCACCATCCAGTCAGAGCTGAAGAAAGTTCTTGGATGAGAAGAGAAACGTCTTCAAAGAAAAAAACAAGGAAGTCCAATTGCCTCCTGAAAAATCACCTTTGAGACTTCAGTTCAGAGATTCAATTTTAAGCCAGTTCTACTACATTTTCAAACTGAATTGGCTTTCCAAATCAAATTGATGATCTAATTGGTGATCTAAATATTTTTGATAAGTTCAAAGGACTTCTGCATGTGTGCCAAAGTTTATCTAATTAATGGGTCTGGAAAATTGAATCAAATCAATCCAGTTTTGATACTTTATACAGCAGTATCATTAAATCAACTTGATTTGTTGCGTATATTCAAATAGTTGAATTTTTATGTAATCAATAATTCAGATTGAATTTATTGTTTGAATCAGGCTGTAGTTGATCTACACATACAAACTGAATGTATTAATTGCTATGATATTGTAGGGCAACCAGTGAAACAACTCAAGCATACTTATTGAATCTTTATATTTTGAGTTCTTCTCTATCACTGCCACATACCGGTAGGAGTTTTGGCAAATATATTTTAAGTTATTACTGCATTGTTATACAAAATGTTTATAATACATAAAGCAGCATTAATTATCTACAATTTTGATCAACAATGGCCATTTTTCAAAGGCAGATGCTATTTTGAGTATACAAATATTATAGTTTAGAGTATTATATAACATATTCCATTATATTTCATTTAAATTTTGGGTTCTGCAGATATCCCAAAGGTGCCTTTTCCAAAAGACAACTGGACTTTCCCAGTTTTTTTCCCCCTAGAAATGTTTTGCTTATTATCCAAGAAGCCTCTTCAGTTCTTGGATGAGAAGCAAAATGTTTTTGAAGGGAAAAAAAACAAACAAGGAAGTCCAGTTGCCTTTTGGAAAAAGCACTTTTGAGACAACCATGACCTGGATGATTGACAATCTCCATAGACATTCTGCGGATACCTTTACTGATCCATGATACAGATAAATATTTTATTTATTGCTTATTAAGTAGAACATTTTTACCTTAAATTAGGTATGATGCAATCAGTGGTGGATTGCTCCCGGTTCAGTCCGGTTCTTGCGAACCGGTAGTAATGGTGGTGGAGAGCCTCCCCACCCAACCCGACATCATCACTGATGATCTACGCATGCGCAGAAGCTTCTGTGCATGCATGCACACTTCCATTGCAAACTGGTAATATAGGTAAGTGGAACCCACCCCCGGATGCAATAAAGCAGCCTCTTCAGAAGTCCTGCAATAATTTCTCATGATCAAGAGATAACTTTATAGGTTTGGTCATAGCATGAAGCAAGGAACAGAGAAATAATCAGCAGTAATGTCAGCACTACCATCACAGGACATGACTGTTAGAAAATCTTTTAAACATTATTTCATGTACTCCAAATTATTTTTGTTTTGATGAAATCACACAAAAAGGAAATATATTATTAGTCTCCAAATAGTAAAAAGCATAGTAAAATATTTTACTATGCTTTTTACAATAGTAAAAAGATTTTAGAGGAGAAAATAGATTTTTCCTTTCTTAAAAAAATCTATATCATTTTAGAAGTAAGAAACATCACCACTTAGTGAGTTTGTGTGTGAATATGTCTCCTCTCTTAATCACAGTGGACTTAATTTTTGTTACTGCTTTTCAAAGAATGGTAGGCTTATTGGAATCACTGGGTGAATTTTCTTCAATCCTTTAAAATCAAGTTTTAAATACAAGTGTAAAGATTTGTTTAAAAAAAAAAGAACATACAGCAAATAGGGGATTAGTGTTGAATTTAGAAAGCTTTAAATGGATTAAGAATGCCAATATACTTCTATTAATAGTTGGAAATTAAAAGAATACTTTCTATGGAAAGCTGTTTATTTTTAATATTTTGGGGGGAAAATAACATGACTTTGAAGGTTGCATTCTAAAGGGCACCAGAAGGAAATAAATATATCAGTGTATCTTTTAAGATAGATGTACAAATATTAAGCTCAGAAATTAATTTTAAAGCTATCTAGTATTATAGATAGAATATATGGTGTCATGGAAGAGGAATACGTTTCATAGGAAAAGGCTGAGATTGAATTAAATATGGACTTTAAAATAATAGGCTATAAGAAGGAGATGGAAAAAGTTGACATGTGGGAGATAAAAAAGATGAAATACTGGATATATAAACAAAAATGGCTGAAAAAGACACACAAATACTAAACCAGAAGAGTAACATAGATAATATTTTTATCCTGGATTCACAAAAGAGATTTGTTTAAGTTGTCAATGATTTTATGAAAAGAGCTAAAGAGAACCAGAAAAGAAACCAGATGTTAGGACATCATGTGAAGAAATTAAAGGGCAAAGAATATAAAATTGGTTTATTTAATCAAGGTTAAAACAGATGCATTGAATAATTTAATTCAGTTTTGCTGATTTGAACTGAATAAGGATATTTTAAAGGTTTTGTTTATCTATAAGAGAAGCAATATTAGAAAGAGAGTTCATTTGTTGCATTTTAAGTTTACTTGATAAGGACTAAATAATGTTAAAATAATGCTGCTGTTTCTACTAATTTTTATTGGAGTTTCATTGACTATATTTTTATTGAGAGGTTTGGGAACTTTCTTTAAAGATAGAAACTGAGATCTAAATTTAAAATGAAAGATTTTAATTGGGTTTATTAATTTTAGTTTATCTTTTAGTATGTTGTTTTTACTGATTAGGATGACATGATGAGATGTTAAAGATCTGTTTATAGGATATGGACTAAGAGATGGCTTGTTGTATTTTGAAAGTTGATTTTAAAATAATAAAGTATACCTTTGTCATACATAAGTAATCATACAACATAAAAATGATAACATATCAAATCTATTTTCCATAACATCATATTTGTTAATAATATAGGATGCAAGTTGACATGATTTATTATTTAATACTTCAGTTGATGTTGCCTTATGCTAGAGCAAAACGTTCAAACAATATTGAGATACATTTAAATGTATGATACATCACATACCATACAATAGTTTCACTTATCTCCGCTAATGATTCAGAACTGTGAGCACACATGCATGCTTGCTTCGCTCGCGCACAGCACTTCTGTGCATGCATAGAACTTTCTGTGCGTGCACAGAGCGTCCATGATGATGTCCAGGTGGGTGGCTGGAGCCTCCCGCCACCGCCGCTAAAGGTTCACCCAAACCTGGGCGAACCTGTAGAAACTCACCACTGATACCATACATCTAGGATAAATGAAGCAGAAGTACTGTGTTTATTCTGTGGTTTGCTATGTTACTGAAAAAGTGAAGCTTCATTTATCTGCAGCAAGCTAAGATACTTAGAGAGAATGATACTTGCAGCACTTATTTGAAACCTCAGGCTTCTCTGATGGGTGGGTGTATAGTTGTATAGAAAAGCAATTCCATTCTCAGTAGGCTATCTCAGTGTATTTTCAGAAGTTTCTAATTGAAGGTATGCTTCATTTGCTTGGCTATAAAAAAAAAGAGTCACATTTGTTCATGATTATGTCTGTAAATGACCTCATAAAATGTAGATTTGCAAAACACACAAAAGCACAACAACTCCACAGGTTATTCAGGAAATGTTTTGTAAATGTGCACAATTGTGATTTCCAGTACACATTTTCAATTGTCATCCAAGGATTTAAAGCCATCAGATTTCATTTGCTTCATGGCAGCTTCTTCTAACAATATCAGGTGGCTTCTGGAATAATTTGTGGAATAGTGAATCAAGGGGAAAACCAGAGATTTAATAAAGTTTAGGTAGGAACCTAGTCAGCCTGACTCAGCATGACTTGTGCCTTGAATTGACTTCAGAATACTTGAATAAAGTTTCATAACTGTTATTTTCTTCACTGGTTAAGGAGCTGTGGAGCAGAACAGCTTCGTATGCTACTGTAATGTCTTTCTTCTTCCTGCTTCCCTTTCCCCGTTTGATAGGCTGCCTTTAAAATATTTCTATAAACTCGTATGCAAATGACACAATCAATAAATAGCAATAATTTCAATACAAAAAACCAAAAATCTAGAAATTTGTGATTGTGCAGTGTTTTAATGCTATCTACATCTCTATGTAAGATGTACATTTACGGCTTAGATTTTCTAGCTTTTCTGTCCTTAATGCCACATGAATTCAAAAATTCAAACTGAATTTCTGTCAAATCTTTTCTGTTTTTCAGGAGTACTCATCTCAAACGATCTAAGCCCCAGAGCTCACTGTAACAGCATTGCCAAAAAGGCATTAAGAATTGTTAACCTAATTTTGCGAAGCTGTTTCTCCAGTAACATTGCATTGCTAACTAGGACATACAAAACCTTTGCCAGACCAATTCTCGAATACAGCTCGTCTGCCTGGAATCCACACAGTATATCAGATATCAATACAATTGAGCGGGTCCAAAGGTATTTCACGAGAAGAGTACTCTATTCCTCTACTCACAATAGAATCCCTTATGCCACCAGGCTTGAAATTTTGGGCTTGGACAATCTGGAACTGTGCTGCCTGCGGTCTGATCTAAGCATAGTACATAAAATTGTCTGCTACAATGTCTTAGCTGTCAATGACTTCTTCAGCTTTAACCTCAATAATACACGGGCAAACAATCAATACAAACTCAAGGTAAACCACTCCAAACTCAATTGCAGAAAATACGACTTCAGCAACAGAGTGGTCAACACCTGGAATGCTCTACCCGACTCTGTTGTTACATCTTCAAACCCTCACAGCTTCAACCTTAAACTGTCTACTGAGGACCTCACCCCATTCCTAAGAGGTTCATAAAGGGGACATGCATAAGCGCACCACCATGCTTACCATCCCTGTCCTACTGTCCCCATTTATTTAAATTCATTTCTTTCATTCATGTCCATGTTCATATTCATACCTGCTATCTTGTAAAGTTTGACAAACTAATAAATAAATAAAATAAATGTGTGGTGTGACTTGTCTGCTAAAAATGAAGCTCAGGGTTTTTCTTTATGTGTTTTATGCCACCGTGTGCTAGAACAGAAACGATAGATGAGAGCTGTGAGTTTTTCCCCCTTTCACTGAAAAAAAGTATGCCCCGGCAAACATAATATCAGGGGGCTTATTCATTCCATTATGGTTCTATTGCTAGAGACTCATAAAGGGAAGTAGCATTAAGCCTGTTTGTTCAGAGAATTAAATGCAGGTTGTTATTCTGTGAACTATAATTTACTGAAATAGAAAATAGAAAATTAAATTTGTTTTGAAAACCAAGAAGAAAAACAAAATCTATTTTCAGTCACTTTTATTTCTCACTTTTTTTTACTGCAAAGTGGTGGATTAGCATACAGTAATGCTGATTGCAATAAAAATATGAAACGAATAGTGTTTATAATCCAGTACTAAACTCTTCTTACTTGCAAGGGCTTTGAGAATATGTTAGAATGGATTCACTCTTCACTGTTATTTATTTTGTATTGTCAACGTCATCACTATCATCATCTCATTCATACTTAATGTTCTCATTCTCAGTGGCCTACCAAACTATATGTTGGTACATTGTTTATTAGCTTGCCTATGATTAGCTAAAATTCCCCATATGTTTAACTAAGGAAATAAAAAGCTACCAATGCTTTAAAAAAAAAACTGGAAAAAAAGAGAAGTTGAAAGAAAATTATTAATCACTCAAATTATTGTTTTCTAACCCCATATGAAAACTCAAGGCTATGTAGTATGGCAATTGCAGATTTCCCCCCTACACTTTTTTTTTAAAAAAAATCTGAGTGACCAAGACAACCATTCCCAACCCTTTAACTTTGAAGGAACCCTTGAAATAATTACCGGTTCTCCAGAACTGGTCAGAACCTGCTAAAACCCACCTCTGATCTGCACTTAGACTTATATATTGCCCCATAGTTCTTTACAGCACTCTCTGGGCAATTTACAGAGTAAGCATAATGCCCACAAAAATCTGAGCCCTCATTTTGCTGATATGAGAAGAATGGAAGGCTGAGTCAACTTTGAGCCCCATTGGGATTGAACTTCAGGCTGTGGGGAGAGATTGCCTGCAATACTGCATTCTAATTCCCTGCATTCTTTTTTTTTTTATTAAATAAATTTTTATTTGTTTAAAAGTACAAACAAAACAGAACTAGTGACAACAAAACATACAGAACAAAACATGTAAACAAAGATTTCAAATATACCTTTTGTCAAATATATATTGTCAAATAAACAACAGTAATGTATGTTCTTATTTGTGTTTTGACTCTTCCCTGTTTGATCATACTCATACTTTATGATTCATTGTTAATTTATGTTAGTGATTTATGTTTCTTCAAGAGAAGAATTGAAGGAGATGGGTATGGATATTGACTGGTGGCCATATCTACAAATAAAATCAAAATATAAGAAAGATTTAGCTGAATTTGGATTTCAAAATGGTCAATACAAATTAGATAGAATTTTACAAGGATCACAAGATAAATTGATAAAAAAAAAGGTTATAATTATTTACGAGAATACAAATTAGAAGAAGAAGTGGTCAAAGAAAATATGATAATTTGGGCAAAAAAATTCGGCTACAATATCCAATTAAACAATTGGGGAAAATTATGGACAATAAATTATAAATTAACAATGTCTGTATCATATAAAGAAAACATGTACAAAATGTTCTATAGGTGGTGCCTCCCTCCAGCCAGATTGGCAAGAATGTTCCCCAAAACTTCTCCAACTTGCTGGAAATGTAAATTTTATAAAGGAACTTATTACCACATGTGGTGGACCTGTCCAAAAACAAAACAAATCACACAACGAAGATTAGAAATGAGACCAGAAACCTTTCTTCTAGGTATAATAAATGGACAATACGAAAAGGAAATAAAATATTTAATCATCCATATAATAACAGCAGCACGTATAATTTTTGCACAAAATTGGAAGAGTAGTGACACACCAACATTAGATAGAGTAATTAATAAGATTATGGAATGTGCAGAAATGGACTTACAAAAGAATTACAAGATAAAGTGGAACATGATTATTATCTAGTATTGGAAAAGTGGTATACCTGGTTGAAAAATAGAAAAAGGAAAAAAGAATAGGAAGTAATTGGAGTTACAGAAACAGTAATCCCCTGCATTCTAATCCCCTGGTATGCCACCAGGGATCCATGTTGTACAATATTCACAACAACAGCAAAGCAGCAGACCAGTGGCCAAGTCACAATGCATAAAAATTCCCACCAAAGTTAAGTGATAGCATTAGGTGATATGCAAAGTTAAAAACTAACAACAATTATTGTTATTTATTATTATAACCAGTCATGGAATATCATGGAAAGGCTAGGTTAGAATCTAAAGAATAATAAAAACCATTCTAGATAATGGATATATAACTCTTTAGTATTAAAACTCTTCCTTTCTAATGGAACAACATATTCAGAAACTAAATTCCATATTCAATATTTGCTTGTGGTCTGCTGCCTTGTCTCTGGCAGGTAGATAATTGGTTTTCATATGTTTGGTCACCCTCAACTTTATTCCTAGGCACATGAAGCTATATCACTTCAGTACTCTTCTCCCCTACATTGTGTCTTCAAGCACTTCAGTGAATCTTCTCCCAGGTTCACCTAACTTCCTAATTACTGGGAAATGATAAGTCTTTTATCAGTCAAGTTTACACAGAGTAGAAACCAACAGGACATAACCCAACTTCAATTAGGGTGGTCTGCTGTTTTTAAACCAGTGTGTAATTTCCAGATGACAATCTTCCTCCCTTCATGTTTCTCTCCCCATCCCATGGTATAGCAATAGCACTTAGACTTACAGTATACAGTATACCACTTCACAGTGCTTTATTGCCCTTTCTAAGTGGTTTACAGAGTTTGGGTCCTCATTTTACTGCCTTCGGAAGGACGGAAGGCTGAGTCACCTTTCAGTCAGTCAGGATTGAACTCCTGGCTGTGGGAAGAATTAGCCTGTAGTACTGTATTTTAAACCACTATGCCACCATGGCTCTTTATCATCACTTCTAATGCCATGTCACATCAGATACTTACATCGTCCCACTCACATCGTCTCCTTTTCCTATGTAAGATTTATAAGTATAAGAATAAAAATTAACTTCTACCCTCAATTCATTATCAGTAAAGCAAAGCACAGTAGTTTTGACTGGGTGCCAGGATATCTGAAAAGTGAAGCAAGGCATGGCCCTAGGTCAGGGTGAAATGCTTCTGGATCAGACCGGATCGCCTGGTCCGTTAGTGATCTTGGCCAGTGGTTCGGTGATCCGGTAACGATGGCTGAGCAAAGCTCTGCCCACCTGCCCAGGTATCATTACTTCCTAGTTTTAACCGGGAAGTAATGTGTTTTTTCTGGTTTTGCGCATGCACAGAAGGTCTGTGCGCACACCTGGCCAAACCGGTAAGGAAGGTAAGTAGATTTCACCCCTGCCCTAGGTCCAAAAAAATCCCCCCCAAAACAACATATTTTTAAAAAATCCCCATCTTGGTTGAAACTTTGAGGGTCAAAGAAGGGCTATTTTAAATAGAAACAAATGGAAAGCATTGCTAAATGGTTAGCTACCTTGCTTGGAGTGGTGGATTGAAGAAAGTTGCCAAGCTATGAAGTTTGCAATGACTTTTTCTTTTTATCTAATTATTGATGCCTACCAAGGCAACATATGCATTTTAATGGTGCAATTTGTAGAACTGACAGAAAAAAGAAACCCACCATCCTTGAATTCCTGCTGGAAAGCTGATGGGTGCTCACCTCTTTTCTGCTTCTATTAGTTCATATAATGGCTTCCAAGATGAGAGAACATAGCAAGTAACACAAACTGTTGGCGATGCATGACTTCTACCAACTGCTTGGAAAATGAAAGCAGATGCGGCCGGTAGGAGGCTGCCTAGCTCCAAGTGCAATCTTAGTAATTGGTGGGGAAAAAAATCATTAATTCCTGAGAAGAAAAAGAGGATTGCTATTTGAAGATACTGTGCTTTTTTGTTCATTTGTTCTAGAGCATACCAACTTTATTGGCTTAAGGACGTTGCAATTTTTTTTAAAAAAAAATTGTAGCTGCTTTACTTATAAAATTTTATATGAAAACAAATTAAACATTCTGGGAACAACAAAAGAAACACATGCTAACAATATAATAAGACCCCTGGTGATTATACTCCTTAATATAGTATAGATATGCTTCTGGGAAAACTGAAAAGCACTAACTGCCAACAATAGGATGAAAAAGCAAGAAATATATTGACTCTCATTGTGAAACATTAGATTATGCAATAGCCCTCAGGTGTTGTGAGGTTTCAATGAAAATTTGGCTGTCAATCGAGACAGCAGTCAAAGAGGGTGGAATTAGTAATTCAATAAGAACTAGCAGTTAATTTTGCTATTGCCTGTCTGCCAGTCTCAGTCTCTTTGCTGAGATAGTCTTGAATCAGTAAGAGTGAGAGTGCTGCTCCTATCGATACAAATAATGGCATCAATTGAGATTTTTTTCCCCTTTCAATCACATCTTATTGAACAGAATCAGAGACTGCTGGGACTAGTCTCTGCAGTTTTACTGGCAAGGTCATTCAGAAGTGGGTTTCCATTGCCTGCTTCCTTGAGTTGAGAGAGAGTGACT
Organism: Pituophis catenifer annectens; assembly: GCF_029215685.1. Classification (NCBI taxonomy): domain Eukaryota; kingdom Metazoa; phylum Chordata; class Lepidosauria; order Squamata; family Colubridae; genus Pituophis; species Pituophis catenifer. The sequence continues at coordinate 103,936,934 of NW_027256881.1, forward strand.
GGCCCAAGGTCACCCATCTGGATTTGTGCTTAAAGATGACTGGAACTCACTTTCTCCCAGTTTCTAGCTTGATGCCTTAACCACTATCCATTATCCTACTATACATTATGTAAGCCTTAGCAAACAGTTATACAAGGCTGCCTCCAATGGTTTGAAGCCTTTTTTTGTATCCGATGTGGCCATTGAACCACAAGAGAAGGCATTACAAGGCAACACTTTTCAGATTAAGAAATTTGGCCTGCTAAAGAGGTGCCAGAACAATGGAAGGTAGGGAAATTGACATCAGCAGCAACTTAATTCTCAAAAACTAAGTTGAAAACATTGCCGAAAAAGATTTAAAGTAGTTCTCAAGTACCTTGAAAATAACAGGGTAAAAAAAGAAAAGAATGTGGGGAAGAAATAATAAACCAAAGGGCATGTTGACTTTTTGGGTTCAGATATGCTAAGGCATTTATAGAAAGAGGTGTTATTTCAGTTGGCTCACAACTAGCCGTGTTTCTAATTCATCTTTCTTATAGTTTTGTCTATGACTGTTCCATATATACATGCTATTTCCCCATAGTTGTATCTTCAGCTGTTCCTAATGAAAAGGTTCTAGAAACTTGTTCCCCAGAAATATCCTCTGGCATCTTGAGAGATATCACACACACAAAATGCTTAAAGTGGATCTCTAGGTCAATGTGCTAGCAAGCAAGGTCAGCTTGTCCTTGTACTTGTCATTTAAAAGTCTCATCATTGCTGCTTTCTGAATTCTGTATTCTGAAGTCTATGTCTCCTTTCATTCAGTGAACCTAGCTTGGTTGCGTATAAGTGATTGTGATGCAATGGTTGGCTGTTCTTAGCAAGTCATGTCCTGATAATATAAGTAAAAAAGATAAATAGATCTGCCAGATTTGGATTTCATTTCCTATCAATGTCACCCAACATGGCTTATCAGAAGAGATTATATATGTAGCCTAAAATTTTGAAGGGCACAGTTTGCCTGTACTTCAGTTTTCTTATTATTACAGTAGTTATTTCTTATTTTACAGTAGTTTAAATAGAAGGCATTTAATAAATAAGGGCTGTTGTTTTGGTCCACCAGCAGCCTGCAGAGCTGGCAGTGGAGTCAGACAGTGAGGAGGCTGGGGAGGAATATGGACCAGTCCTGGAGTCTGGGGAAGGCCCAGACGAGGGCTCTGCGTCAGAGGCAGAGATGGGGCCAGGACCATCTGGGAGTGATGCGCAGACTCCGGAGCCTCCAGAGTTGGATAGCAGACAGGCAGAGGAACAGGAGGAGCCTGTTCCTAGTGCACGCATGTGCAGAGCTGCCAGAAGGTAAGAGCAGCTAAAGCAAAAGGGACAACTCAGGAGTAAGGCCAGGAGAGGAGATGATTGGTCCCTCCCATAAGGCTTAAAAGAGAAACAAAGGCACTTGGGCCTTTTGCAGGAAAGGTTGCTAACTCTGTTTCCAGTCGGCATCTCTTATTTGTTTCTGAACTTCATGGGGCTTTGCCAAGTAAGGCCTTTAGCAGGGTGTCAAAGAAGATAAAGGTTGGTGATTATCTCGAAAGACTCCTTCCGAAGGACTTGTTTTGCAACAAATTGGGACTCAGCTGGGAATGAACATAATTCTCAGCTGTTACAATGAAATAGGTTTTTTGGGGACTAATTGTGTATTGTAATGACTCAGCAAGCCTAGGTCACAACACCTGTTTTGTCAGAAGCCTTAATCTTATCACAAGCCAAAGCCATAATATCTATTAATTCCGAAAAATGGCTGCATGGAGTTCAATTAGCCAACTTGGAACCATTTTATTTTTACCCTACAGGGATACACTCCTGCCTTTAAATAACACTTGCAAACACTTACAAATAACACTTACTAAGGACAGCGTATACATCAGTGGTGGTATACAGCCAGTTCTATCCGGTTTGGGCGAACTGGTAGCAGTGGCTGCGGGAGGCTCTGCCCACCCACCCAGATGTCATCACGTCCTGTGTTTGACTCTCTGTGCATACGTGGAAGGCTCTGAGCATGTGCAGAGATGGTGCATGCAAGCTCACATTTGCGAACCGGTAGCAAAGGTAAGTGAATACCACCCCTGGTATACATGGAGGCCATCCATAAGGAACCTTATGCAACAAGAATTTTCCAGTAAAGAGCGTTTTTAAAACTAGGCATTCCAGAGCGATTATGAGCCTTCAACAGAGCAATCCCAACATGCCTCAGGGACAGGGATTGAGAGGTAATACAATGAAAGTGTGTAAAGCAATCCTGAAGAAATCAGTGGGACAAATAATGACCAGTGGGAAATAACAATTAAAGAGGAAGTAGCAATTTTTCAAGGAGGAAAGAGCATTTAAATCCATAAGTGGCAAGGAGGAAATGGCAAAGAACAATACCTGTTCTTTGGTATTAAGTAAGTAATGGAACAGCATGTACAGTGCAGTTTTTAGAGAAGGGAGCAGAGGTGGTATTCAGCCGGTTTGTATCAGTTCGGGCAAACTGGCAGTGAAAATCGTGGGTGGCCCTGCCTACCCACCCCTATTTAGGCATGTTTTTGAGGCCGGGTGCATGTAGCAAACCAGTAGTAAGAATATTGGAAACCCACCACTGGAAGGGAGCCAATCCTGTGCAAGATCAGGGGAAGTCTTTTTGCTGTAAGGTGTGTGTGGTGGGGGGAAAGGAGGGACATAAAGAGAATGATCTGGAAATGCAGGCATAAGAAGAGGTGATTGGCTTTAATGGAGGGATTCTGAAAAAAAAAATAATGCGTGAAGAAAGGTAATGTATGGAAGGCTGAAAAAGGAGAACTAATGTATTTGGATGTTACTTTGTCCATTTTATTGAGGATTGAAGGTAGATGTAGGTCACATGAGTTCACATAAAAGAACAGGCATAAAGGAGATCGCTATCAATCACCAGCCATTTTTAGTTGGATCAGTACAACACAAAGTCCTCCTAGAGCTGGGGACTAGGACTAGTTCAAAATGTAGGCATTATTATTTTGTTTCTTGGTGTAATCTGGAACCATCTGATAAGCAAAGGTGGTTTGCTCTTGGAAGCCCCAGTTGGGGCTTGAGTTGCAACCGGGAACCCCCAAGGCTGTGGATATGAGGTTTAAGGCAGTGGTGAAATGTAAAATTTGTTACTACTGGTTCTGTGGGCATGGCTTGGTGGTGGTGGGCTAATGTGAGTGGGTGGGCGTGGTCAACTTTTTTTTTTAACTTTTAAAAGCATCAACTGAAGAGGTTGTTTAAAAAATGCTTTTAAAAGGCTCTGACGATCCCAGCTGAGCCGTGAGATCATCAGCGGCTTTTATTCTTTACTTTTAAAAGCATTTTGTCAGCCGAAGAAAAAATGCTTTTAAAAGTAAAAAAAAAAAAAAGCCTCTGATGATCGCATGGCTCAGCTGGGCATGAGGGGGGGAGGGCAGGGATTTTTGCTACCGGTTCTCTAAACTACCTGCCGCCATTGCTACCGGATCGCGCGATCCGGTCTGTACCGGGAGCATTTCACCCCTGGTTTAAGGAGACAATGTATTGAACTTATACCTGTCATTATAACACATAGACCTCTGCCCATTGCATGGTCAAACTTAGTGAGATGTGATTTTGCCTTCCAGTGAAATGTGTCTGGTGTTATGCGCTCCAGTACTTGCTTGATTGAAAGTTACCATTCTTTATATTTGTAATCCAATTAAGGTTTCAAGAAGATGTTTGCTCCATATTCCCATTATGAAAATGTTACTACCATAGTAATTCATCCTAGAGGTAGGATTGGCTTTAAACTTAAAGCTTCATAGCCCTCACAGGCAAACCACATAGGAAAGATGAAATAATTCTACTTTATTGTAAAGAGTTTTAACAGACTCTTGCAAATCTGGAAGCACCAACTTCCCATCACCATCTTCAACTGGTTGATCCATTAGGCTGGGTCCTTCCTAAATTGCTTTTCCTCTGACTGTTAAGCCCCCGTCTCTCTTGTCTGATTGCTTCCTAAGCAGCCTCAGTTCCCCTCATTCCCCAAAGTCATCTACAAGGCTTCATTTGCCGGTGTGGCAGGTAAAGGTTTTCCATAAGGTCTAAGTTTTGTAATAAAATCTTGTTATTTTCAGTATGGAGATTTCTCCTCCTACATAACCATGAATTTGCACATTGTTGGAATTTCAAGGGCTACAGTAATTTAGAATAAATGAAAGGGTTGGGATGGGTCCAGGGAAGTCCATGAGGCGCAAGCTTTCCTTCTTTCAGATTCAGTGGGAGGGGACTACTTTTGGTGACCCAGTTGGTATGTATGTATTCATGTATTTATTTATTTAGAAAATTTATAAGGCTGCCTAATTCATGGTGACTGTGGAGAGCTTTCTGCACCAGCTCAGAAAGCTCAAACTGCCCAAGGAGCTACTGATACAGTTCTACAGAGGAATTATTGAATCTGTCATCTGCACCTCTATAACTGTGTGGTTTGGTTCTGCAACCCAACAAGACAGACACAGACTTCAGAGGATAATTAGAACTGCAGAAAAAACAATTGTTACCAACCTGCCTTCCATTGAGGACCTGTATACTGCACAAGTCAAAAAGAGGTCTGTGAAAGTATTTACAGACCCCTCACATCCTGGACATAAACTGTTTCAACTCCTACCCTCAAAACAACGGTATAGAGCACTGCACACAAGACACAAGAACATTTTTTCCCAAACGCCATCACTCTGCTAAACAAATAATTCCCTCAACACTGTCAAACTATTTACTAAGTCTGCACTACTATTAATCTTCTCATCGTTCCCATCACCTATCTCTTCCCACTTATGACTGTAGGACTGTAACCTTGTTGCTGGTATCCTTATGATTTATATTATATTGTTTCCTAATATGATTTGATTGCTTATTTGTAACCTATGACTATCATTAAGTGTTGTACCTTATGATTCTTGATGAACGTATCTTTTCTTTTATGTACACTGAGAGCATATGCACCAAGACAAATTCCTTGTGTGTCCAATCACACTTGGCCAATAAAAAAATATCTATTCTTAAACAGGTAAAATCATGGGAGTTGGAGCAGATAATAGTGTAACATGATATGATGAGGATGGGATTTTGTGAAATTTATTTGCCTATAGTTGTAGCATTAGTTTTGATTTTATAAAAAGTTTTTAAGGAATTTGCTTGGGGCCTAGTACTAATTTTCATGTGTTCCTATTTTTGTGATGATGAGTAGCTCCAGCAGTTCTTGGAGCAGCAAGGTTTTTTTTCAGTTGTCAAAAACAAAGAAATTGATTCTTAACAGCAGGGAGAAATCCATTGGCTCCACTATAATAACTGGATATGGTATATACATGCAAAACCACACACAAGACTAGGAGAGGTAACTTGGATTTATCTCAACAAAGAGCTTCACACAGTGAAGGCAACACAGCTTTCTTCAAAGTGGTGATATGATTTATCTCAACACAGCACTCTTATTTTGCAGCCTTGAAGGCACTGAAAACACTGGAAGAGACTTCTGGACATGGGTACCTGTGTGCACACCCCACTTTGGCTTCTCCGAATGCCAATTAAGCAGGCAAAATGTAACAGCTTAGATATTTTGCTCTGAAAAGTTAGGGGAAGAAGCTCACTCAAGTCTTTGTCAAAGCAAACAGCCACTTGAAAACCTGCTCTGCCTTGTATGTAGTATATCTACGGAGAACTCCTTCTATACAAAGTTATGGCTTTTGTGCATCCTATAAAATGTGAAGGGGTTAACATGGAGTGTATGTGAAAAACTGACAGCTACGCCAAACACTGTTCCTTTCTCCTTTTAGCCTAAGGTGACCAGATTTTAACATTGGTAAAGAGGGACATTGTGGGCGTGGCTTATTTTGTGGGCGTGGCTAGCTGGTCATGTGACTGGGTGGGCGTGGCTAGCTGGTCATGTGACCGGGTGGCCATGGCTATGTCTATAGGATAAGGTGAACAGATTTTAACATTGGTAAGAAGGACACCATTGTGGGCGTGGCTTATTGTGTGGGCGTGGCTTGGAGGCCATGTGACTGGGTGGGCGTGGCTACCTGGTCATGTGACCGGGTGGCCATGGCTATGTGTATAGGGACTACTCAGAGGGCTGGAAAGTCATTTCTGACAGGTCCTCACACTTTTGACTGGTCCTCACACTTATGACCATCCTCACATTTATGCCCGTGCAGCATTCTTAACAACCATGTCACTCATTTCACAACTGCTTCTCTTCAACAAGGTGACAAGATAGGGCAAAAATGTAAAATGTGAGGACAGTCGTAAGTTCGAGGACTGATCAAAAGTGTGAGGACCAGTCAAAAATAACTTTTTCAGCCCTCTGAGTAGTCCATATGCACAAAAGGACTAACCAGAGGGCTGAAAAAAGTCATTTCTGACAGGTCCTCGCACTTTTGACTGGTCCTCACACTTATGACCATCCTCACATTTATGCCCGTGCAGCATTCTTAACAACCATGTCACTCATTTCACAACTGCTTCTCTTCAACAAGGTGACAAGATAGGGCAAAAATGTAAAATGTGAAGACAGTCGTAAGTTCGAGGACTGGTCAAAAGTGTGAGGACCAGTCAAAAATAACTTTTTCAGCCCTCTGAGTAGTCCATATGCACAAAAGGACTAACCAGAGGGCTGAAAAAAGTCATTTCTGACAGGTCCTCGCACTTTTGACTGGTCCTCACACTTATGACCATCCTCACATTTATGCCCATGCAGCATTCTTAACAACCATGTCACTCATTTCACAACTGCTTCTCTTCAACAAGGTGACAAGATAGGGCAAAAATGTAAAATGTGAGGACAGTCGTAAGTTCGAGGACTGGTCAAAAGTGTGAGGACCAGTCAAAAATAACTTTTTCAGCCCTCTGAGTAGTCCATATGCACAAAAGGACTAACCAGAGGGCTGAAAAAAGTCATTTCTGACAGGTCCTCGCACTTTTGACTGGTCCTCACACTTATGACCATCCTCACATTTTTGCCCGTGCAGCATTCTTAACAACCATGTCACTCATTTCACAACTGCTTCTCTTCAACATGGTGACAAGATAGGGCAAAAATGTAAAATGTGAGGACAGTTGTAAGTTCGAGGACTGGTCAAAAGTATGAGGACCAGTCAAAAATAACTTTTTCAGCCCTCTGAGTAGTCCATATGCACAAAAGGACTAACCAGAGGGCTGAAAAAAGTCATTTCTGACAGGTCCTCGCACTTTTGACTGGTCCTCACACTTATGACCATCCTCACATTTATGCCCATGCAGCATTCTTAACAACCATGTCACTCATTTCACAACTGCTTCTCTTCAACAAGGTGACAAGATAGGGCAAAAATGTAAAATGTGAGGACAGTCGTAAGTTCGAGGACTGGTCAAAAGTGTGAGGACCAGTCAAAAATAACTTTTTCAGCCCTCTGAGTAGTCCATATGCACAAAAGGACTAACCAGAGAGCTGAAAAAAGTCATTTCTGACAGGTCCTCGCACTTTTGACTGGTCCTCACACTTATGACCATCCTCACATTTATGCCCGTGCAGCATTCTTAACAACCATGTCACTCATTTCACAACTGCTTCTCTTCACCATGATGACAAGATAGGGCAAAAATGTAAAATGTGAGGACAGTCGTAAGTTCGAGGACTGGTCAAAAATAACTTTTTCAGCCCTCTGAGTAGTCCATATGCATTAAAGGATTACAGCAATAGAGAGGGATGAAGGAATGGAAATTAGAGTAGGAGTGAGGGTAAGAGAGGGAGGAAGAGAGGAGGAGAAGGAGAAAGAAAGAGGAAATAGGGAGGAGAAAAAGAGGGTGGGGGGAAGAGAAAGTAAGAAGGAAAGAAAAGAGAGAGGTGGTAGGTTTGAGGAGAAAGATTGCTGTACAATAAAAAAGATGAAAGGGAAGAAAGCCAACCCCAAGCAAATATAAAGATATTAAGATAAAGAATGAATTGTTAAACTTTAAAGAATAAAAGAGAACAAATATGAATAAATAGCAATAATTAGAAACACACATACAAACATACAATGTATTTTCTTTGAACAGAATATTTGGCTGGTTCACAAATTTAAACAGCGTTTAGTCATTTCAATTAAATTTACAATTTCTATATTTCCTTTTTGCCATATTTATTCCTCATCTATTTTTTAAAAAAACCAATATTACCCTTCATCCTCATCTCTAATCTTAATCAAATTCAATTTTTCCCTTCTATTCTATATTATACCCCTTCCCATTGTCATCTATTTTTATATCCATCCTCACATTGTTTAATTATGTAATTATGTAATACAGTTGTTTAATACAAATTCAACATTTTAATATAAATCAATTAGTTATAAAACTATCTTTTTTGTATATTAATCAATATGAACATGAATATTCCAATTATTTCCATGCAATCCAATTTCTTACAAATCAATTAATTATATTTACCAATAATAATAAACCAAATAATTTCTCCCATATATTCCTCCGAAACACAACTTAACCATTTCTGCTTTCAACACAATATACAATTAATAGTATCTCAATTATTACAATTCCCTAGTTAAATACAGCTTTTTTTCCTTTGTGTTTTAAAATCTTGAACTCTCCTCCTAAATTTCCCATTGTTTGCAGTTTTTCACCTACCTTTTTTGGGGAGGAAAAATAAAAATAAAAATAAATCTCTCTCTGCCTCATTTTGTCACGCTGCACCAAAGATCCTGGTTTCGGTTTCGTTTCTGAAGCTTAGCTAGGGGAAAAAAAAACTGCTTTACACTGATTGCCTGTAGGGCGGCCCTTTGAAGCCCCGGGCAAGAGTTTAAACAGTTTTTTTTTCTTCTAGCCATCAGCTGGGGCTCAAGAAAAATCAGGACTTTTTTGAAACGCCGCGGGACGCGGGACAAATTGCTCAAAAGCGGGACTGTCCCGCCAAAAGCGGGACGTCTGGTCACCTTATTTTAGCCAGTATATATTGGTATATTTAGCAGTGGATAAAAGCAACTGGTTTGAGACATTACTTTATTTTGTCATTTCTAGGAGAATTCTTTTCATAAAGGTTTATTTCATCATCTGTATTGGTAGGCCAAAATAAGCCTTTATAATTAAGGTCATAATGAATGAAGCACTCAGTACTTTTACTTGAAGATATGTTGGGCTGTAATAGCTTAAACCTCTGAAGACAGCAATTGCAGTGAGACTTTTTTATTATTGAAATTATAAGCAAACAGTATGAATTTGATATCACTTCACAATGCTTTATAGTCAGTAGTGGGAGTCACATTTTTTTACTACCGGTTCTGTGGGTGTGGCTTGGTTGGCATGGCTTGGTGGGCGTGGCTTGGTGGGCATGGCAGGGGAAGGATACTGTAAAATCTCCATTCCCTCCCCACTCCAGGGGAAGGTTACTGCAAAATCCCCATTTCCTCCTGATCAGCTGGGACTCGGGAGGCAGAGAATAGATGGAGGTGGTATTTACTGGTTCTCTGAACTACTCAGAGAGGTGTTATTTACTGGTTCTCTGAACTACTCAAAATTTCCACTACCGGTTCTCCAGAAATGGTCAGAACCAGTGGTAGGATTCAAATAATTTAACAACCGGTTCTCTGCCCTAATGATTTCTTCCAACAACCATTTCACCAAACTGCTCAGAAAGTTAACAACCGGTTCTCCCCAAGTGGTGCGAACTGGCTGAATCCCACCACTGGTCAGGACCTGCTGAATACCACCTCTGTTTAAAGCCCTCTCTAAGCAGTTTACAGAATCAGCATATTGCCCCAACAATCTGGCTCCTCATTTTACTGACCTTGGAAGGATGGAAGGCTGAGTGAACCGAGTCAGCTTTGAATCAGTCAGGCTCAAAGCTAACTCAGCAGTGGGTAGAATAAGCCTGCAATATTGCATTCAGTGGCAGTGGGCAGAATAAGCCTGCAATACTGCATTCTAACCACTGCACCACCACTTAATCCCATTTAAAAATATTGTTCCCATTGAAGAGAATATCTGTAGCTCACGGTTGAATTGTGGAGTCCTTGGCACTGATGTTACCTTGCTGGATAATGAAATGTCTGCAGACAGCCAAGCTCAGAGAGAGCACCAAGGACTTAACATTATTCTTTCTCCACTTCTCTTCCTGCCCTTTTTCTAAGGTTCCTAGCAATCCCAGCTCTGTTCCAGAATCAAGTGTCAAATAAAAGCCTGATGTTTTCACAATGCATTAGTTTCATTCGTAGTCATCAATTACACTATTTTAAGACATCTTTCCTCCTGGACAAAACAGATTCCTTTCAGTTATTATTTTTTTTTTTTTTTAATTTGATTTATATGCCGCCCTTCTCCGAAGACTCAGGGCGGCTTACAATGTGCTCAGCAATAGCCTTCATCCTTTTGTATATTTATACAAAGTCAGCTTATTGCCCCCACAACTGGGTCCTCATTTCACCTACCTTAGAAAGGATGGAAGGCTGAGTCAACCTTGAGCCTTGGCGAGATTCGAACCCTGCAGTAATTGCAGGCAGCTGGTCTTAATAAGCTTAATAACAGGGTGCTTTAAACCCCTGTACCACCAAGGCTCTTTTTTACTTTCAATTACTATTGAATTGTGGATTAGGATCCGAAAATCTGATAAAGATCGTGATTTGGTCTTTAAAGAATTAGCTGTAAATGAGCAACACTATACATTTTAATTAAACATGATTTATGCATGATAACTGACAGCCCAAAGTAATTATCAAAATGACCCTGAAAACAAATCTTTCCCATTTAGACAAAACTAGTAAATTTTTAAATAGAAACAATAACTTAGGCTATTTTTTCTCTGCTGGTTGCTGGAGGCAAATATATCCAACTACAAGAATTAGCTTCGCTTTGCCACAGTTCTGCTGTAAATGCTTGATAAGAATCACCTTGATCTTTGGGTTCACAAAAATGCTCCTTTTCTGTCTAGTTTAACTCATCTAGTTTGAGAAAATCTGAGTTAAGCATCATATAATGAATCTCACCACAAAACAACAGAGCCCACTTAAGATGTATATAAAAACTAAACTTTGGAAATAAAGTCTCTTCTGAACAAGATCAATTGTCTCCTTAAGATCTTCCTCCCTTTCCACCAGAACCATGCTGACCAGTTTCATTTTATTGAAAAAATTTTCAAGAAATCACCCTACCTCCATTTAAGTTCTAGACTACATTACTTTTAAAGTAGACTTGATTACTAGTTAAACACTTTTTTTCAGAATTAACATGTTTGATAGGGTTTGGATATTTATCAATACATTAGCATACATAAGGAATTAAAAACATTGTGATCAAAATATAGCCTCTGTATAAACTACAGTAGTGGCCAAAATTGTGGAAACCTTTTGGGAAAAGTGTATTTTTGAGGTTTGATGGCTAATAATACCAGGGTTCTTTTTTTTTTTTTGGAGTTTCAATATAATCATCTTTCACTGCTGGAATGCCCTGGGAATAGCCCAGACCTTAACCCAATTGAAAATCTATGGAGCCGACTAAAGAAACTTGTTAGTCAGAAGTGAACCAGCAATGAAACCCAGTTAATAGAAGCAATCATTCAATCTTGGTTTCACATTATAACAGCTGCAGAACTAAAAGACTTGGTTCACTCCATGGGAAGACGTTGTAAGGCCATAATTCAAGCTAAAGGTTACCCAACTAAGTATTAACTGATGTGGTAATTTTTGTATATTTCATTTTTTCTATGGCAATAATTTTTGTATATCTCATTTTTTCTACGTGTTTCACTTTTCACTTCACTTTATACTGTAACTGCTATTATAATAACAAACCCTTCATAAAAGTTATTGCATTACATTCTTGATTAAGTTGTCTTTCCATTGATACATAATTTTATGGTACTACCCCCCCCCCCCCAAAAAAAGTTGTGTTATTAGCTAGTTCTGGAAAATACACTTTTCCCAAAAGGTTTCCACAATTTTGGCCACTACTGTAAAAGAAGAAAACTTTGTTAGATTAGAGATCAGACCCTGGGCTGGGTTTCTTTGAATTAAAGGGCCAGAATTAACTACAGAGATAGAACCAAGATCAATTTCAAGATGATTAGGATTGGTTGCTTAGTCAACCAGATGTTAATTATTTAAACTTGTATGCCACCTGACTTTGGGTCATAAAACCTAAATAAAATAAAGATAAAAGGTGGCAAGTATGATGAAGTAAGTGATGGGGTTCAGTCTCTCACTAAGGGCCTCAGTAAAAGTTCAGGTCTTTACTTATAAATATAGTGGGATCAATTCAGGTCTTTAGTTATAAATACAGTGGGATCCAGGAGATCTTGTTCCAGAGGACAGATGCTCTACACAGTAGATGTTCCAGGATCCTGACAGTTAACATAATTGGCTGAATGAGCCAAAAGAATATGTGAGGAGAAGTCAGGGAAGATTACAGTCTAAGGGAGCAAAAGAATGATTGAAATCTGTACATCTTAAACAACTGATCTCAACCCCAGCAATTTTAAGATGTATAGACTTCAAGTCTCAGAATTTCCCAGCCAACATGCTGAGAGTTGAAGTCCGTACATCTTAATGTTGCTGAGGTTAAGAAACACTGCTTTAGACCAATGGTTGAAAATGATAAGATTCTTTCTCTCTACATCTTCTTCCCTTTGATGACAGAGGAAGATCAGCACAGTCCCTGTTACTACCTACCAATTGGACTAACAATTATAGGTCCATTCAGTTATAAATTGTTCCAAAAATATCTAAGAGAACTATATGGAGTCCTCCATACTGAAGACTAATGTGTGATCTCTTGATTTCTACAGCTGGAAATTCTGCAAATAACATTCAGCTAAAATTGATAAGCAATCCAATTTCCCTCATGCACTTGCCAGCAAAAAAGGTTGGTAGGCAGTAAATTGATTTATTGCCCATTTTCAGCTTAGCTGTCTCTATGCCTCCTAAAGTAATACTTCTACTATATCAGTGGGTGTAAACTGTTAAGTGTGTAGTTAGGATGAATACCATAAAGAATGAATCAAGGGTTTAATTAAAACTTGGCTGGCAACTCCCCACACCTAGCATATCTTCAGACTTTCTCTCCCTTTCTGGAGAAAGGGATAGCTGGGTAGACATGTTGCAGTATTTTTTCCTTGCTGACTTTTCTTCAGTATTTTTCTATCACGCAAATCATGCTGATCTCCTCTGTGGTGGCCTAGAGGTGGAGCTCTTGCCTCACAATCAGGAGGTTGTGAGTTCGATCCGAGGTAGAGGCAGATGTAGGGTGTCCTGCTTGGGCAGGGGGTTGGACTAGATGGCCTGCAAGATCCCTTCCAACTCTGTTAATCTGTTATCTGATCTTCAGTCTGAAATTTCAAACTGAAATTTCTTGCATTGTGAATGGCATTGCCTGCAAGCCATCTTCTGGGAATCTTCTGTAAATCCACCAACAACTCTCTTCCTACTAATTCCTTTCAACATCCTCCTTCCCTACTCATGACAGTTTATATACCTTAAAAAAACAATAACCTATTTTTCTTCCAGCTGCAGGTGATATACTGCTTGTTATATCCAGGAGATCACAAGACAAGAAGGCAAACAAGCTTACTTGCTCAATTCTTACTTACTTACTTACTTACTTACTTACTTACTTACTTACTTACTTACTTACTCAATTGTCAGAGTACCACCAAAACTGTGTGAACGGAGAGCTCTTCCAGCATGGGAAGCTGTGGTGTCACAGTGATTAAAATGTAGGATTGCAGGCTAACTCTACTCACATTGCCAGAAGTTTGATTCCTTCAATCCTGACGGGCTCAAGCTTTCCATCCTTCTGAAGTTGGTAAAATGAGAACCCAGTTTGTTGGGAGCAATATGACTCTGTAAACTGCTTAGAGAGGGCTGTGAAGCACTGTAAAGTGGTATATAAATCAAAGTGCTACTGCTGGGCAGCTCCACATAGGCTCTGGACATGTACTATGTGCCAAAGCTACTTGTCCTATTTGGGGTAAAAGCAGTGGATAAAACCTATTATATCACACAACTGTTTTACCAGCTTGCTATATGTCCATCTCATGAGTGTTGAGATGCCGAGTCCACATCCTATTGTATCCCTTATCTTCTCCCAGCTGATACTGAGTGGTTAAGAAAGGTCAGTAATACGAAAGGGCCAAAATACCTCCAGGAGAAGACCTAAAGCTTTATCTGACTTTGTTGGCTGAAATGCTTTCCTACCTGACCAATTCAGCAAACACGGCAGGATTGGCCGCATTGTGGAAGTTACATAATTTGGATTACACTCAATGTGTGTTAAGATTGTGCAGGCTAGGTGGCTTCAATGTAAGCTATAGACAGTTCTGAACCCCTAATTCTCTGGAAGAACTTTGGCTGATGCTGGAGAAGTAAAAAAAAAATAACATTTCCTTCACAGTAGAAGCCTGAAGCAATTTGAAGGCACTCCTATTCATTTATTGAGACAAATCAGATCATCTCCATGATCCAAATAATTTGGTCAACGCAGATCTACACCATTCAGCACAGACTCATTTGCTAACATCCCAGTGAAGCTTGTTTCTGGAGTTCTGACTGAAATTCTCTTTTAACTGTTTAAATCACAAATGCTAAATGGTCATTGCTTTATTATTAAGCATATGCTGGGGGAAAGTTTATATGCTAGGCTGAGCACTGAATTGCCATTGGCACTTCTGATTTATAATCTTGTTGAAAATCTCTTCCAGCTGAGGGTTCTCACTAGTGTTTTGAGGCCTTAGGCAAATACTACTCAAAGGAGTAATGAAAGCAGTTCATGCTGCCCATTTTTGAGTCTCTGCAGTCCTTTATGCCTAGGGCAAAACAAGGTTTGAAACTATAGTAATGGATGAACAATATTTCATGACAGAATAAGTTTTTTATGAGTGTACAAAAATCTTCTATTCAAGATAAGAGTACGTTTTACTAAAATCTTTCTCTGTGTTATTAAAGGCAAATATGAACCAGATGCTTGAGAATATAGGAATATTGCTTGTATTCATGAAGACGGATTGATAGATCTACCCAAACATATTTTGGGATCATCTAAACTAACTTGGCTTATTTATTGAATGCCTTCAAATTTTTATTAGAGGCTTCTTGGAACATAAATAATTCTGCTGTCCTCAATATTAAGCCTGATCTAATCTCAAATTCGTTTTACAGAATTCAATATTCTATCCCTATGTGACTCTCCATGTACCTTGATTGTATTCCTTTTCCTTTAAGCTTCTTTTCTATGTTTCACTGAGCAAGTATGTATTCAGAGTTACATCTCACTTTGCTCTGTGAAGGAGATGTGTGGTTTCTAACACACACACACACACACACACACACACACACACACACACACAGAGAGAGAGAGAGAGAGAGAGAGAGAGAGTGGCAATTTTAATTATTATTTCTCATGCAGAGTCTGAACAAAATATAGGAAGTCATCTAAAAAATATAAAAAGTGTGGTTTGATAAACCAAATAAAAACAATAGTACCTGACTGATACTGCAATACAAGGAAAACAGGTTTTGTCTCTTCAGAATGCCCTGATATGGCCCTCATCTCACAAAGGATGAAGCACTGGGGAGCATGTGAGAATTATTCTATAGGAACAACTTTCTGCTTTTATTTAAAAATACAAGGAGGTAAATGAAAATGATGGCCATTTTTCTAGTCTTGCTTCTCGTATGTCAAAAGATGAAAGGGAAAAAGTTGAACACAAAAAGATTACCACCAAAGAAATCAGGGCTACTACAGTATGCTTTTCCTACTTCTATTTCTATCACCTATTTTCCCCAGCTCAAGCAGCCATTCTTGCTAAAGTTTCTTTGAGGACATGGTATAATCAATTTTTTTTAAATCTATTCAGAGACTCTGAAATTCACACAATCTTCCTTTTATCTTACAAAAAAAAAAGCATGTACATTTCCTTTGAAAAGGGACGTTGGTCTTACCGTGATACGTTCCTTCTCGTAGTGTGAAATGGGAGGTGCCAGTCTGGGGTATTCCTTGCTCTAGCTCTATGTCCTGAGCTGAAAACTTCTGAAGATCCGCCTCCCTGGTGACGTCTCCTCAGTTTTTGCCAGCGAAGCCAAAGCGAATGGTACGCATCTGAAAGATAGAAACAACCTGCTCCACCAGGGGAGCCGGGCCAGGCAGCCACAGACAGGGTGGGGCTGGCACCTCCCATTTCACACTACGAGAAGGAACGTATCACGGTAAGACCAACGTCCCTTCTCCATAGTGTAGAAATGGGAGGTGCCAGTCTGGGATATACCAAAGACTGGCCAGCCCTAAGGGTGGGAACTGTCCTGGGCCGACGACCCCGGATCTTCAAGAACCCGTTGCAGTACTCTTCTCCCAAATGCTGCTTCCGCCGAAGCGAAGGAGTCAAGTCTATAGTGACGGATGAAGGGAGTGGGAGTAGTCCACGTGGCCGCCCTACAGATGTCCTCCACTGACGCCTGAGTAGACCAGGCCGCAGTTGTGGCAGCACTGCGGGTGGAGTGGGCCGTAATCCCCTGAGGCACCGGGAGAGCCTGAAGCTCATATGCAGAAGAGATGCACGTCCTAAGCCAGCGCCCCACCGTGGAAGAGGTCACCCTGTGGCCAAGAGTCGACGGCTGAAAAGAGACAAAAAGAGCCTCCGTCTTTCGGAAAGAAGAGGTCCTAAAAATGTAAATACGGAGGGCCCTCCTCACATCCAAAGTGTGCCAGGTCTGCTCCAAGGCGTGCCTAGGCCGAGGACAGAAGTCTGGCAGGACCAACTCCTGTGCCCGGTGAAACAAGGAGTTGACCTTAGGAAGGAAGGCAGGGTCCAGCCGCAGAACCACCCTGTTGGGGTGAAAAATACACAGGTCTTTCCGCACCGATAAAGCCGCCAACTCCGAGATCCGTCGGGCAGACGTGACGGCCACAAGGAAAGCTACCTTACACGATAGGAGACGGAGACTAGCCTCCCTCAACGGTTCGAAAGGTGCCCTTGTTAACGCATGAAGGACTTTAGCGAGGTCCCAAGTGGGAAAACGGTGAATAGGCGGTGGTTTTAAATTAGCCGCCCCACGCAGAAAAATCTTCACCCTTGGAAGGTTAGCGAGGGAACCCTGCTTCCCAAGTGTCAAGACAGTGCCTAGCGCAGCCACCTGTCGCCGTAAAGTGTTAGTGGAAAGTCCCATGTCCAACCCGTCCTGAAGGAACTCGAGCACCTCCACCACAGATGCTGAAGTTGGACTCAAATGTCTAGAGGCACACCACACCGCAAACCTGTTCCACGTGGCCTCGTAAATGCGCGTGGTGGAGGGCCGCCTGGCCGCCTGCATCATCCTGATGACCCTGGCTGGAAAGTTCTCCCTCCTCAAGAGCCCCCGCTCAACCTCCACACGGCTAACTGAAGTCTCTGCGGGTCCGGGTGCTGCACCGGACCTTGACTGAGGGCGACTCTGTCCGGGGGAATCCGCCAGGGCCTGGCGACCGACAGGTCGACGAGGTCGGCGAACCAAGGCCGCCTGGGCCAGTGCGGGGCCACTAACACCATCTCCGCCCCCTCCAACAACAACTTCCGAATGACGGCTGGGATCAAGGGTAGGGGAGGAAAGGCGTATAGGAGGCCCCTGGGCCACGGGGTCCGCAGAGCGTCCACCCCCGCCGCTCCCAGGGCTGGAAAGCGGGAGAAGAAAAGAGGAAGTTGTGAGTTCGCTGGAGAGGCGAAGAGGTCCACTACCGGGCGACTGAACCGGTTGACTATCTCCGCAAAGAGGTCGGGATGGAGCCTCCATTCCGAGGGGTCCACAGTAGCTCGGCTCAACCAGTCGGCCTCGACGTTGTCCGTCCCGGCGATGTGGTCCGCTGACAGAGACAAAAGGTGAGTCTCTGCCCAAAGGCAAAGGGCCTCCGCCTCTCGCATGAGAGTCTGGGAACGAGTCCCCCCTTGCCTGTTGATATGGGCTTTCGTTGTTGTATTGTCCGTGAGAAGGAGCACATGCTGCCCCCTCACCTGCGGAAGAAAAGTCTGGAGAGACAGACGGGCAGCTCGGAGTTCCAGCCAATTGATCTGGTGAGACATTTCGAGGCGTGACCAGCGGCCCTGGGCTATCTGGGATCCGCAATGACCCCCCCAGCCCAGAAGACTGGCATCTGTCGTTACTACCACCCTGTGAGGCTCCCTGAAGTAACACCCTTTCTGGATGGCCTCTGACGTCCACCAGGTCAGGGAACGCAGAACCCGTAACGGAACTTGAACTCTGATCTTGGACGAGCTCGTCCCCGCCTTCTGAAAGGGAAGCAAGAACCACTGTAGTGGTCTTGCATGGAACCTGGCCCAGGGAACAATGTTCAGACAAGATATCATTTTCCCCAGCAGGTGGGATAGTTGGTCTACTCGAACAGTCTGGGACCCCTGAAGGGAATGAATCAGTGCCCTTATACTGTCCTGTCTGTCCGGGGATAGGAAAACCTGCCCCGCTTGCGTGTCTATCAGGGCTCCTAGGTGCACTAACCTTGTGGAAGGTACCAGATGACACTTTGCCAGATTCACCGAAAACCCGTGGTCCTTCAATACCTGTATTGTCGTGGCCAAGTCCTGTTCCGCTCGCTGCTGGGAGGACGCTTGTAGGAGCAGATCGTCGAGGTAGCATTGAATTCTGATGGGAAGAGACCTGAGATATGCCGCCAAGACAGACAGAACCTTGGTAAACGTCCGGGGGGTGGAAGCCAGCCCGAACGGCAGGGCAAGATATTGGTAGTGACGGCCTGAATAGCAAAACCTCAGGTATTGACGATGCTCCGGCCGAATTGGTATGTGGAGGTAAGCTTCGGTCAAATCGATGGAGGCTAAAAGGTCTCCCTCCCTGATTCCCGCCAAGATGGAATGCAGGGAGTGCATTTTGAACCTCCGGTAAACGAGGAACTCGTTCAGACCTCTTAAATTTAGAATTGCCCTCCACCCCCCCGAGGCCTTTGGGATGACAAATAGGATGGAATAGAACCCGCACCCCCTCTGCCCCCGTGGAACTGGCTGAATGGCCCGAATATCCAGCAAATGCTGAATAGCCGATTCCATGAGTCCCCGCCTGAACGGGTCTCCAGAAACGGGGCAGGGGAGGAAACGCCTCGGAGGAGGTGAAAGGAATTCGAGGGAGAGCCCTGCTCTTACTGTCTCCCTCACCCAATTGTCTGTTGTTAGGTCGTCCCAGCGGTCTGCAAACAGGCTGAGCCTGCCTCCAAGGGGTTCCAAAGACGGACAGTCACTTAGATCTCCTGGCCCCTCTGCCCCCAGAGCCCCTGAAGGGCTTGTTGGACACCTGTTGGCGACCCCGGGGAAAGGCTGATCTATCTGCCTGGTAAGTAGGTCTATCTAGAGAAGTTAAAGGGCCGTTGCTGACGGGGAAAGCTTGGCCCGGCTCCCCCCTGACGGAAGGAGGGCCGCCTATAGTAAGGGGAGGAGCGGAAATCCGATCGCCTGCTCTGGGACGGGAGGACCTTCCTCTTATCCCTCGTTTCTATGAGTAGGGGATCTAAGGCTCGGCCAAAGAGAAACCCCCCCTCAAAGGGAGCTGAAGCTAACTTCCACTTATTCTTCCCGTCCATTCGCCAATGACGTAGCCAGAGCATACGTCTAGCGGTGACTGACGAGGCCATGGCTCTGGCGGAGAACCTGGCAGCGGCCAAGGTAGCATCCGCTGTGTATTCCGCTGCAGCTAAAATCTTAGAAAGGTCTTGGAGTGCCCGAACATCATCTGGTGCCAAATGGCCTTGTAGCTGGCGGAGCCATCTGACCGACGCTCTGGTGAGGAAGGATGCTGCCGAAGAGGCTCTTACAGCCCAGGCATCTGCCTGGTGCGCGCGACGAAGTGCCGTCTCCTCTCGCCTATCTTCTGCCTTCAAGGCGTCCTCTGCATCAGGTGGTAAAACAGAAGAAGAGGTGAGAGCCGCTACTGGAGTATCCACCCTTGGAACCTCCAACAAGGCAAGCAAGTCCGCATCCACCGTAAACAACTGGTTGTCCAGCCCTGAGGCCCTGGAGGGTAGAGCTGGGGCCGCCCACTGTCTACGGATCATATCCAGAAACATTCCCGGAATAGGAATAGTATCTGCCTCCACCGACTGCTCTGTGAAAAGATAATCATCCTGCTCTCCAGTACCCGAGGTACCAGAGAGTGCTGGGTCAGGGCCCAATCAAGCAGTGGCCCTGGCCTTTGTCAGAAGTGGCTTCAAAAGGGCGGGGTTGAATAAGCCCTTGAAAGTGGGCCTGGGTGGCTGCATCTGATCCCCATCTGAAATCTCTCCCTCCTCCAGACAGTCTTCTACATAGTCAACTAGCTCAGAGGAAGAAGGGGAAACCTGCCCATGGAAGTCATCAGAAGGGGCAATAAAACCCTGGGACTCCTCAAGTCTAAGGGCATACATTTGGGCAAACATCTGTGACTGAAGCTGCATCCCTTCTGCAATGCCCTGCCTAATTGCCTGCTCCACCCAGGACTTCATGGAGTTCTGAACATCCAGCTCCCCCCCTTCATCCTGACGAAGGCCAGCCGCAGTGGGAGTATAGGTGGCTTCAGGGCGTTTGTTGGTCCCAGAAGGCCCTGGAAGCTGAAGGGACTCGGCCTGTATCTCTGGAGACCAAGCCCCGGATGGCCCAGCCAAGGAGGGAGAATGGACAGTCTGAGGAACAGAATCTTCCACAGTCTGAGCTGATGTCTGAGGCACAGGCACAGTGGCTTGAGGGGTGTCAGCAGCCATATTAATGGCAGCAGCCCTTGCAAATTCTCTGTCCAAGGCACGTTGTCTAACTTGAGCTGTCTTCTCCTCAGCCTTGGAACGCCCAGGGCGAGCTCTAGCCTTGGCCTTAATTTTATTAGCTGCAGCAATGCTGGCAGTTCGAGGCCTAGAAGCCCTGCCCCTGTCAGGTGGAGGAGACCAGGAGCCCTCAGCAGAAAAGGAAGATTGCCTGTCCACATCCCCCATGATAATAAGTCAGTTGGTAATCACAGGAAACCAAAATCCAAAGACTCTGTAAATAGATAACAAAAGAGAGAGACAAATAAATAAATAAATAAATAAAGCCAGGCCTTGAATGAAAACAAAATGGCTCCCGGTTCCAAAATGGCCGCTCTTCAACTGCGACAGTTTAAATAAAGGCCCTCTCTGAAGATTAGAAGCATTATCAGGTCAGGCCGGCCAGCAAACCCGCAGAAATAAACTACTCTGGGCAGAAATCCACATTTTCCTCTGCCTCACGAGCAGAAAAATAGCAGCGCAGTGCCCAAAGGTTGCCAGGGATCAAGGCCGCCTGGACTAAGTAGCGCCAAAAAATGCGCGGGGACGAAGGCCGCCGCGACTTACAAGCCGCCATTACATCAAAGGCGCAGCGAGGCCCTGGCACCATGCACAAACCCCTCAGCTATTGCCACTTCAAACGAGCTGCAGAGTTCAAATTTGCCAGCCCCCTGCCAGATTCCAGCTTGCAAGGCAGTCACGAGCTTCCGAAATCAAGGAAAGCAAGAAAAACGCCGCTCCGCTCCCCAGCTGACGAGCGGTGATCAAAGGGAGGCCGCGGCAAGCCAAAATGGCGCGCGCGGCTCCCGCGGCTGTTTGGGAAGCCAGAGAGGCTTCTGAAGAGGATCTGGAGGGACCGGGGCGAAAGCCAGCCGGCTAGCCCCTCACAGCCGCCCACAAGCTAGGGGAAGTTGGGGGAGAACAACAGGCACCCCCCCCACGCTCGATCCAGGGACCGGAGAGCCCCTTTGATCAGTACCTTGGAAATCCAGTAAAACAGAAGCTGTGAAGAAAACAGAATCAAATTCCCAAAGAAAGAAAATAAAGAAAGTCCAGGGAAATAATTATTACTATTTTGGCTAGCTCAAAGCTCAGGAGCTAAAAGTTGCAGCCATGAGCTGTGCTGAGCTGAAAAAAACTGAGGAGACGTCACCAGGGAGGCGGATCTTCAGAAGTTTTCAGCTCAGGACATAGAGCTAGAGCAAGGAATACCCCAGACTGGCACCTCCCATTTCTACACTATGGAGAAATATTTCACGTTAGTCTCATATCTCCCCAACATACAACAGCAAAATTAGAGTGTGTATAATTCTTCTCAGATTAACTCAGACCTAAATTCTGATTTAATATATTTATGGTTACAGTGAATGTTTTTAATAACATGTCTATTGAAAGTTTGAGAGATACACTATTATTAGGTAATACATTATATGATTGTTCTGAAATTCTTTTCTTAGTTCTTTTCATCCAGAGAAATTATTGGGATTGTTGAAAAGGTTGGAGGAAACAAGAATCATGTAATCCTAGATAATTTTTATAAACAATGCTGTAATTTTCAAATAAGTCTTCTTTTCCTATATTTTCTACATTCTTCAGCAGTCCTTCTACTTGTTGTGGGATCTCTGAAGATAGAACTTTGGTTCCAGTTCCATTTGTTATCTAGATAAAACCACTGGGTACATCATTAGGGAAATTGGGATGGGAAACTCTACAATTAGGCTAATGATGCTAAGTTTTATTTCTCTCTAACAGCTGCAGTAGAAAAGGCCATGCACTGGGTCTTGAGAAGATTAGCAAACTGGAAGTGGAACAATAACTTGAAGTTGAAGCTATGTGGGTGAGCTTGAGAAAGATTCTCAGTTTGGGGTCCTGAATATATAAGTGCCAATTACCGTCTTATGTCTGGAGATACTTTTTCTTTCATGACTCATAAATTGGTAGCTTCAATACTAGATTATTGTAGTGTTTTTCCATGGGGTCATGCAACTGGTGCTTTCTGTATATTCTCAGGATTTGATTTATAAAAACCCAGCGTGAGGCATCCCTTCTTGTTTTTTCTCCCTTTATAGAAATAATGTTGTATTTTCAAGTGCACACCTTAGCAAAATTAATTATAGCAATATGTGCCAAGGTCGTCCCTATGTCCCTTACTTTCTTCTGCTAATTTGGTGGCTTGAAATTTTTTTTTAAAAAAAAATCCTTCCAATTTAAATGGTTTTTCTTTAATCTCTTGAACTGTGCAACCTATAGTTCCCCTAATTACTGCTTACAAGAAATATCTTTCATGTATTCTTCTGTGTTCCTAAATGTTCTATCTAATACTGCCTAGAATTGAGAAATATACTCTATTTCAAGATACTGACCAACAATTTCCCTCAGGTAGCCAATCTAAGTCTAAGTTTTCCTATAGCTGGTAATCTCTCTTATATCATCTTTATCTTCACTCCAAGAAGAATAGATCTCTCTTCATTTCAGCACATTTCTTTGGATTGTATCCACTTCTATTTCAAGAGAATTCAAACTTTCCTCAAAGCTATGTTGCGGGGGTGGGGGGGAAGGTTTCACCACTACAACACCATTAGGATTGCCAACCATCCCTGGGTATTATTATTATTATTTTGTAAAACCAACAGTCCATTTTCAATAACTACCATTCCATTGTTTAGATCTATTTTACTTTCATGACATTAGACACATTCATCAGTACCCTCTCCCCCAGTTATCCTTGGAGGTAGCTCTTTGGAATGGCCGTGTGTGTGTGTGTGTGTGTGTGTGTGTGTGTGTGTGTGTGTGTGTGAATTTGGCCGTTCCCAGACACCTACCTTTAATAGGTATTAATCTATTTAGCCTACTGCTAATATTTGCACATACATATAGTACCTACATAATACACACACATGCCAATCACATTATATTCTTCCAGGTTAGGCAATTATGTGCTGAACACACACACACACACACACACACACACACACACACACACACACACACAAACAGTAACTGAAAGAAACCAAAGACATGAGATAAGGAAAAGAAAAGGGAAGATAGATCAAATGTTGTATAAACACTATTCACTATAGCTCTCCATTTCTACCCATTCTACCCTACTGTTTCTTGCTTTTGTGATATCCATGCACTGTTTTGCACACTGCATTTTGTTCGTTACAGTTCTCATATTTCTCTCTTTCAGAATCTCTTAAATTGATACAATCACAATGTCTTTTCCCCTTCTTCTAAATCCATTCACTCTTGTTTCTATGTTTTTCAGAGTTGATCCTCATCATGCTGTTCATGTGACCAAACCCTCTCACTGTACTTTCATACTTGCCACTCCCTTCTGTATTAAATACACCTTCATACAGCATCAATGAATGAATGATCTTGTCTCTTGTTCTACCATACATATTTCTTAAGTGCTTCACTCTTACTTTTATGATTCTCCTGACATTCTCAACTTTCATTTTCGTATAAGAAAGTGGGCAGAAGCAAAGTCTTTCTTTTTAATATAATTTTTAGTAAAAAGTTTTACAAAGAGCATAAAAGCTAGCCCAAGCTAACACAAGAGTAAAATTAGCAAAGAAAAAGAAGGAAGGAAAAAGGGAAAAGTGTAGAAAGAAAAATAGAATAAGCTTCTGATTTCCTTTGCAGCAGATACAATTACTCTCAGGGTTCCAACTAACACCCCCAACGAAATCAAACTCTGAGGCTTGAAGTTCCTCAAAGCTAACTTTTATTAGAGATGTCATACTGGCACATCTGGGAAAACTCGAATCTGAGCACTTCCAGGTTTTCCTCACCCAAGACCTTGCCCCTTATCCACATGTCCATGACATGAATCAATCAGGTACCCTCCGGACAGACAATACCTCCTCATTCTTCTCAGCACAACTGCAGGGCACATTGGCCTTGACTTTCTAAAAGAATTCTATTTTGACTATATATATTCTTCACTCTATACAATCGCCCCTCCCATTTTTCCACAGAAGAATTTATGGCAGGCCTGATGCCTGAAGGCACAAAAGTAGAAAGATGGCTTCCAGGTCTGACAATTACAAGATTATCTCTTATTCTACGATTACAAAAGAGAGCTCACTCTTTTCTATTATCCAGGTGTAGTTTTTTTTCCTAATTATCAAAACCACAATCTTAAGTGCATCTTTTCTGTTTTATGCACACACAAAAAAAAGTCTATAAAGGGTTTCTGGTCAACCATAAATATATATATTATTTTTTGTCTAATCAAATATGTTAATTTAGCCACCTCTGCAGTTCTATCATCTGAACCAACCATTTCTCTTTCCTTTCTACTTTTGAGCTTATATAGTCTCACTGCAGTTATCTTCTCTCTATATACCAGTGACTGCATCTCTAGGGATCCTGCTGTTAAAGTACTGAAGTTTATAGATGATACAATGGTCATTGGCCTCGTTTGTGATGGTGATGACTCTGCATATAGAAGGGAGGGTGAACAACTGTGGTGCAGCCAAAATGATCTGGAACTGAGCATTCTTAAAACTGTAGAGATGAGAATGTATTTTAGGAGAAGCCCTTTATTCTACCACCTCTTACTATATTCAACACCACAGTATCAGCAGTAGAATCCTTCAAGTTCTTGGGTTCTATAATCTCCCAGGACTTGAAATGGATACCTAATGTTAGAACCATCATTAAAAAGGCACAACAAAGAATGTTCTTCCTGCATCAGGAAGTACAGACTGCCTCAGGAGCTGTTGATAACACTTTTATCGAGTAATTACTGAGTCTGCCATTTGTACTTCTATAACTGTCTGGTTTGGTTCAGCAACCAAATAGGACAGATGCAGACTCCAATGCATAGTTAAGACTGCAGAAAGAACAATTGCAATCAGTCTGACTTCCATAGAAAATCTGTAAACTACAGAAGGAGGGCTGAGAAGATATCTACAGACCCCTCATTTCCTGGACATAAACTGTGTCAACATCTCCCCTTTGAGTGAAGCTATACAGCCATGATGGTGAACCTATGGCACATGTCCCAGAGGTGGCATGCAGCACCGTCTCTATGGGCACATGAGCCATCATCCCAGTTCAGCTTTGCTGTGCATGCATGCGCACCTCCCGCTGGCCAGCTGGTCTTCGGGTCTCTGCCGCGCATACACGGGGGGTGCGCGCATGCACAGAGGGTGCACATGCATGGGGGCAATGCACACTTTGCATTTTGGGGATTCACACACGTGCTTTGGGCACTCGGTCCAGAAAAGGTTAACCATCACTGCTATAGAGCACTACATGCCAAAACAACTAGATACAGGGACAGTTTTTTCCCTTATGCCATCACTCTGCTGAGCACCTAATTCTCATAATGTCTATGTATATTTATACAGGTACTATGGCTGCAGTATTATTATTGTCTGTCTTATTATCTTCTTTGTTACCCTCTCTAATTGGGATGATGATGATGATGATGATTCTGTTGCTTTGCTTGTACACTGAAAACTTCTGCACCGGAGACAAATCACACCTGGATAAATAAAGTATTCTGTTCTGTTCTAATTCTAATTCTAATTCTAATTCTAATTCTAATTCTAATTCTAATTCTAATTCTAATTCTAATTCTATTAATATAAGCTGTCCCATGACTTTTTTTCTAATTGCTTGTCCATTAGAGCTGCCCTTTGGAATGAACTGCCCCCAGAAATTCATAAAATCTCTGATCTCCATGTATTTCGCTGTGCCCTCAAAACCTTGTGGTTCCGCCAGGCTGGGCTATCAATGTAAAGATTTTAATTGGTTTTTAAATATGGGATTTTAAATTTGGGGTTTTATAATTGAGCCTATCATTTAATAATTTTAATTATTTTTAAATTTTGTCTGTCTTTGTGCTTTTAATTAGGCTGTACACCGCCCTGAGTCCTTCGGGAGAAGGGCGGCATAGAAATAAAATAAAATAAAATAAAATAAAATAAAATAAAATAAAATAAAATAAAATAAAAAGTCCCCCCCCTAAAAAAAATTTCTGGTTTCAGTTGCAGCTTAACCTTTAAAACATTCTGAATTAGTGATATGTATTTGTATTCATTTTTTTTTATTTACTTTTTTGCAGGACAACGAAGCATAATAAAGTGTCCATTTTTTTTACATTTCTCATTAACATATGCACATCTTTGGTAATCTGTAAGATTAACAGTTTTCAAGGAGTTTCTACATTTTTTCCCCTTAAAGCCTACTTTTTCGTTTGGGAAATTAATCTATCGTCTATTCTACCTTCACTTTGCTATTTTACAGGTAATTGGTTATTTTAAAAAAAAATGTTGTGTTTTTAATAATTGTTAAAAACTTCTTAAGGGATTGCAATGAGAAGTGTTATAGAGCTAATTTGAGTAAATAATAGAAGCAAGCTACTGTGTATAAACAGTCCATTCTAGCACTGAAGATGCTACCTAAATGGGTTACAAAATGTCTGCAACCAAACAACTAAGGTCAGAGAACCCCAAGAATTCACAAATAATAAATATTACTGTAGTTTCAGGGGTGAAATGTAAAATCTGTTACTACCGGTTCTGTGGGCATGGCTTGGTGGTGGGGGGAGAGTAATGTGACTGGGTGGGTGTGGCCAACTTTTTTTAAAAGTTTTTTTTCTAATGCTTTGATAAGCATCTCTGCTGATCAGGGAACTCAGCTGGGATCGTCAGAGACTTTTCAAAGCATTTTTTTTAACCACCAGTTCAGCCAAGAGGTTGCAGAAAAAAAATACTTTGAAAAGCATCTGATGATCCCAGCTGAGCCGCACGATCATCAGAGGCTTTTTTTTTAACTTTTAAAAACATTTTTTCATCGGAAGAGGTTGTAGAAAAAATGCTTTTAAAAGTAAAAAAAAGAAAGCCTCTGATGATCAGCTGGGCATGGGGGGGGGGGGGTGCAGGGATTTTTGCTACTGGTTCTCTGAACCACCCGCCGCCATCGCTACCGGATCAGGCGATCCAGTCCGAACCGGGAGTATTTCACCTCTGTGTACTCTGTGTAACTTTGTTGTCTGGAGAAAAGTCACAGGATCACAGTGTAAGAATTTCACTGTTTTTCATTCACTGTAACCTTCTATTTCCTAGATCTTTGCTTCCCTGAACTCCTACAGATTTCTTCCCTTAAGGTCTGCTTATGATGCAAGCAGATCAAATTCCAATTTTGGGCTTTGAATCAAATCTAATAATTGCATGCACTGCTATCATTCTGTGTTCAACCAAAATTCAGGCTTGGATGTCTCCATAGACCTCTTCACTGTGCCACATGTCAGCATGTTTAGTTCAGAATATTAGGGAAGTAACTGAGCAGCAATGTTCTTAATCTTTCTTTTTTTAATGAAAAAAAAAAGGGGGATCACAGAAAACATTATCTCCAATTTTCAATTTCAAGTCAAATCTTGGAAGGAACAATGTTTGTCAAGAGGGAATGCTTGAACTTAGTGCCTTCTTTCTAAGAAGAGTGTCTACAGCATAGCTACAGTAAAAGATAATAATGAATCACAGTTTCCACACAAAATGTTTTACATCAAGAAAGAATAAAATTGTATAAGACAAACTAAGAGAGAGAAAGAGAAGACAGCGAAAATAAACATTCAGAACTTAAAAGGAAAATTTTTGCATATATATATGTATGTATGTATGTATGTATGTATGTATGTATGTATGTATATGTATGTATGTATGTATAGAAGAGGCGATAGACATCACGATCTCCGGAACGTTTAAAAGTTTAAAATTTTTTATTTTAAAACTTGTGCTAAGCTTTCGTCGGCCCCTACCGACTTCGTCAGAGTATAAAATCCCCATTGAGGAGCTGCTTGGATCATGGGCAAAACAAATGGGTTTAGAGGAAGCAACGTGTGTGCCTAAAAGGGAAAGGCATAACAATGACGGAGAGAGAGCCAGGAGAAATACCTTCAAAGCAATGCCTGATAACCCTGCGTTACCCCCCCAGGGAGAGAAAGAGGCAACACACAATGGGGAAGGAGGCAGGGGGAAGTGCATCGTCATCTGTTAGCATTACTAAGGCAGAAAAAAAGATAATTACAGGGGGAAGGCAAGGGTGTGGGCCTGTTACACGTGCAATGACTAAATTGATCAGCATTACATAAAAGCAAGCAGTTCCTCAATGGGGATTTTATACTCTGACGAAGTCAGTAGGGGCCGACGAAAGCTTAGCACAAGTTTTAAAATAAAAGTTTCTGGGCTTTTTGTATCCTGCTGAAAAGCAACAACTCAGTGCTGCAATTTGGGAGACTCAAATAGCTATTTCTGCCTTATAAGGCGTCATCAGTGAGCCACACCCTCTTCTCAAGTATCCTCCCTGTAAAGGTACAATGTGTCTTTTTCTTTTTTCGTAGGCTTTTATGTGCATATTCTTTCTAGCCAGGTTCCACCTACGTAAGCTAAGTTGTTCTTCAGCCCTAGTTCTGTGAAATCTCATTCACAAGTTTCTGGGCTTTTTGTATCCTGCTGAAAAGCAACAACTCTCATATATATATATGCAAAAAAATGAAATCTCGGGTGTTTTCCCGCGTCATTATAAATAAATTGGTTAAAATATTTAAAATCCTGGTTAAAATCCCAGCTTAAAATCTTCTAAAAATCCTTACAGAGCACTCTGCAAGGTCCTTTAAACCTCAGCTAAAATCCTACCAGTGACTTTAAAAGTTTTTCTTAAAGCAACGTTTCGACAGGCTCACAACCCTGTCATCTTCAGGCTCTGTTAGCCAGGTTTTCCCTACGTAGCCAAAGTTTTTTTGTAGCTCCAGCTCAGTAGAATCTCATCTACTCGGTTCTGGGCTTTTTTCTTTTCTAACACCTAGCAAGCTCTCACTGCTAGGTGGGAGACCTAAATAGAGCTAGAAATGGATCTATTTAGGTCTCCCACCTAGCAGTGAGAGCTTGCTAGGTGTTAGAAAAGAAAAAAGCCCAGAACCGAGTAGATGAGATTCTACTGAGCTGGAGCTACAAAAAAAACCTTGGCTACGTAGGGAAAACCTGGCTAGAAGAAAAACATATATATATATATATATATATATATATAAATATGCAGTACTAAGCTTCCCTTTATACAAAAACCTCTATCCTAGGCTTAAAAAAAGACAGTTATATTTATGCCATTGTAAACAATTGACATTTCTTATGAAGTGACATTGCGGAAAGTAAACACATAAGCAACAACCATGACCTCCCACTTGAAGACTTCCCTGCCACTTATTGTCATCTCAGCCACCTCTCCTGAGCAAACTGCATAAGGTAGTGCTGCAATGCATGCATATTGACAACTACTACTGTAATGCTCTCTACATGGGGCTCCCCTTGAGGAGCACTCGGAGGCTCCAACTGGTGCAGAATGCGGCCGCGCGGGTACTTATGGGGGCGGCATGGCGCTCCCACGTGACACCTCTCCTGCGCGAGCTGCATTGGCTTCCAGTGGTCTTCCGAGTGCGCTTCAAGGTGTTGGTTCTCATCTTCAAAGCGCTCCATGGCTTAGGACCCAGTTATTTACGAGACCACCTTCTGCCTCCGATAACCTCCCACCGGCCAACACGCTCCCACAGAGAGGGTCTCCTCAGGGTGCCGTCTGTCAGGCAATGTCGGCTGGCGACCCCCCGGGGAAGAGCCTTCTCTGTGGGGGCACCCGCCCTCTGGAATGAGCTGCCCCCAGGGATACGACTAATCCCGGATCTCCGGACCTTCCGCCGGGCCCTGAAGACGTTTTTATTTCAGCAAGCCGGGCTGGGTTAAAAATTTTTAATTGGTGAATTTTATGGGTAACGGGGTTTTAAATTGGAGAAGCCTAAGATAATTTAATTCTGTTTTAATGTATTTTAATATTTGTATTGTGTGTTTTTAATTTTGGCTGTTCACCGCCCCGAGTCCTTCGGGAGAGGGGGCGGTATAAAAATTTAATAAATAAATAAATAAATAAATAAACTAATTTGCTCTTCTGTTGTCTCCTGCAGTAGAAGCAGGAGCCTTGACACTGAAGAATTGCATGCTGTGTTTGGGAGAAGTGCCAGGGTGACAGGAGATTCCCC
Organism: Pituophis catenifer annectens; assembly: GCF_029215685.1. NCBI lineage: Eukaryota > Metazoa > Chordata > Lepidosauria > Squamata > Colubridae > Pituophis > Pituophis catenifer. Next base: position 103,967,718 of record NW_027256881.1, read on the forward strand.
CCCAACACACACACTCTAAGATATACTGCTTGTTCTTAGTATAAGTCACATCGACTGTAATGGGCATCAACTATATATTCTAGCACAAAGTGAGGATTTTGGTTAAGAAGATAAGAGGAGCAAAGTAATTGAAAATTGGGGAAGAAGAGAGAAGTTGAGAATAACAGATGTGGTCCCTCACTAAATTGTACTCTCAGTCTTAAAATATATTATGGTTATTGCTATATTCCTAATTAGTGATTGGGAAACTGCCACTCCCCATAAGTTCTTGACCACAATCACTACAGTTCACCATTCAATTTGGACAATAATCTCACATTAGGGAATTGTTCCAAAAGATCTGGAAAACCCACCAAGCTAGTTTTCTCTGTTCCAAATTTTGGAAGAATTTCAACAGAAATTGAATGGGAAAATAAGAGCTACAGAAGAAGAACCCAGTCAATTGAAAAGATGCTGAAAGTATGTTAGCTGACTCAACTGACAGCAAAATATAATAACTAAATATCTCTTTAAAGAAAATCCTAATGTGATCTATTTGAAAGCTGTTCTGGCATATTGAGTAGGTATTAAAATTTGACTAGAGAAGAAAAGAAATGAAATTCCCACTCAGTCATTAATCTCATTAAATGATCTTGGGCCAGTCATGATATTTCAGTCTAATTAAATTCAAAGTGAAGTGAAAGCAGATGGAAAAATAAGCCCTATAAATACGTTTGTGTTCCTGGAAGGAAAACTGTGATATAAATGTAAAAATACTACATCACTAGTTCAATCAAAGTGATATTGTTTTCTTGACCTGTTTTCTTCTATTTCAGCTGTAGACGTACAGTGCAGTACAACTAACAGATTTAAAAATGGTTTGAACACATAGGATTGTTGATGTTTTTAGGAAATGATAAAGAATGAACTAAACCTTAGATAACTCTTAAAGAGTTATCTTGAATGATATGCTTACAACTTTTTTTTCTACCCAGGTAATAGCAAAACTCTGCTTTTCAAAAAGTTTAAAAGCTGAGAGGCATTGAAAACACAAAACCATCATATCATAAGTATGGCTCTTTCATTTTAAATAGTAAATTTTACATTAAGATTACGGTAAAAATTCAGTAAAAGGAATTCTGGCCCTGTTTTGTCAATGTAAAATTGAAAATATTCTTTGAATTTTTCTTTAGTGCTCTGTGATTAAATATATTTTGAAGGTTTTGGATCACTGTGAAAATTCTTATTAATTCCTAACCAGCCCGCTTTCATACAAATAGATACACTTTTAAGAGTTTTCATCACTAATTCCAGGAAGCATTTAAAATGAGATATGATGTGTGGTTTTCCTCTCAAACACCAGAGATTCCATTTTCAGAAATGCTAGCGTTTTTATCATAATTAATTATTAGAAATGAAATATCTTTTGCAAGCTACAGGCGTCACTAGCTAAATCCCTACTGTATAAATTATTAACAACGTGTAGACAATATTCATTGGCCAATCAAGGAGTAAAATCTCCAGGGATGTGCAAATATTGTCATCCTTATTCCTTTCTGCTTCCACCTTTAGAAAACAAAAAAACCCACCAAAAAATATCTTGTCGATTACAAATGGCATTTCGGATTTTTAAAAACTGTATTTAAAGTGACAACTACTTTGAAGTTCTGTTCGCTGGAGCAAAGTAAGAAGATCATAAGTTTAACCTACAGAGACATAGCTAAGGCTGTTCATCATTAAAGTTGAATGTCAGCCTAGCTAACTATATAGGGAACAGGAAATTAACTGAGAACATTCTCTTGCAAAACTCAACCATTTCTGATTAATGTCACGAAGATTTCTTACATATTGTCTGTGATATAAATAATAGCTGCATACATAAAAAGTAAAAATTTACTTTAAAAGCATAACTGACATTTCTGATGGAGGACTGATAATATAGTGGTGGCGAGGTTAGGGAGGTAGAAAGGATTTTCATTGGAGTACTGTTCAAAGCATTGCCTTTATGTTGTTTTAAATTATTAATGGGTTAAAGCTGGCATGTTGATGACCTGTGAATTAATTTGCTGCATCCCATAATATTTTGTATTAACTAGATATATTTTGTAATAATGCTCAACTATTGTGAGAAGGGCTGACAAATTTCCAGGAACAGGAAAACTGAATTCCATTCAATTCATTGATAGGTTATCAGTGAAAACAGGACAGGAATATTACAAGTAAAATAGCAAGCTTCAATAGCAAAATAGCAAAATCAGCTTCATTTATTTTTATTGTTATCTGCATTGATTATGTTTTGAATTTTATATAGAAAACAAGACAATTGTTTAATAATAAGCATAATGTAATCAAGAGAAAAAGCAAGGTAAAACTTATCTCTCTTAGGACATCATAATCAATTATGTTCTTAAAACATTGTAATTATTTTGTAAGATAATTAAGCAGCCTGATTCTTCTTACTAAGAGAATTTAAACTGTAAACTATGTGAGTAAACACACTTCCTTTGTTTCTATAGGTATACACACACAAACAATTTTAATTTGAATGCAATCAAAAACTTGATTAGCTTCAAACAGAAAACAAAATGAATCCATAATGCACAATAGATTTTTAAAGAAATACAGCAGGATGTTTACTGTGCTTATTTATTTATTTTACCAATCAAATTTAGAAACTATTCCTGTCCCTCAGAGGGACTCTAGAGGGTGTACATATCAAGTATTAAAGCATAACAATTGTATATAAAATTTAAAGGAAAAGATGGTTAAAATTCAACATTTAAAGTTCATGAAAAGTGGGGGAGGGTCTTCAGGGCATTAACCAGCTCCACAGCTGCAGTTGAACTCCTCTGTGAGACCCAAGCAAGACCCTAAACTGGTCTTTAGACATTCGCAAAAATCTAGGAGTGTGGGGACCCAGCTCACCTCAGCGGAGGAGAATGTTCCAAAGGATAGAAGCAAGGGCCGAGAAGGGACTTTCCCATCAACTGGAATGCTTTGTTGGGATTTGCAACAGTGGTGGGATTAAATTTTTTTTACTACCAGTTCTGTGGGTGTGGCTTGGTGGGCATGGCAGGGGAAGGATACTGTAAAATCTCCATTCCCTCCCCACTCCAGGGGAAGGTTACTGCAAAATCCCCATTTCCTCCTGATCAGCTGGGACTTGGGAGGCAGAGAATAGATGGAGGCGAGGCCAGTCAGAGGTGGCATTTACCGGTTCTCCGAACTACTCAAAATTTCCACTACCAGTTCTCCAGAACTGGTCAGAACCTGCTGAATACCACCTCTGATCTGCAATATATCTTCCCTGTCTTTCTGGGAAGGAAGGCTGATGTAATGGGATGAAGAGGGTTCTAGAGATAACCTGGGCCCATTCCATGTAGGGCTTTAAAGATCATAACCATCACCTTAAATTGGACTCACAAGAAAATTTGCACCCAATACAGCAAAGGTGCTACACTTAGGTTTGTCCATAAACATGGACCCTGCATGTTTATAAGTTCAGTGCTATTTATAAAGCTCCTCTACAGATTTTCAAAATTTTGTGAGTAGTTTAACTACAACATAAATCCATAAACTCAAAAGTAGTCTAAAATAAATCTGCAAAGCAATCTGCAAAACAACTTCAGCATTGCTTTCTTCATCTTTATCTATACATTACTATCCTCAAGCCTTAGTTCAGCAGATCCTCAATCTCACCAACATCCAATCAAAAGTAAGGTAATGTTATCCACACGTATCTAAAAATCTTATGGGATTTTGTAACTGATGGCAGAATAAGTGACTAGCAGGCTCAGAAGACAGATGGACAAAATCTCTTGTTTTTTACTTGCTTTGGTCATCATGTGGAGTTATAATAGCCAATTCCTATCCCAAAATCCAGTACTGAAAATCAAATGAAATGGATTTAGGCTTCTGATACATTAGTTTATAAATAACAGTTCTAAGGACCATGCTAGGTCTTTGTTTAGGTAAGGAAGTGTGACTCAAAAATATTATTTTTAAATAATGTGATTGAATATTGTTTCACTGAAATATTGAACCTGCTGGATCCAGACATTCTCTGCTAAGTTTTAAAAGTCATGAAGGGCAAAATCAGATCATTGTGATATTGACTAAAGTTGAAACTCAACACCTTGTCTATATCCAACAAAACTGGACTAATCAGGGTTGTAGATCCTATTTTTTTAAATAACAAGCCATTAATTGCAATGATCAAGTCATGAAGTTATGTGACTGTAATGGACTGATGACTTTGGGGAACAAGGGAAATTGATGTCTAGGAAACAGTCAGACAAATCAGACAGGAGTCCCAGTGGCTTAATAGTCAGAGAAAGAAATGTAGGAAGTATTCTCTTCCTGAGCTGCCTTTGTCCACAATGTAAGGCATTCCTAAAGAGTGCTAAGCAAGTTAACAAACTGCTCTGCTCTGCTGCCTGAAACAGACCAGATTTTAATTAGTTTTAAGGCTTTGTTATCAGGCACACAAAATTTGGTCATAATGCAGGCATTGAATGGAAAAAAATATTTTTAAGTACAGTTTATTACCATATTTGCAATAGGTAGTCATTAAACGACTGCAATAGAGTAGTCATTAAATGAGGGGTGACTATAGTTTGTTGGAAATTTTGACTTGCCATATTTTTTCCCAGACCTAGAACTTAGTTGTAGGATAAAGTAGGGAAAAAAACCCAAAAATCTTGGAACCATCTTTCAAAAGTTCAGTTACTCCCATCAGATGGAATCTGTCCCCTCATATATAAATGAATTATCTACAAATGTAGCAAAATTGCTGTAGCATACAAACTTTGTGTTCTGTCCCCCGTCCTCACACAGACAAATGCAATATCAAACACACCTGCCAATAATTTATTGTATAAACAGACCAGAATTCCTGGCAGATGAGAGTTCTGGCAGCTAACTGGCCCTGGCCCTCCCATGCCTCTTTCTTTGCTGCGCATGCTTCTCCCTCCGACGCTACCTGGGATCAAGCCAGGATTCATCATTACCATTCTCTATCAATGGCTGCTCCGAAATGCCTTCCTCCTGGGCCATCCCAGGCTGTTCCTCCTGGCCTTCGGATGGAACATGAGGCATTGCCAGAGAGGAGGGTCCTGGAGAGGGAGACTTTGTCAGTTCCTCCCCCTCATCTTCTGAGTCCTCTTCCTCCATGAGGACAGGCTCGGGAGTCAGAGTCACAACACTTTGAAGTAAAGACTAGCAGATAATTCTTTTGACAATAAGTCTTAAGCAGGGGTGAAATCTACTTACCTTCCTTACCGGTTCAGAAGTGCATGCATGTCACGTGTGCATGCAAACCTTCTGCGCCTGCACAAAACCTTGTGCACATGAGCAGAAGGTAAAAAACACATTACTTCCTGATTAAAACCAGGAAGTAATGACACCTGGGTGGGTGGGCGGAGCGAACCACCGGCCAAGATTTCTACTGGATCTGGTGATCTGGTCCGATCCAGGCACATTTCACCCCTGGTCTTAAGGCAACAAAGTGACTTGTATCATTAACAGATTAACATAGTTGGAAGGGATCTTGTAGGTCATCTAGTCAAACCCCTCACCCAAGCAGGAGACCCTACATCATTTCTGACAGATGGCAATCCAGTCTCTTCTTGAAAACTTCCAGTGATGGAGCTCCCACAGCTTCTGAAGCAGGGGTGAAATGCTCCTGGTTTGGACTGGATTGCCCGATCCGGTAGCGATGGAGGTGAGTGGTTCGGAGAACTGGTAGCAAAAATCCCTGCCCCCACCCCATGCCCAGCTGAGCCACACAATCATCAGAGCCTTTTTTTTACTTTTAAAAGCATTTTTTCTACAACCTCTTCGGCTGAAAAAATGCTTTTAAAAGTAAACAAAAAAAAGTGTCTGATGATTGTGCGGCTCAGCTGGGATCATCAAAGGCTTTTAAAAGAAAAAAAACCCCTTTTTTTTCTTTTAAATGCCTCTGACGATCCAAGCTGAGTTGCCTGATCGGCAGAGACTTTCTTTCTTTTAAATGCCTCTGATGATCAGGCAATTCAGCTTGGATCGTCAGAGGCATTTAAAAGAAAAAAAAGGGGTTTTTTTCTTTTAAATGCCTCTAATGATCAGGTAACTCAGCTTGGATCGTCAGAGGCATTTAAAAGAAAAAAAGTCTCTTCCGATCAGGCAACTCAGCTGGGATCGTCAGAGCCTTTTGAAAGCATTTTTTTTTACAACCTCTTCGGCAAAGAGGTTGTAGAAAAAATGGTTTTAAAAGTTAAAAAAAAAATTGGCCACGCTCACCTAGTCACATTACACCTCCCCACCACCAAGCCACACCCACAGAACCGGTAGTAACAAATTTTAGATTTCACCCCTGTTCTGAAGGCAAACTGTTCCATAGATTGATTACGCTCACTGTCAGAAAATTTCTCCTTATTTCCAGGTCGAATCTCTCCTTGATCAGTTTCCATCCATTATACCTTGTCTGGCCTTCAGGTTCTTTGGCAAATATCTTGACTCCCTCCTCTATATGGCAGCCCCTCAAATATTGGAACACTGCTATCATGTCTCCCCTGGTCCTTCTGTTCAGTAGACTAGCCATGCCCAGTTCCTGTAACCGTTCATTGTATGTTTTAGCCTCCAGTCCCCTAATCATCTTGGTTGCTCTTCTCTGCATTCTAGGTATTCCTCAATCCTGTAAGAATGAGGAGTGAACTATGATAAAGTAAGTCATGTAGAAACAGACCTACTACTTAGATGCAACTGTGTGAATTTTTGAATGGAGTACATCTTTTGGAGGAGAGGGGGAAATCTGGAAAAAAAAAACCGCAAATATCTAAACATGTGATTTAACCTTAGAAAAAAGTGTGTGTGTTTGCATCTGCCTCAATAGATTTTAACTGTTTTACATTAAGGAAATAAAAGGTATTAAGCAAAGACAGCTTGATAAATGTAGCAATAAAATGTGAGTTGACACTTCGAACGATAGCAAAATCACAAACAAGAACACTGGAACTGATAAAAATATTTATTAGCTGTATTAAAACCATACTGAAATTCTTTGGAGAGAGTAGACCATGTAAAAGAATATACTATACAAAACTCTGAAATAACTCACATTTTCAATATAGTTGATAATGATGATAGTGATTATGGGATGAGGAGGAGAAATGAAATATGGAATTAATGCATTTGAGAAGGTGGAGCTTCCTGATATCTGAGGGAAAAAATTCATCTGCACATCAGCCAAAATAAGAAAGTATGATGACTATAATTATATTATTTCAGTGTTGCCGATCAGATAAATTTATCTTACACTTGGATATTTGTTAATATGCAATTCTGCCTGATGTGCTGTTTACATCAATATGACTGAATATATTGTTCAAATGTGAGGAAATTTTTCAGAATATATTCTGAGTTCTTGTGCAAGTTATCTTATGTTTTCATAGTCTGTAATAATCTTTTATATCTGAGAAAAACAATTGCTTGTTCTGTCAGGATGTACTATGGCTAAATCAAGTTTTTAGGATCCATATTTCTCACTTTAAAAAAAAAGATTAGTAAGGGATTTCTATTACTTCCTATATATGTTTTCAAAAGGTTGCACCCTGAACTGAGATTTTGGTAAAGTATAAATCAGAACACATTTTTTTTTAAAAAAAGGAAATAGAATTATATTAAAAAATGATAAAGCAGATTATTTCCAGTTCTAACTCAGTAAAAAAAAAATGAATACCAACACATGTTGTCATGGGGGAAAGGCTATTTTATTTGCAAAAAAAGTGAACAATCAAATTGACTAAAATTCCATTAAAAATAAAGGCATACTTCTTCGATTAGGAGATCTACTGAAGGATGACTCAGTTTATTGGTGCTGGAAATTAAGTATTCCCCATCAGAGAAGAAAGCACTTGAAGGAAGCCGAAGAAGTGTCAAAGGCTTCAAATCGTAGGCAGCAAAAAAACATTTTTCCAATTTCCAGTCTTTGCAGAATAATGGAGCGTGCATGCAAAGTCTTTAAATGCTTCATTTATCCTTTGGCTCTTTTTTTTTTCCTTTAAAAGAAAGCATCACTATAAGAGAGTTTTGCCCTGAGGCATTAGATAGAAGGACTGGATACAATGAACACACAGTTTAGGTTTCTTACAGCACATATAAGTAGTATGAATAACATTGAAGCCAAATATATCTGTACAGATAGATACAGATTCACCTTAGCTTTTTTTAGCTGGTGAGAACCCCAGAAATAGAAATATTGATTGATTGATTGATTTTTATTTACTTATTTGTACCCTGTCTTCATTATTTTTACAAATAACTCAAGGCAGTAAGCATATTCAATATATCTTCCTCCTCCTACTTTCCTTCAACAACCCTGTAAAGTGCGTTGGACTGAGAGAGAATGATTGGGCTGAGAAAGTCCAGTCACCCCAGCTAGCTTTCATAGCTACGGTGGGACTTGAACTCATAGTCTCTGGCTTTCTAACCTGGTCCCTACCCAATTTTCTCATATAAGTCAGAAACTATCTTGGATGCAGTAAATGAGCCAGGATCATCAGTTTAACCTGTAAAAGAAAGAGGTCAAGAAATTCAAAGCAGATCCATTTTGACTCGCCAGGGCAGTTATCCTCAACCTTAGGAACTTTAACACATGTGGATTTTAACTCTCTAAATCTTGGAGGGAAGTTGTCAGGCTTTTAAGATGTTGTTATTGTAACTTATATCAGTCTTGATGATGATGATGATGATGATGATGATGACGATGATGATGATGATGATGATGATGATGATGATATTATCCATTTAGTTAGGTCCAATTCTTGGATTCTCTGGGCCAGGTCTCTCCACATCTTCTGATCTTACACTGCTTATATCAATAGATTTCTAGCATTTCTGATCCATCTTGGAAGGCTGAAAAGGAGAAGGGAAGAAGGCAGGACTGGGCTAGGAAGATTTTGAAGAAGGTAAGGCCAACTGCCATGGCTCCCCCCCCCCTGAAAAACATCATGTGACTGAAGCATTTTCTTAGGTAAAGACTGTGGCTGTCTTGTTATGTATGATCCTATTTGTTTGTTTTTGCCCTTAGTTTCAATCCAGTGCTTTGGAGACTTTTCCTCCTAATTAAACCCATCTGTTGTTTTGAGAAAAGAGAAGATGTCAACATATTTCCAGTCATTCTGTAGGTGACAAGCACCCTCCACAGCAGGGGGGGTTTCTACTTACCTTTATTACCGTTTGCAATGGTAGTGTGCGTGTGTGGGTGTGCACATGCACAGATCATCAATTATGATGTCCGGCCGGGTGGGCAGAGCCTCCCGCCACTTTTACTATTGGTTCTAAAGAACCGGACAGAACTGGGAGCAACCCACCACTGCTCCACAGGTAAATAGTATATTTAAACTGAAAAACGAAAATGCTCCTGACCATGCTACACTAATTCCCTGCACCAAATGGCTAATTTGAGAGTAAGGTTTTAATATCACATTAGCTTATAAACTATTAGTTTACAACCTAAAGATGCTTATGAAGGGGGGGGGGAAATCATGCAAATGAAGGTGAATATACGTGTCCCAGGATAACGTTGCAGGATCCAATCTAGGTCGGTCACCAGAACCAGAGGTTTTATCTTCCGAGCTTTCGGACTCATACTAGAGCCCATCTTCAGGGAACAGAACACTCTGCAGAAGGGCTCCATATGAGTGAGAAAGTTTGGAAGACAAAATCTCTGATCCTGGTGATCAATCCAGATTGGATCCTTCAAAAAAACCATACACATAGAAAGGAAGAATTGCACTAGATCCTTATCTTTCTGTAGGGATTCCATTACAGGGAACTAGATGATGTATGATCTGTCTGACCCATCTATTTCTTTATTTTTAATATTATTATTATTTATTACATTTGTTTGCCATGCATCTCAATGCAAGGCTCTGCCTCATGCCAGCTGGACAGGTTTGAACAGCTGGGGGTAAGATGGGCATACATGTTCCTGCCAATAGTATGTCCACTATATCCAGAGTGAAATAGAAATACTTGGATGAATAAGTATAGTGACATTTCTTCCCTATTCTGTTTTGATTCTAAACTTATCCTTTTTAGAAACTTTAACCCTTTTTATAAACTTTTGTATCAATGCATCTATGGTAGAAAGTAGTCTGAATTCCCAAGAGGGAGAAAGTGCATTCCAGAGAATCAAAAGACAGCAAAGTTTGTGTGGGAAGAAGAGAGTTAAAATGGCTCCTCCCTAGGAATTATCAGTGTCTGGGTTTAATGGTAGTTTGGCAAGATGTTTGGGCATTGGTGAGAAACAATAAAGGAAAATGCTTAGAAGAACCTCCACATGTCTGTCTTAGTTTTTGAAATCTGACAACTTCCAAACGAGTCCAAAATTAGACCAATAGATGAAATATTAGTTTTTGGATTCGCCCTCCAAACCCCAGTTTTGATTCTCAGGGCGTGTTGGAGGACAGGGGTAGTAGGATTCAAAACAAGTAACATTCTAAATTGATAACGATTTTGAGTGCTCAGGTGTATCTTTCTCTAGACCTGATTATGTTTCAGTTGATTGACCTAGTTACAATCTTTCATTAAACTCAAGTAATTTAAGATTGTCTACTTTGTCTTTAGAATCCAATGAAAAGAAAAGAAAAACAGATCTTGGCTCCATTAGCATACTAATAGTATTAAACTCCAAATCAGAGCTGATCTCTCCCAGCTGATGTTTAGCTCTTAATTAAATAAATATATATTTAAATATGCACACCCAGAGACATAATATGAAACCTATCAGACATTTTAAGCTAATGGTCGTATTTGGTAGCATCTCTAGATAAAGCTGCTTTTTCTAGTTCTAGGAAATTCATTCTACAAAAGTTGAAAGTCCTTCCATCTTCGGTGGCTTTTTAAAAGCCCTTAAAACAACTTTTTTGGTACAGATTTTGAGCTGTTTATTATAACTGTTTTTTTTTTAAGTATTATTCCCTCTTGCTTTACTTTCTTGTTTTAATTAACTGGTATCTTAGCAGTTTGAATGTCTCAATTTTAAGCTTGGTTTTATTGTAATGCTTTGATACTTGCAGTGTGTCATGTTACATGCATTAACAAAAATTAAATTAAAAAACAGAATTATCCACACCCTTCTACATTCCTTTCCGTTAGGGAAGAATGGAATGACTGCAGAGGGGTTTTTTTTTCCTCAGAAAAATGATTGAATAAAATTCTATGGAGATATCAAGCACAGGCACATAGTGATTAGACATATCCCCAAAAAACTAACACTATTAGGCAGAGGAAAACTCTTCAACTGCATAATTTTAAATTCCCTTTAGTTAAAATGCTATATATATAGTAAATTAATTATCCTGGAAAATCATGACATTTGTTTGTTTGTTGACAGTTATCTTCACTTTTATCTGGCCATCTCTGCTATAGAACTAATCATACACTATTTGATTTTTTTTTTTTTTGCAGCTCTTCCTCATTTCTTCCAGTTATTATTTTTATGCATTTTGATTACCTGGAATTCGTATTCACTGCTCTTTGCTTCCACTATCTTCTCATTAGCTTCCACATTCAATCAGATCAACAGAGGCCTGTGCAGCAAGCTGTCAAACTAAACACTGACGATGAACTAGATTTCATACAGTATTCTTGGTCAAAAAGCCTTTCCCAACACTAGCTAAGCAAATTTTTAATAACACATGAAGCCCAGGCTGTTTCTATATAGATTTCTATCATTCTTCTGCCTACTAAATTAGATCTTGTGGCAATCCATCTAAAAGATTGAAATTTGCTAAATTGCTAAATTAAATGAAGATTACATTTCCTCTCCGTCAGGAAAAGCAATGCCCAATATACGTTATGTTCCTATAATTAACTTGAAGCAAAAATAAAAAGAGAGAGAGAAAGAGATTTTTAAGGTGCATTATTATGGTGGTAGTGACACTGTACTGCTCTTGAGCATTTTCAGCCTTGCAATCAAGATTTATCAAAAAAGAAAGAAGCACATATATTCTCCTACAAAATATTCATTCTTGACATGTTTTGAGGGACAAAAGGCTCTTCAGAGAAAGAGCTACTGTATTTGGAGAATGCCATTATTCTCATAACATATCAAGATGGAGATATTGTAAGAGAGTCTATGTGTACCACATCTCCCTCTCATCTTCTTGGTTTAATCTTTGGGTCATTCTATTTGCCTTCTAACTCAGTCCTAGTTATCCCAAATGGCAGAATGAGGAAGCAACAGGGACTTGAGATGACAGAAGGGATAATGCTCCTTCAAAGTGGAATGAAGGCCTAACATTTCCATCGTAGGTAGTTTCTATTGTATCAATTTACTACATGAAATTGCTAATTTGAGGATACAGTAAAAGAAACAATTTCTTCAGTTCCTACAGTAATATTATTTCATTTCAGACTTGTCTGCATTTTCTCCAAACATGGGCTAATTTCAAGTTGTTCAGTCTGTATACAGTAGTCAGAAAATTATTTGTGGTAATTATATTGGAGAAGGGAAGTAAAGATTTAAGCACTGCAAGCTGAAGAACATCTATGAAGCTATTAAAACAATATGCTGAGATTCTATAATCAATGAGGATTTTGACATAGTCATCAGTAATACATCATATTGGTGGTGCAGCAGACTAAAGTGCTGTTAAATAGCACCAGCTGCCTGCAATTACTGCAAATTCAAATCTCACCAGGCTCAAGGTTGACTCAGCCTTCCATCCTTTTGAGGTAGGTAAAATGAGGACCGGGATTGTGGGGGCAATAAGCTGACTTTGTATAAAGTCGGCTTGGGGGGCCCGAAAGCCCTACTAAGCAGGTATATACAAAAGTATGAAGGCTATTGCTTAACATATTGTAAGCTGCCCTGAGTCTCCGGAGAAGAGTGGCATATAAATCGAATCAATCAATCAATCAATCAATCAATCAATCAATCAATCAATAAAATATTACTTTAAGAGGCTTAGGTAAAGGTAGGGGTTCCCCTTGCACATATGTGCTAGTCATTCCTGACTCTAGGCGGCAGTGCTCAACTCCGTTTCAAAGCCGAAGAGACAGCGCTGTCTGAAGACGTCTCCATGGTTATGTGGCCGGCATGACTAAACATCAAAGGAATGCTGTTACCTTCCCACCAAAGGTGGTCCCTATTTTTCTACTTGCATTTTTTACGTGCTTTCAAACTGCTAGGTTGGCAGAAGCTAGGACAAGTAACGGGAACTTACCCCATTACGGGGCACTAGGGATTCGAACCGCTGAACTGCTGACCTTTTGATCGACAAGCTCAACATCTTAGCCACTGAGCTAAATATATCAAAACAATTATAACTATAAAAACAGGCTAAAATTACAAAAAAGTCAAACTATAAACCCTGGGTTTGGAATAGAAAAGTGTTGGTGCCTTCTCTTTTTCTGCACCAACCATCTCCAGTCAAGAGCTTCTTCTTCAGTACGGCCAGCATGGCCAAATTTTAAGACTTTTCCTGAAGGTTAAAAGAGAGGAAGAAAGTCTCACCTCCTATGGCATGATGTCCCAAAGGGCAGAGGCTGTGGCAGAAAAGGCTTTTCTCCTGCATCCCATTGGGGAAAGATGGTTCTGCAAGTATCCTGGCTCCATGGCAAAATGGGCTTTAAAGGTAATCCTCAACACCTTGAATTGCACCTGGAAGCAGAATTGCACCCAGATTGCAGTGGTATTACATGTGGCCACCCCAGGAGCCTCTAAACTAGTCCATGCCACTGCATTTTGGACCAATTGTAGCTTCTGAATACTCTTCAAGGGTAGTCCATGTAGAATTATAATATGTTATTATACAGTATACTATATATACGTGATGGCAAACCTATGACATGTGTGCCACAGTTGGCATGTGTAGCCATATCAGTGGGCATGCCAGTTCAGCTCTGGCATGCATGCGCGTGCTGGCCAGCTGATTTTCGGGCCTTCTGGGCCCACCAGAAGTAGGGAAACAGGCTGTTTCCTGCCTCCTGAGGGCCTGGGGGATGGGGAAAGCCTGTTTTTATTTCTCACCTGGCTCCAGATCCTCTCTATGCATCTGGGGAGAGTGAATATAGCATTCCCCACCCCCTCAGAGGCCCTCTGGAGGCCCGAAATGGCCCGTTTCCCAACTTCTGGTTGGACAGGAAGTGATTTTTTTTGCTGTTCCCTAGCCTCCAGAGACTCCTAGAGAGGCATATTGCATTAATTATTAATTAATTATTTCTATTTAGATCATCAGTAACTGATTGACTCAAAAAGAATATTACAAAGCTCATATTCCATACTGTAAATTGAGAAAATGCAAGATAATTAAGAGGAGGATTTATTTAAGTGGCTTAGATGTAGTAATTTGTTTCAAATATAAATGTACTTCCAAAAACATATCAAAGCTTTAAAGACCTTTTTATTAAAGGTCCTTAATAAAAAGAAATGTTCATAAATGTTAATGAAATATGGTAGAACCTTTACATTAATAATTAAAAGATCAGTTTGAATAATTAAGCATTATAAAGCAATGTGCATTTCTGAATAAATATTGTCCCAAAACTTCAGAATTGTGGAATTTTATAAATATTTATTTATTAATTGAATTTGTTTCTTTACAACCACAAAGTACTCTTTAGATTTATTCATTCTTTTAATTATTCTATCTTGCTAAAAGTAAAGACGGTAAAATCCATCCATATATTAACAATTTTAGGATATAGGTAGATAGGAAAAATAGGAAGATGGAGGAGTATTAAGTACGTTTTCCACATTGAGTTATTTATTTTAAAACAATGACAGATTAAAATAAATAAAAACAAAATTAATCATAATAATATATTAATCTGATTCATATATTGTTGAAAATAAATAGACATTTATCATGTTATCTACTGATAATCATGATCAGCATATTTATTGATTAATTTTCTTATTTATTTTATTTCACCATTTGAAAAATTAGATTATATATTTTTTTCACAATCAAGTATTCTTTTTTATATGTGATTCAATGAATACATTCTGTTTATCATGCATGAGGACATGTTGACCCATCTGCAATAATGAAAAACAGACAACATTTAAAATATCTAAGCACAACGTGGGAATAGCCTAATAGAGCCAATAATATGGCAATATTTCCAGCAAGCCACTACTGATTACATGGTACTGTACAGTTCTCAAATCCGTAAATGCTTGTTAAGTTATACAGTACTTCTTTAGTTATTTTTCAATTTATATAGCTACCCATCTTAAATAGATGATTCTGAATGGCTTACAACAATAAAAAGCAGTATTTAAAACAAAATACCGTATAAAATACATTAAAATATATAAAACCATAAAAATAATGATATGAAAACTTTATATCTTGGATATAAATTGTGCACTTGTATATGTCTGACTAATTGATTGGGGACCCATTGAAGATCCTAACTATTAAGTTCTAGATAGTGCAAATTGGCTGAGTAGTCAATAAATGCAAAGCAATTGGTTCATCCCACTTTCATATCACAGAGGAAGTCTCACAGGACATTCATAAGGGTTATACGCTCTGAATAATTGTTCAAATGTCTAGAAAATTATTATGGTATTTTGTTCAATTACTTGCTAAAAAAGATGAGATAGACTGGACAAAATTACATTATAGGATAATGATTTTTTTCAGAGTGATCTGTTAAAAAATGCAATACTTCTAAAACAAATATACCAAGAAGTGCTGTTGATAATTAAATGTACGAATAACATTGTGTATGAGGTAAATATAATGTACAGTGTGAATTCAATTTACTTTTTCAGATGACTATTTTGAACCTGTGAATTTTGTTTGTATTTCATGTCCCTAACTAATCCAACTGATATACTATACAGTTCTGTTTTATTCTAGTTTAATAACACACACAAAAATATTAGTTGTGTAACTAATCAGGTTTAGGGTTGACTTGGTGGCGAGGACAACTAGGTGTATCTGGACCCTGATGGCCAGTAACCCCATGGCAGACCAAAGAAACAGTGGATGGATTGCATCAAGGAGGACATGAAATGTGTGGGTGTCACCCCTGAAGATTCCCTGGATCAAGTCAAATGCAGACATCTTTGCTGACCATGCCATAGTGAGGGAATAAAACAGGGGTGGGATTCTACCGGTTTGGACCAGTTCAGGTGAACCGGTACCTCCGATGATCAGTTGGGAGCAAACCAGTTCACTCCGATGATCAGCTGAGGCCACCCGCCCACACCTGCGCTTTACTTACCTTTATCTTCACAGCTGATTAGCATGACAGAGTGGATTGCATGCCTCAGCTGTTTTAATTCCCTAGCACTAATGTGGAAGGTGATTTTTTGTTGAACTGCACATGTGCACAGCGCGCAATCACCGAACTGGTTGTTAAACCGGCCCATTCAATGTGGTCCAAATTGATCAATTTGATCAACATGAAAATTTGTCCTAACTCTCTCTGCTGCATTTCCAAAAATTATCATTCATATTGTAATAATATACATGAATATACAGAAGAGAAAATTTAATTTCTCTTACATTTTAATCATTGCCGTTTGCCTATATCCAGCTTTGTAGGGAAAGCGCCAATTGTATTACCTGCTTAAAATGGTTGCATGATGGACCAAGTGAACAAATACTTTTGTCGCACTTCATTCTTTCATCTGAAATGGCTGACGAATAGATTCACAGCTCATTATTATTCTAATCAGTCACTGTAGCACTCAAAATTCAAAAGAAACTGCATTTGAATGGACTTTTACTTTCAACCATTGTTGATGGCTTCAATTAACAATATCATTTGTTTTTTGATCTTATAGGTAGGTGTAGATTTGCTTAGTTACCTTAGTTACCTTAGTCAGTTACAGCATTTCAGCAGCAGTTACAGCTATTCTGTCATATGTTCTAATAGGGATATATTTCCAGGAAGAGTAATGTTTCCATAGTTATGGCCCACCGCTCCTGATGCTGCTTGGTTAATGAAAGTAAGGAGAGAAGGCCTAGTCAAGCAGCATATATTAGCATTATTGTTCATTATGAAGCATCAGAGATCACCGTTCACAGTTTGAGTAGTTAGGAATAATCATTAAGGTTACTGCAGAGATTTCAGTGGTTCATAAAAAGATTTGTATTTAATAAACAGTGAAGATTTATAAAACAGATTTTATTTAACAAAACTAGTTTACAAAATTATTTGATTTTGAAACATTGCTTCAGCCTAGTTTTGTCTTTCTTGGATGGATAGATGGATGGACGGACAGAAAGGCAGGCAGGCAGGCAGGCAGGCAGACAGACAGACAGACAGACAGACAGACAGACATTTGAATTTAGGCATAGGGTAAGATTATTCCCACAATGGCAGGCATTGCTCCAGTCCTAAATTCTCATTATTTGAATTGTTTTTTTTTTCTTTTTTAGCCCAGAAGCAAACAATTTAAATTAATTCTGTTCATCATTCAGCTTTCATTATTTGGCTGCATTTTGTGGTTTAGGCATAAGATGCACAGACTGGGCAAAGCACATGGCACTCTGAGTAAAACAGAAATAAATACCTCACCCCCATCTTCTTAAAATAACTGTTTAAAAATGTTCAAAAGCTGTAATCCTAAAAGAAAGCATATATATAGGTTCTCAGGTTCATGTGAATTTTGAGAGAGAACTTGTGGGCGCTTTTTGGACTTGTTTCTGGAGAAATTATTTAATTTATTAAAATGGTGGTCAGGGCGACATAAGTAGTTACAAGGTTCCAATTTACCAGAATACTATTTCCTACTTGCTCCCAACTGCCCCCCCCCATGATTTTTTCTTTCTAAGGAAGACCAAGTTCTAGAGACAATCTTGAAAGTAAAGATGGTGTTAGCATTTGATTATCTCCATCATACTAGATTCAAAAGATTTTTTGAAAAAAAAATCAGATGTGGCAAAAAAACCTGGATATATCAAAAGGCACACTGATGGTCTAGGGTGACAGACTAAGACTTCTAGAACTATCATCTCCATTTCTTGCAATTTTCAATGGCTAGAATTGAAATCCTCTGAAGATAATTTGCATAGCCATGTGCTATGACATGGACTAAAATACTTATATATGATACTTTAATGCTTTCACAGACATAATTTTTTTGAATATTGGTACAGGTAACTTCTTTCCACTGCTTGGCTTATAGCACAAATTAATCACATATATTATTTTTAGCCATATTGCCCTGAGAAAATCAGTTAAAAAAAAATCTGTTGCTTCTGGTGAGCTACTATGAGGAAACGTGCAACTCAGAAGACTGGGTTTAAAGATGGGGAATAATTAATGGAGTTAAAAAGCTAGGTGCAGAGGTAGGAGTTCATCAGGACTGAGTAATGGCATTAACATCTGATTGCACACCTGCAGCCAGAGGCTACCAGAAAGCTGGTGCTTATTGTTAATCAAGAGGATTGAAGTTTCTAATCCAATACCCAAAGTCATCTACCTGGGAGCAGTATCAGAAAGAAATACAATCTTAAGAAATGCTAAAATAAATGGTAGGGATTAGAAGAAGAAGCTGCCAGTAGATAGAGTGGAGTCAGAATTAGGGATATTTGCACACGGTGGGATTGTCTTCAGGAAATAATGACACTCAGAAGATTTTGGAGAGTATAGGTAGTCCTCAACTGAGCTCCAATTTTTTGTTGCTAAGCAAGAAAGTTCTTAAGTGAGCTTTGCCTCATTTTACAATCTTTCTTGCCACCGTTGTTAAATGAATCACTGCAGGTATTTAGTTAATAATGTGGTTATTAAGTACATCTGGGTTCCCCATTGACTTTGCTTGTCAGGAGGTCACAAAAGATAATCATAGGACCCCAGGAGACTGCTGCCAATAAAGGGGACTGGAGCTTTGAAACCAAAATAAGCTTTTTAAAGATGCACATAGGACAGAAGGTTGCATTAATGACATGAATCTGTTCCAGTTTATGGTTTAAAATATTAGATTAAGGAAAAAAACCTAAGCAGGCAGAATTCTTGATGATTGTTTGGAATGAAGGTTGAAAAGTCTTCAGTCAGGTAGGATAGTCAGACAGGAAAAGCTATTCCACAGGAGGAAAAGCAAGGATATAAAGGCTATAATTACCTAGTTACAGTTAGGTGGTGGGATCACCCAATGGAGCCGCAGCAAAGGGACAAAAGAGCCACATGTGGCTCTGGAGCTGCGGGATTCCGACACCTGGGATAATTAATATATAGCATCCTTTTCTTCAGTACTACATAAGTCACCAACTACAAAGGGCAGTGTGAGATAGATGATAGAGATAGATGATAGATAGATAGATAGATAGATAGATAGATAGATAGATAGATAGATAGATACTGTAGATAGATAGATACTGTAGATAGATAGATGATAGATGATAGATAGATAGATAGATATAAATAGGTAGAGATATAGATATCCTTGTAATTGTTGATCTCAAAATTCTCCTTCCAGCCTTTGTTCCCTAAGCTTACATGGACAGAAGCCTTTTCTTCTTAAATCTCTTCAAACATTTATCACAAATAAACCGGCTTCCGGTTTGTTTCTCGTCGCTGCCAGACGGTCCCTCGGGACCGCCAGCCCCATTGTCTGTAAAGAGCCGCCTTTACATCCGAAAGGCGGCTCGAAAAACTCCATTTCCATTAGGAAATGTGAGACAGAGCCAGCGGTGGCAGGTAGAGCTCTCTGTGAAGCCCCAAAAGTTTTTTTTTTACTTTTGGGGACAAAGCAGATGAGGCTCCCTATTTTCCCTGCCGCCTCTCCAGACTTTGGGAGACCTCTGCCTTTTTGCAGAGCTAGGCGACAAGAACAAGCCTATTAAAGAAAACTAACAGATCAATTAAAGAGGATGAGAGTTGGACCTGTGACCCTGAAACGCAAGTATTTTCATTTATTTTATAAAAGTTACTGAAGAAGGAAAAAAGAGTTTTTAAAATGGCGACTGCCAGGCTTGAGAAAGGGCTGAAAGGGAAAGTCCTTCCGTCTCCTATTAAGATACAAAGTAGCGGAATAAATACTCCTGGCTACAATTGAAGATAAAGCTCCACTTTTGTGTTTTCTTTCCTGGAGATTTGGTATTGATCTTGTTTGGAAAGAAGCTTTTCTCTTTTTACTTTGCTTTTCTTTTCTTTTCTAAAAAAGTTTGTCTGTGTGGAAATATGGTGTTTAGGCTTACAAAGCCGGACAAACAAGCAGTGGGGGGGATTCCCCCATCCACAAATTATATGAACAAGTTTTTAACCTACAGTCTCAGAAAACTGATTTTAATATAATTGAATTTCTTCTGGAGGAGATTGTAAGAAGGGATGAGATTATGAATCAGAACTTTGAGAAATTTAAGCAGGAAATTAAAGAAGAGGTGCAATTAAAGTTTGATATTTTGCAACGAAAGATTATAAAAATGGCTAATGGTTTCTCAGAATTTATGATCAAGTTGGATACAAATATTAATTTATTAGAGTCTAAAATGGAGGAAATTGAGGACAATTTGGACAATAAAATACAAAAAATTGAAAATGATTTGATAAACACTCAAGACAATAGCTTAGAAGAAAAACCTAAAATGGAAGCTGATCCAAAGATTTGTAATGCAGAAAACATACAACAACGGATTGAAAAGGAAGTTTTAATGATGCAATATAATTTACTGAATATGCGATTAGACTGAGAGGATTACAGGAAAATAACAGAGATGACTTAAGGAAAATATCTTCTGAAGTTCTGGCTGGGATCTTAAAGGTTCAACCTGAGGAGGTATTTTGTAGGATCGATAGAGTTTATAGAATAAACTCCTGGATTGCAAAGCAAAGGCAATTGCCTAGAAATGTGGTGATTTACTTTACAGATAAAGAAATAAGAAATAATATTGTGCAAAAATCTTTTAATTCTACTTTGCAATTGTTTGGAAGAAAGATTTGGATATATAAAGAACTACCACCTAAGATGTTATTGGAAAGAAAGAAATTTGGTTTTCTGGTGACTGAGCTTAAAAAATGAAATATCTTATTCAGATGGAATGCTCCAGTTGGTATAATATTGAGATATCAAGGAGAAAGATACCAATTAAATACTGTTGAAAAAGCGGAAGAATTTTATCAAAAAATTTTAAAAATGAATTTAACATATTTATGCACAACACAAGACAAGCAGAAGGAGTTGGAAATAAAGGAAAAATATCGAGTTACAGAGGCCTCTGTAGATGAATTGCCTTTGGATTCTTCAGATACCTCAGCTGGATTATCTATAAATAAGAGAGAAGTGGTATCGGATTCTAACGTGATGATTCATCAAGTCACAGACAAGCATGGAAATCAATTAGTTGATACACAATTCATAGAAAAGAAATATGAGTCACAAAAGCAAAACCAACAAGATCAAGTCATAAATCAGAATGAAAACCGATCAGTTGATATACAACTTGCAGAAAGGAAATTAGGATGGAGATCAAACCCACAAAAAGAAAGGAAAAAAAGAAACAGGTCTCACAAAAATAAAAACTTCTAAATTAAGCAACAGTGAAGCCAGTTATTTTTTAAAAAAATACATGACTGAATACATGAAAAGATAATTGAGGCGAAGTAGTGGTTAATATTATCCTGAGGAGAGTGACAGACCTCTGCAATGCCGTATTTTTGGGATGTGAAAAGGGCCTCAAACTGTTGGATTGGAATTATCTATTTTGGTTTTCTTTTCATTGATAAATTTATTATATTTATGCTGAGCTATAAGGCAAGAGAGCTACGCTGGGGCATGCAGAAGATCTGGTTGTTACCCCATTATGACAGTGGGAATTAATAATCCTGAAGAAAGCCACTATTACAGATATTATATGGAATATAATTATAAAGTCACTCGGGTGGTTGTTTTCTTTTTTTATATATACGAAGATATTCATTATTGATGGGGGCAGATGATAACTGAGGATTTTGAACATTCTGTTGCAACCGGGATGTTATGTTACCCTAATATGGGTGATGGAGTCAGCAATCCAGTGGAAGGACATCAAAGAAGACATTATATGGATTATAAATTTAAAGTCATTGATGTTATTTATATAAGGGAATATCTTTTTAGTAGGGTGGGCAGAAGAACAAAGATATTAAGAATTGTTGTGTATGGTAATTTGGTAGGAAAGTGGGTGGAGATAGGCTAGTTTATTGACAGTATAGGTTAAGAAAAGGGATGCTTAAGAGATATATTTATGGGAGTGGAGGAAATGGATAGAGTTGAATAAATGTAAAATTAGAATTTAGAGTGAAAGCTGCTTTGAAATATTATATTAATATATACAAAAGATTAAATGTTAAAGTAGGATTTATTAAGATTGCTCTGAAATGTTATATTAATATACAGACATAAGTATGGGGGAGGAGAAAAAAGGGCAGATTATTGCTAAATTGGGAGTCATAATAATATTGTGCTAAATCAGAAGTTATTATACAATGTTATAGTAGAATGTTATCTTGAAGTGTATGGTAAAAGGGGGAAGTAATAATATTAATAATATCATTAGCAAGTAAGGGTCAGTATTTGGAGGGGGGAGTAAGGGGATGGTAAAATATTATATAATCTGTTATGTATTAGGTTTTTATTTTGAAGAAGTCACAGGGGGGATGGGTGGTGAGGGGGGGTTAGGGAGGAGGGGGGAGAAAAAAGGGGGAAAAATTTGTATTTGAAAACTTTTTCAATAAAAAAAAACACAAATAAACCGTCTTCCTGTTCATTTATATAAACTGCTTCAATTGTCTTTGCACAGCTTGGACCCCACTCTCCAGGAACCCAATACATTTCTGCCATCAAGTTTCTTTTCTGCTTTCTGTGGCTCAGGATACTTAAAAAAAAAACAAAACACTTTATTTTCTTTTGCCAGATTGAACTTCTATCCATTGGTCCCACCCCATTGCTTCTTCAAGTGCTGGGACCATAAGCAGTTACAATTATAGGGTAAGACATCTCCTGCATAGCTGCCTGGAAGATTGACTTCTGTAGAGCATGGCTTGGCAAAGTGTATCATCAATAAAACAGGCAGAGGAGAAAGGAGGAGAAACAAGGACCAGAAGTGTAGTGCTGAGTTCCTGATCTGCATATTCTTCTTCTTGTTTTATCCTGCCTCAGGAAGTTTTGTAACAAGTTCCAAGAGTTGAAATGAGAGCCCTCCCATTATACATTAAATAAGTGTTAACATGCCAACGTTTTTACCAATTAAAAGTTTTCTACAAACATGGTTAAGAAATATTTGTTAAGTGAAATCTCATTAAAATGACCCTCCACACCTTGGATCATCTTCATTTGTAAAGCATCAGTACATGAAAGCTTGCTTTGACATCACAGATAGTTAGCAATAGCTTCATCATCCCGAAAGAAGCCTTTATTAAAGAAAATGACAATAGGGGGTGAGCAAACACTAGCCATATGTAAGTTAAAGATCAAAAGACAAGCTACTAACAGTCCACACTCTGTCAAGTTCTTTAGACAGCTGATGCCTACCGTGATGGTGAGATCAAAGACAAGAATTAAACACACAAATTGAAAGATGACCTTTGGTGCTTCTAAAATGGAGTAGTCTTGTCAGAAACATGATTAAAAGAATATTTTGTTTAATCCGCAGGCATAGAATGAAAAATGAAATAATACAATAATAACACAGTCCATGAAGATGATTGATGATGATGATGTTAATAAATGGCTAATATCAAGCACAGCTGCCATCAGTTGCAGGCATATTTTACTGATTTCTGTTAAAACTGTCACAAAGCGCAGTCATATTTGGCACAGATTCTGGCAAAATATGCCCATTGGGTACAATGAATTACTTTAACAATTTTTAGTTTTTAATGGTTATTAATTGTTTAGTTTTAATTTGTTAATGGGTTTTAATTCGCACTGTTTTAATTCGGGCCAAAGTATATAATTCTTTTAATTAATTTTAAATTTTGTATTGTTATGTATTTTAGTTTTGGCTGTGCACCGCCCTGAGTCCACTAGGAGAAGGGCGGTATATAAATTGAATAAATAAATAAACAATTGCAGTATTTCACTTAATGACCACTGAAAAACAGGCAGTAAAATTTGGCACAGTCACATGATGACCTGCTTAGTGATTTCCACAACTTGCATAGTTCTGGGCTCAAACATGGTCATAAGTCAAAGACTACTGCCAGTGGTGGGTTTCAAAATTTTTTACTACCGGTTCTGTGGATGTGGCTTGGTGGGCGGGGCATGGCTTGGTGGGCATGGCAGGGGAAGGATACTGTAAAATCTCCATTCCCACCCCACTCCAGGGGAAGGTTACTGCAAAATACCCATTTCCTCCCGATCAGCTGGGACTTGGGAGGCGGAAAATAGATGGGGGTGGGGCAAGTCAGAATTTTTACTACCGGTTCTCCGAATTACTCAAAATTTCCGCTACCAGTTCTCCAGAACTAGTCAGAACTTGCTGAAACCCACCTCTGAGTACTGCTGTATTGTGACATTAATTGTAACATTTTGAATAATTGTAACATTCAAATAAAATGTATTATGGGTCATTTATTTATTAATGCTTTCTGCATTGATTTTTACACTAAGAAGAACTCCTTAGGCATCTCAAGTTTATATGTCCCTGCTATAGCATGATTAAAAAGAAGGGGAAAAAATAAGCTAATAAGAAATTAAAACAGATACCTTGATCTGGTTAATATCCACCTGAGCATTGCAATTTAGTTATTTAGTTTGTAATTCCTGACCTCTAACACAAAAACCCAAACCCATTTACTTGACCACAAGACTGGTTCCTATACTAATTTATTTTCCCATTGGTCATTTTCAGATAGAGAAGTGGAGCAACAGAAATATTTGTATCTTATGCCACTTTTTAACCATATGCTCAACAACGTTGCTGTTAAAATGAAAGGTCACATGGACAAATGATTCAGTCTTCGATATGATCAAACCATGGTTATTTGAATGAACACAATTTGCTAAAAGGAACTTTTTAGTTTGCATGTGAAAGTTTTCTATGAACATTTAATAATGACAGGTATTTTTTATTTTAATATTTGTCATTTTAATTTATATTATTTGTAAATATCTATTTTATTTTTTTGGTTATGAAACATTCAGAGTTTAGTATAAGATGGACACACATATTTTTTTAAATAAACAAACTTTATTTATTATTAATTAATTAGTTAATTAATTAATAAGTAACCTTGAACCTGAACCCCAGGAATAGATGAAATATAACACATTTATGCATGTCCCTTCAATATTCTGTTTATGTCCTGATGCATCTACCAATGTGCAGAAGATCTGACTTTGTACATTTATAGTGGGGGAATCCATAGTCTAACTATAGAGCTGTGGTGAAATCCAATTTTTTTTATTACCAGTTCTGTGGGCATGGCTTGGTGGGAGTGGCAGAGGAAGGATACTACAAAATCTCCATTCCACCCCACTCCAGGGGAAGGATTCTGCAAAATCCCCATTCCCTCCCCACTCCTGGGGGAAGGATATTGCAAAATCTCCATTCCCACCCCACTCTGGGGCCAGCCAGAGGTGGTATTTGATGGTTCTCTGAACTACTCAAAATTTCCGCTACCGGTTCTCCAGAACCTGTCAGAACCTGCTGGATTTCACCCCTGGTTTAGAGTATACATTATTCCATAATCTTTATTCATAAATTATTTTGTGAATCTGCCTGCTTCCTCCTTTTTAAGCTTCCTCCTTTGTCTTAGTTGCAATATTGAGAACCATAAAATAGCACTTCTGTGGCTGAAAGCGTTTCTGAATGTTCCTTGTCTCTTTAGAACCACAGTGAGTTTTATGATAGCTAGGCTGTCTGAGCCTGCAGGGGTGAATAATGCCTTTCTGGTTTCCAAAACCATTAGAATCATTTCCAGGATGACTTGCCATAATTGCAAATATTAGTTCAGTTGAGAAAAAAATGAGAAGAAAGGGAGGGAGGGAGGGAAGAAGGGAGGGAGGGAGGGAGGAAGGAAGGAAGGGAAGAAGGAAGGAAGGAGGGAGGGAGGGAGGGAAGGAGGGAGGGAGGGAAGGAAGGAAGGAAGGAAGGGGAGGGGGAGGAGGGAGGGAAGAAGGAAGGAAGGAAGGAAGGCATTAACCATCAACCAACCAAGAAACAACCATGTTTTATATTGTTCTTGCTCTTAAAGCTATTGAATTAGCCATGATTTCTCCTATTTTTATGGTTGTACTGTTGCATGCTTTTTGTAGAAAAGCAATCATTGATTTGCAATCAATGTAGTTTTCTTTTATTAGAATTGGTTATGTTCAGATAGTACAATCCAATGGGCTCTCAGTTTGTTCCATTGCTGGCAGGAGTGAGCTCAAGAATCATATTCTTGGGAAGATACAGGAGTGTTCTCTATTATTTATATTAAAAAAAACAGATACTGTCACTTGTTAGTGGCATTTCTATGTATTACATCTTCTATACTCTGTCAACATGAATATTAGTGATTCCAGTAGCTTTCATAACTAATTGCTTTAATTAGGGAAATGTTTCTGAAATATTGCAAGTCATTTAGTTTCTTTGCCATGTAGGCTGCACTGCAATGTTTTGTTTTTTGTTTTTTTATTTTGCTAACATAGTGTATTAAATACAGCGAATTTCTAAGAATTCTCAAAGGACTCCAATTATCTGTAAATTCAATACATGTGAAGTGTTTTGCTTATTTCCTTTTTCACACAGGCTATACAGAATGTTTTTTTTAAAAAATAAGTGATTTAAACAGTGCAAATCTGTCAAAAGTCTCAGAAGACCTAAGTAATCTATGATTCTATACATATAAAATAACAATTTTTCTTAATCCAAGTGCAAAGATAAATTATTATAAATAAACTTCATAAAGCTAGTCTTTTGTTTCTATCTTAATTAAAAGAACATGCATGCATACAAAATGAAGGAGAAAAAGCAGTTGAATATTTAGTATTCCTTTCCAACATGCTAAAACTGAGGAAATCACTATCTGGCTTCTAATTGGAAGTGAATAGGTTTTTTTTAAAAAAAATGCAGATTTCATGGACCTCTTGTTACTTAGGAGAGAAGAAAAAAAAATCAAAGGGCATTCAAAATCATTAAAACATAGTCCTTTCTTATTACTCAGGAGAATATATATTTATATAATTTATGTAGTTTAAAAATTATTTTCTTTTATCTTTGAAAACTGATCAAAACAGGAAGAATTTTAATGCTTTTCCCTTAGCTATACAACTCTGCTATTCACTGTACTCTCTCCCTGTGTATGTGTATGCTGCGTGATCTTATTTATTACTTAATACTATCGCTAAAGGACTCTACAGGGACATTATTATTTTTTTCCCTGGCACTTTCAATTATCTTGGCATCTTACTATTTTGTACTTAAAGGAAAGCAACTTCACTGTATATTGTAAGAATCAATGTTTGCAGATCATGACCTTCCTGATCAAAGAAGGTTATAGACCAGGGATGCTATTCAGTAGGTTTTGACAGGTTCTGACAGGTTCTAGAGAACTGGTAGCGGAAATTTTGAGTAGTTTGGAGACTTGGCAAATACCACATCTGGCTGGCCCAAGAGTGGGGAGGGAATGGGGATTTTGCAGTATCCTACCCCCAGGAGTGGGGAGGGAATGGAGATTGAACTCAGTGTGAGCTTGTTTGCTGATCTGAACTGAAATGAAACTGATCTCTCCTGGAAGAACCACTGTTGGTATTGTAAATATACTTTATGTGTTATTATGTATATAAAGAAGTTAATGAATCCAGGTGAATCAGTTATCTGTGTGTGCTTCTGGATTTGATTTTTGCAACAAACTCTGATAATCTCTCCCTAAGAAGACCAAACACACAATTCAGATAATGAGAATGCAGTTTCTTTCATTAGCATGATTCACTGAAGGTAGTGAACATTATCGTCAATTGGAGATAGACATCCCACAGCTTGTCTATGGTTCACCAGCATTTGCATCTGCCTTCTGAGGCAAATGGCTGCCAACTTTCTTTCCCAATCTCTTCCTTTTACCAGACCCTCACCCCAGTCTCTCTTTCACTGCAAAAGCAAACATGGAAAATATAATTTTGCATGAAAGATCAGCTTTTCTTTCTGTAGAACAAGACAGCAAATGATTGTTTTCTCTCTCCTTTAGGATAGAGAAGAGACTGCCACTTACATAAGAAAATGACTGCCAAGCCTTCTGCGTGGACAATTTCTCCCCTTGCTGGAAGAATGCAAACCAAGAGATCATAGAACAGTGATGGCTAACTTTTTTTTTTTTGCTTTAATTTATATGCCACCCTTCTCCGGAGACTCAGGGCGGCTTACAATGCGTTAAGCAATAGCCTTCATACTTTTGTATATTTATACAAAGTCAGTTTATTGCCCCCACAATCTGGGTCCTCATTTCACCTACCTTTGAAAGGATGGAAGGCTAAGTCAACCTTGAGCCTCGTGAGATTTGAACTTGCAGTAATTGCAAGCAGCAGTTGTTAATAACAGTGCTTTAGTCCACTGTACTACAGGCTCTGCAACATGCATGCAACAGCACACGTGTGCACATGCCGGCACCCATAATGCAATGCATGTGCAATGCTCCCTGTATGCCCCACCCCCCGTGCATACACATGCTCTCTTTGTCCCCTGTGCATGCGTGTATGACCCCCCCGCCCCATTTTGGGCCTAGCAGGCCTGTCTGCAGCCTCCTGGGACAAAAAGTAGGCCACGAGAGGGCACGCCGCACCCCAAGAGCTCCCCCACATGCATGTGCATGTGACCCTCCACCCTCCCACGCATGCATGTGCATCTCCCACATGCGCTTCACCCCCCATGCATACATGGCAGAGACACAAAAATCAGCTGGCCAGTGGGCGGCACGCGCATGCACGGTAGAACTGAGCTGGGGCGACAGCTTGAGTGCCCACCAAGGGGGCTCTGCTTGTGCCATAGGTTCACCATCACAGTCATAGAATGAAGTATAATTCTTTGTCTATCTCTGAATAGAAAAATGATCTCAGTTCTGCATGCCAAATATATTCCACATCTCAAATATAGGGATAATGGAAAAGCTACCACTATTGTCTTTCAAAAGACATGATACAATATTTTGAAGCCCAATCCATCTTGTGAAATAAGTATTCTGATATTGCATAGCAGTTTTGTACCTGAGACTATTTCATTGATATTTAAGTTGAAGTTGCGTAAAGAAATACATGTATTTCAGCAGGTTGTATATAAAATACACAAGATTATCACATCCAGATTTTAAGACTCTTGATGGTCAATTCATGGCAGCAAAAGATGTAGAAAATGCTCTTTGCTGTCTCTAGCAGCCATGCCAGTTTTTGCAGCTAATATTATTGTTCCTGTATCAGGATACAAAAATATAAATTGATGTTTATGTCTAGGGAAATGTAGAACATATAGAAGAAAAATATATATTTTTTCAGCCTATATCTGGAACCCTAAATATGTATATACAGTATATTAAAAGGTTGCAAAGAAAATACATATTATTAGAAAAATAATTTATAACAAGATGGATTTGTGGGTTTTGTTTCAGTTCTTAGAGTTCTATGCAATCCTGAAGAACCTTGACATAATCAAGTAAAGATGAATTCATATGACATTAAATTGGATCACATGTATACATCTGTAATTTCTTAGTGATACACAATATCCTTCCTTTCCTTTCTGATTAATGTGCCTCTAACAGCTTTCATTTTCCTGTGTATCTTATTAACTTATTAACGCACTTCAATGAATGGTTCACAGCAGTGGTAGGTTGCCCCAGGTTCGGACCAGTTTTCAAGAACTGGTAGTAAAACTGGCGGAAGACTCTTCCCACTGACCCGGATGTCATCATAGGTGATCTTCTGCATGCGTAGAAGAGCGTGCGGGCACGATGTGAACCGGTAGTAAAGGTAAGTAGAACCCACCCCTGGTTCAGAGCTAGCTGAAGGCCATCAAGAAATAATGGATGGAAACTGATCAAGGAAAGATTCAACCTAGAAATAAGGAGAAATTTTCTGACAGTGAAAAAAATGGAACAGCTTGCCTTCAGGAATTGTGGGAGTTTCATCACTGGAAGCTTTCAAGAAGAGATTGGACTGCCATCTGTCAGAAATGGCGTAGGCTCTACTGCTTGAGCAGGGGATTGGAATAGATGACCTACAAGGTCCCTTCCAACTCTGTTATTCTATTCTATCTGATATAAAACATGACAGATATCCAGAAATACTACTACTAGTACCTATTGTGGTCATAAAACACCCTAAGAAAAAGTATTAAAATATAATAAAAATGCATAGATCTGAAAGGCATCATAAGGTAGGTACAAAGAAACCCAGTTACTTTGCCTTGCAAGGAAAAAAAAATACTGAAAGGCAAAGAGAAAAATATGTATGTGTTTGGTTTTGAATGTCGGCTCCTATGATAGCTTGCCCAGCTACAATAAAAAGATACTAATTTCACTGTCAGCAACAATACATTCCCTCATTATTTAGATAAATGCACTTCTGTGCGGCATGTCTAACTCAATAATGCCATGAACCTAAAAAAGATGAAAAACTGGAACCTCTTCAAAAACATAAAGGTAATAAGATATAGCAGACGTAATGCTTGTGAGTGAGGCACTTTCAGATGACTCCTGGTTGAAATGTGAACAAATAGCTTGTGTGAAATCTGGGTTAAAAGTCTGAAAATTCATAAACTTGCAAATGAGAATGGCACTGGTATGTGAATTAATAGGGGGAAATGAAAAGCCTATTCTAATTATCACCTCTCTATTCTAATCATCTCTGGCTGCCTCGTTTTAATCACTCACTATTTTTAAATTCTATCTTTTGATCATCTAAAGTACATTTTTGCTCTCTTGCTTTCTCTTCTTTCTTCTGCAGGCAGTCATAGCAACTAATAGCTTATTTTTTTGTTGTTGTTTTTGTTCTTCGTTTTCTTTTTAAATCAGATAATATAGATCCTCTTCCTTTTCTTTTTTATCCCCATGCATGGCCTTTTCAGTTCTTCTTATACTATCCAGCCCTTATCTCCCAAAGCCCAAGGCAAACTTTATAGTCCAAATGTCACCTCTAATCTTCTTTTTCATCTTTGGTTCTTATTTGCTTAGTGTACGGCATGGATCTTTTTATTACAATTGTTATTATGTTATTCTATAGTTGGTACATTGACACAAAACAAGTTTGCTTTCGGTTTAAATTCCCACAAGATGAAAATTGCTATACTAAAAAATAATATTTGCAATGTTATGAATTACCCGTCCTATGAATACGGTTTTCTTTCTCTCTCATCTCAATTTCTCTATATTTAAGATGAAGAAACTTTCAAGGGTTTTATTGTAAAATTATTTTACTGAAATTTATTTTAGCTTGTTTCTTGGAGAAAGTTTGTGCTCTTAGGAGTTGACGACTTGATAATACACAATCAATTAAAGAAGCCTGCTGTTTCTCCACTGTAGGGTTGTTTTAAAGCAACAACAAAATGGTTGTAAACCTCACAAATAAACTAAGAGATAAGATAATCAAGGCTAAGCTAAAATGACACAAGTTTCCTTTGCCGGATCGTCTTTGGACATTTTGGCATAATATGTCCATACTATTTTTAAAAAAAGAAATGGAAGAGTTGATTTATGATGAAAAGTTAAGAAAGGCTGTTTAGAATAAAAACAGTATAATGCAAAAACAATTGTTCTCTTTCTGACATATCTTTCATTTCTTGAGTAATATTGAATAGCCTGTTCTGACTGCTTGGGTACCCTTCAGTGGTGGGTTGCCCCCGGTTCGCACCAGTTCTATAGAACCAATAGTAAAAATCGGCCAGAGGCTCCGCCCACTGACCCTGACATCATCAAAATGCTCTGTGCATGTGCAGAAGAGCATGTGTGCATGCGAGCAAAGCGAGAGCGCGCGTGGCCCCATTGCGAACCGGTAGTAAAGTAGAACCCACCCCTAGTACTCTTGTGCTAACTTATTGTGTAATGGCCAATGTGATATTGCAAGTTCTATCCCTTCCATACATGTGTGTGGTATCAAGAATAACATTGTCCCAATACTGCTTCCATCATTGCCCCCCTACTTTCTTCCCTTCATACATCTTACTGGTAATAGCATTTATGGAGAAGGGTTAAAAAAGTTCTGAAGATATGATCAAAGTTAACAACCGGTTAACTTACCTTCCATGTTACTGCTGTGGCGTAACACAGCTGCCACGTGGCAATCTGCTCTGCCGTGCGAATCCACTGAGAAGATATAGGTCAATAAAGCATAGGGGCAGGCGGGCGGGCCCACCTAATTGTTGAAGTGAACCAGTTTGATTGTCGGAGCTACCGGTTTGCCTGAACCAGTCCGAACTAGTAGAATCCCACCCCTGATCAAAATCCTATTTTTTTGTTCATGCATACAACATCTACACAAATAAAAAAAAAAGGAATCAGGTTTTGACTGTATAGTTGTGACTTTTTGTACAACTTCTCAGGGAGCTATTTTTAGCATAATCTTAAATTGGATTCTAGAAAGGCATTGGGTGGTAAGCATACTGCTCTGAGGGATTCTTAGTGCTCTCAGAACGTGGTTGTTTTCTCTTCATTATCTAAACTACGTAATATCAACAGAGCATAATGAACATTTCTTTTTTTTAAAAAAAAGGCATTTTATTACATGAGTTTTATGAAATTATAGTTACCCAAAAGAAGATATTCATCAAGATACATTGATACTTTTACTGCTTCTAAAAATAGAAAAAACTTGAATTTTATTATCTATAATTCATTTCTGAACCAAACATCTATTATTATTGTTTTTAGCCTTATTCAAGTAAGGAGAGAATTACAGTGGAACAAATTATTAAAAATAATTTAAATGCAGATTACCAAGCATGATGCTGAGGAATTCCACTTTTTTAGTTGTAATTTAACACATTATTGTAAGGCTCAGGTAAATTTTTTTTCTTTTTAAAATTAGATTAACTGCAATTAATTTTGATCACATGCTGAAGTGATATAACTTATTTTGAAAGTAATATTGGAAATCAGCAATAATCAATTCTGCCTTGTTTCAGTTCTCAGTAAGTGTAAATAAAATTGCAGCAGAAAAAATGTTTTGTCAATTTGTCCCACTACCACTGGTGACACCTAAAATTAATGGTTTCTTTAAAGTCATTATAAGAACTTTATTTATTTGGGACTATGAGATTGGATTGCAAACATCCAAATAACCACTATTTGATATGATAGCAAAGATTTTTATTATTTTTTTGTTGCCTTCTCTGCAAATGATAAGTAGCATTTTATAAAGTACCACTCCAGAAACCAAGAGATTTAATCATCTAATAGGCCAGATAGAAGTATTAATCAAACACTTCAGAAACTCTTGTCCAATCTTTCCAGTGCTTAATAATTGGCTCTGTTTATGCAATATACCAGACTAGATTAAAATGTGTAGTTCTGAATCAGAACTGGATCAGAAGTGAGTGCTCTCATGAAGAAAGAATATAATTTATTTGGTAGCTGCAATTGTTTCTTAAATTCAGGTTTATGATAGATCATGTGGGATAATTCCAACCTCTGAGAATAATGAAAACATGTTATAAGTGGTGGACCAATGACATCAACACTCTGTCTTCCTAGAAGTATTCCTATCCATGATTAGAAAATAATAATTAGAAAAATAATTATTTTTTCTACAATTCAGCAGTAGGATACATAAGAGGCTCAATATTCTTTTTAATTTATTAGCTTTATCCATCTCAAAGACATACACACACAAAATAAAATCATTGTCTAGGTTGATAAATGACACAGAAAAACATGATATAATCTGCTCGGATTTAATTTAATATGATGTTTTTTGGTTTAATCAGCAAGCCACAGTTAAAATAAACTTTGGCTTTATGAATCTATGTCTAGGAATAGGAAGGGTCTGGCAGCTGAAATATTAGTTTCAATATATCTCATTAACTTAACTATATATTATCTCATTCATATATTGTATCTCTAGAAGGACTTACAGCCTAACCCTCTGCATTTTCAGAAACACAAGAATATCTTGTGTATATATGTATGTTTGTGCATCAAAAATCAAGATGATGGCTACCATTGCATGATTAAAGACCCTTTCAACATGTGTTGCTCACAACACAGGAATATGAAAAAAGCTGACACATCCTTCCATCCTTCACACTAAAGACAATCCTACAAAATTCAGTATAATAATAGAGTTGTAATCTCTGCCTATAGTCATAGATCCTTAAAATAAGTCTTGTTGAATTGAGATACCTATAATTGAATAACCATGCAAGATCATGATTCAGCTTTTACTAAAGCATAGTTCTCATGTTGCTTTTTTTATAGTGGTCCACTTAAACCTATTTCTCATTATTACTTAGTGTGTATCCATTGCTTTAGTCTTCTTCCCCCTTGTTTAGCTTTTTCTCCAGTTCTCCTCTTCCTCTTCTTTTCTCTCCTTTCCTCCCTCCCATTTATCCGTTATTTAAATAGGGTTTATTTAATGTAGTGTACCCAGGATGAGGCAGCTTATAAATTAAACAAATAAATTTACTAGATTATATATAGCTAAAAGTTATTACGCTCTGTATTAAAGCCATTTGCTTTGATTTCTGATTTACCTCCAATTATAGCTAGTAAATGAAGTTAGTTCCCTAATTTTAGATAGGCTTTAATTTATTTGGAGACTAAAAACAAGATGCTATGAGTGAGAACAAATGCCTTTTACTTAGCCACATATCCAAAAAAAACATCAAACAATTGTGCAAGTTGTAAATGTATTTCCAAAGTAATAGAAGCTATAATTATAGATACAATAAATCATAAGTAAGAAACCAGAAGCAGATAAAGAATAGTCAGAGTAAAAAAGAGAGTTCACACTATAACCATCTCTCTCTCTCTCTCTCTCTCTCTCTCTCCTTGTTGAAATGGAGGATTATAGAAATAAAATAAATCAAATGCAATAAAATCAGCAGGTTCTGACAGGTTCTGGAGAACCGGTAGCTGAAATTTTGAGTAGTTCGGAGAACCAGCAGATACCACCTTTGGCTGGCCCCAGAGTGGGGTGGGAATGGAGATTTTGCAATATCCTTCCCCCAAGAGTGGGATGGGAATGAAGATTTTGCTGTATCCTTCCCCTGCCATGCCCACCAAGCCACGCCCACCAAGCCACACTATGCCCACCAAGCCACGCCCACAGAACCGGTAGTAAAAAAAAATTGAATTCCACCACTGAATAAAATATCTATATAATTTAAATAGATTGATTATTCTTTCAGTTTGGGAAATAAATTATAGTTTGTTAAACAGTAAAGTGGATTGTTGTTGTTTTTTGTCTGATGGTTGTTAATTTCCCCTCCAAATTTTTTCTTTATTTTACATTTTAACTTTGGAAAATAAATTAATTCTTTTTTGAAAATAAGTTTTTTTCATACCCCTATTTAATATCCTGGTCACTACTTTCCAAATGTATAGACACATAATAAACTAAAACTGTGTCTCCTATTTGGAAATATGATTATCCCTTAAAAATATATAACCCAAATAAAATAGAATAAAAGCAAAGCAAAACAAAACAAAGCAAAATAAAATAATAAAATAAAACAAAACCCTGTGCTTTTTTTTTTTTAACACGCTAAGGCATTGTCATCTTGAACTGAAAGATCAAGTAATCTAAAAAGAAGTCACATTAAGGAAAGATTAAAAGAGATTCAAGCAACACAGAATGTTCAAGATTAAAAACCAAACAGAGGCAGATGAGGAGGTAAAAAGAGAACTGCATAGAGACATCAAAAATATAACAACAAAGATCAAAGGGAAAAGATAGACAAGGAATAAATGAGAATCAGTGTGAAAGAATCTTTTTCTGACTCAATGTGTGTTGTTGGCTTGGGAAAGAATTGGAAATGCCAGCTAATACAAGAAAGATCAAAAGAAGCTATATAGTTGTACAGAATACATGAAAGCTAGGCTCAGTCCTATCAAAATAATACATTTCATTTTCAAATGAAACTAGCAAATTTTATACTCACGCCATCAAATCTACATAAAATAATTACTCTAAAGTTTACCATAGTTGGTATTTAACAACTACGTGACCTGAGATCCATAGTGTAAATTATAGTTTTTATAAGAGAACATCATTAAAATTATGGAAATGATTAACTGGTATATTGTAGCATAAGCTTTTTCATTGGTGTAATGAGTTCATTAGATGCACAAATCAGCCTGAGAAGTTTCTAGGTTTCTGGTCTTTAAATACAACAAGGGATGAATTAGGGAAAGTGAGCAGCAGTAGGGAAAATAATCTAACGAAGTTATTTAAGGCATGTGAACAATCTATAGGGAAGAAAGATACTAGTTATTTTATTCCATGAGTGGAAGGTCCATCTGTACAATACTGAATGTCACCTAAAGATATTCACAACAACATTTTAATATAAATTCAGGAAGATGAAGAAAGATGAAATCCATTTAGACAATGGAATAAGAGAAACCCGATGAATCATCTAAAAGAGTGTTCCATTCTGATTAAACGAGAAAGGAAATTACTCAGTAGCAAAATGCACATTTACACTCATTCAAGAAAAACATGATTTATATTTTATTACATGTTAGAACGTGAATTTATATTAGCAGTTTTTACACATTATGCTATCAATTACAAATATTAATTCTCACTTTCATCTTCCAGAGCTGAATAACGTTAAAAATAATTTTCTGGAAATCAGAACTTGTGTGTATGTGGAGATATGCTAGAGGGTTAGTGCATGCTCCAAATTTTCTGCTTCTCTCCCCCAATGAACAAAATAACTTCCTTACAGCTAGTTGTTCTTGTTTACAGTTGGCCTTCATATATAATAATCAAAGCTTGGTTATGAATACAATATTCACTCCTTTGATTTAGTCCTTTCTAAGCACTTGTATACACTACAATTTAGAGGTTTTCTGCAGTTTCACACTTCAAAAATAAAGCTTGATCAGATCATAGGATGTGAACCAATAACTTGATTTTGTTTGTCAATATATTCATAATTCTGCTTATAGCAAAACAAACAATCCAAGAAATTGCTGTACAAAGAAGCAGAAAATCCATCCCAGTACATCTCCACCCCAGACCACCCCAACGATGCCCTTGAAGTGATGTCCCGGTGCCTGGAGGCCGTGCGGGTCTGGATAGGGAGGAACAGGCTTCGACTCAATCCCTCCAAGACTGAGTGGCTATGGCTGCCGGCGTCCCGATATAGTCAGCTGGTGCCATCGCTGACTATTGGGGGCGAGACATTGGCCCCCACAGAGAGGGCGCGTAACTTGGGTGTCCTCCTGGACGCACGGCTGTCTTTAGAAGAGCATATGATGGCCGTGGCCAGGGGGGCTTTCTATCAGGTTCGCCTGATACGCCAGTTGCGCCCCTTTCTGGATTGGGACTCCTTATGCACGGTCACTCATGCCCTCATCACTTCCTGCCTCGACTACTGCAATGCTCTCTACATGGGGCTCTCCTTGAGGAGCACTCGGAGGCTCCAACTGGTGCAGAATGCGGCCGCGCAGGTACTTATGGGGGCGACATGGCGCTCCCACGTGACACCTCTCCTGCGCGAGCTGCATTGGCTTCCAGTGGTCTTCCGAGTGTGCTTCAAGGTGTTGGTTCTCATCTTCAAAGCGCTCCATGGTTTAGGACCCGGTTACTTACGAGACCACCTTCTGCCTCCGATGACCTCCCACTGGCCAACACACTCCCACAGAGAGGGCCTCCTCAGGGTGCCGTCTGTCAGGCAATGTCGGCTGGAGACCCCCCGGGGAAGAGCTTTCTCTGTGGGGGCACCCGCCCTCTGGAATGAGCTACCCCCAGGGATATGAAGACTTTTTTATTTCAGCAAGCCGGGCTGGGTTAAAAAAATTTTAATTGGGGAATTTTATGGGTAAGGGGTTTTAAATTGGAGAAGCCAAAGATAATTTAATTTCGTTTTAATGTATTTTAATATTTGTATTGTGTGGTTTTAATTTTGGCTGTTCACCGCCCCGAGTCCTTCGGGAGAGGGGGCAGTATAAAAATTTAATAAATAAATAAA
Organism: Pituophis catenifer annectens; assembly: GCF_029215685.1. Taxonomy (NCBI): domain Eukaryota; kingdom Metazoa; phylum Chordata; class Lepidosauria; order Squamata; family Colubridae; genus Pituophis; species Pituophis catenifer. Next base: position 104,005,733 of record NW_027256881.1, read on the forward strand.
TAAATAAATAAATAAATAAATAAATAAATAAATAAATAAATAAATAAATAAATAAAATGAAAATATCTGTAGCTACCATGCACAGAGCACTAATGAGAACTGAAATCATGACTAATTCATTGAAATGATACATTTATTTAAGAACTAAGTTTGAAATATTATGTATCTAGGAGTGAATCTTCAGTCAATTCAGTGGTATACCCTTCTGGGTATTTATAAATATATTTGCATTTTCTCTATTGTTAAGCCAAACAATATAGCAATATAATTAACAAATTATAATTAACAAATATAAGCAGCTTGTGGCCTGGAGGAAAGATAGAATATGAATTAAATGACAAATGAAACAAATAGGACCACCAGATCTGGGCTGCAAAACTGCAGGCAACCAAAATAAAGGCAAACATTTCAAATTTTCTGTATTTCTACCAACTAGACATGGCTTAGCTTTTTCAGCTCAGATTGAATAGCTGTAAACAAAATAATTTTTGATGGTATAAATATTTCTGCAAACTAACCTGTGCTTATAAATTGTATTATGCTTTGACAAAATGTTGTTGAATCAGAAATGACAAAAGAAAATCTAGTAATTAAAGTGCAATAATATTGCAATGAAATAGCTGTAATCATAGGCATGCAGGGAGACTTCTTGCTTTTAGCAAAATAGCAAAAGCAATATTACGTACCCCAAGTTTTCCCCTTTTGAAAGAAATGTACATTGTCACAGCACACATATAAAATAGATGGAGCTTGCATTGTGACAGCGCACACTGCCTCCCGTCCAAATTATAATTCATTGTGATAAGTCGGTAATATTAAATTCATCCCTTTGCAATTTTCATCTCCCCAGGAACAGTTTCTTATTATTTGTATTACATTAATATACTGTTTGGGACTGTTAATATTTGTGCCATAAATAAACAAATAAATAAAAAAAGGCAGGTTAACTTTGCTCTTGAAGCTTTTTTTTTTTTTAAAGTATAACACTAAACTGAGTAAATAATGTAAATTTTTAGATGGAAAACCATATGTAGAGATTTCCAACTCATGTGTCCCAAAATCAGACAATCAAGAATATATTGAAATATTACATGCCTCAGAAAGAATACACTTTCTGAAGGATTAACTGAATATATCTATGGACATTACTGACGTAGTCTCAATGTACTGGAAATATTAAACTTTTTATCCTGACAGAGTTGTATATTAATGCTATTATATGTACATACCTTATAGGTCCTGCTTTCTGCTAAGTTTCTAAGCTGTTCTTTCCCAAAAAAAGAGAGTAGTTCACATACAGAACTATGTTAAATGAGTAGAAATTATAATAATAATAATAATAAATTTGAAACTGGAAAGAGATTTTTCCCTTTCCTTCCTGCAGATATTGGCTAAATGGCCAAATTAGTCTTTAACTTTTTTTTACCTACTATATTTTTTACAGTTTTTCAAACAGAAGATTGGCCAGCTGCCTTTAATCTTTAAAATTAAAATACAATCTTGTTGGTAAGTGGTAAAGATACTTACTTATAAATCAAGGTTTTAGAACTTGTTTATATACAGAAATGAACAATTTGGCAATCTTTCTATAAAATGTAATCTTTCTATGAAATAGAAAGGGTATGTATGTGTGCATACATATACACGTACACATGCATACATCTGTGTTTTTGCATGTGCAAGTGTACATACACCCTCAAAACCCAACAGTAGTATTTGATGTTGTTCATATGCTAAAAATATGGTGTTTCTAATTCAAGTACTCTATCATAAGCAATGGTCATAAAGAAGTCTTGGTTGACTGTGGCTCTTTTTCCCTGAATGGCTGCATTCAGTGAGTGGCAAACTCACATTCCTTTTAATCTGTGAAACAGTCCCAATGAGCAAAATGGACTCAGTGAATGCACTGTTTCCTTTATATCTAATCTAATCCAAAAAAAACCCCTGAAAAACAATTAAACATATATTAAAGTGCAATTTGAACAACTTAATGAATGAGCGGTGCAGATATTAGAGTAGGTGGTTTTCTTCCCACCCTCCCCCCAAGTAGTGGAGGAAAACCTAAGAATGCTTCCCTCTTGTGTAACAGAAAATCAATGTGTTTATTAATAGCAATTTCTCTGAGCTCAGTGGGATGGCTGATTCCTGCACAAGTTTTTGAAATGTGCAATCAAGTGAGGGAACAGAGAAGGAAGGTGACAAATTGTGCTTCTTACAAATAAATGAATGGAAAGATTGGGAGAAAGGGGTGGAGGGGGGTTTGTAATCTGATCTGGAACTAAATTTTCCCAAGAAGGTAGAAACAAGAAATGATGGATATATTTAAACGTTCTCAGTATGACTTTCCCTGTATGTAGGTAGGTGCAGATGTGGAATGCCAAGACAGCACTATCTAGATCAGAGGTGGGATTCACTTACCTTCCCTATCGGTTCACAAATGTGAGTGCGCGCCTTCCATTCATGCTCGGCCTTCTGTACATGCTCTTCGCTCGTGTGCGCGCCTCCCGCGCATGCGCACAGACTCCAAAACATAGCTAAATAGGACGGCATTATGTCTGGGATGGTGGGCGGAGCATACTGCAGTTGGAGCTACTGGTTCTCCCAAATCGGACAGAACTGGCAGAATCTCACCACTGATCTAGATCTAGCAGCTCTAGATAATATACTACTAGTTATTTTTCTTATTTCTATATTTCAATTTAAAGTGTTGATTTTGCTCTTCAGCTCAAGGCTTGGTTGTATTTTTTTTTTCCCCTCACAAAAACCATGCAGGCTTTCAGAATTAGCAGCTGATGTCAAATTCCAAACACTGAGCTGCAATCAATATGGGAACTTTGGGGTGGGGGGGAATCAAACCACCATTGGGTGGACAAGAGTTCAGATACCCACATTCCAAGACTTTCTTTGATCATGGAAGGAGTGTAAGTGCTTTAGGGCCAGTCAATCTCTGAGCTCATCATATTTCCCCATGGCTGTTGTGGAGGAAACAATGGAGGAAATGCTAGGTATACCTCCCTGAATTCCTGGAAGGCAGAGTACTACTGCAACAACAACAACATATCTACAGTATGTACACATACACATATGCATACATTTCATGCAATTTATTTCTGCAAGTCAGGGAATTGTATACTACTTACCAGCCTATTATATAAATCTTTTTTATTATTATTATTATTTTGAGGCATATATTTTAAAACAATGTAAAGAAAAAAAAAGAGAGAAAGATGATCAAAGTGAGCTTGATTTCTGGTGACTACATGGACATAGGCATGCAGTTTATTTGATATCAGAATAGATGCAGTCTATCATTGTTGTTTTCCAGGACAGGCATACATATTCCAGTTTAACTAAGTACCAGAATTCCCTGATGATTTTGTAATCTATCCAAATGCTAGCCAAGCTCCACCCAATGACTGTTGTTTAGCAGCTTCTTTTCTTGAAAAAGGCTGCCTTTATTTCCGAATGCCTTCATTCACTATGAAGTTGCAAGAAACAGAACTACCAAAGGCAGTTACTCACTAATGAAAATAGAGTTTATTACAGTTTAAAAGTTTACTTTCCTTTCACTGAGCCATAAATCACATGCTCATCGAAGCCTTCATTTATTGATTCAGTGATCTGAATGTTTTTACATGATGTCTTAGCATTAATTCCCATCATCTCACCGTATTGGTCATGCTGGCCAATTCTGATGGAAGCCAAGAGTCTTCAGAAATGAGAGGTTCATAGTCCTTTATTTCTGATATAGATCATCTTTTAGAATGGACTAACGTTTGATCCTGTACAATAGAGTGAAAGTATATTCTGTGCCCCAACTGCATTGCTTTGTCCTGAGAAATGTATCTAAATGTATATTATACTATGTGGGACTTGGGACAAAGAATTGCTCTCCAGGCAACCTTTCTCCTGTAGTTAATCAGCATTTCTCTCTTGCTGATTTTTGTTCAGAGGCAGTCTTTTCTTCCTGTAAGTCTTAATGTCTATTAAAGTGCCAAAGAGAGGATATGGTGATTTTATATAAAAATCTGTCCAAAGGTTTATATAAAATAGGCATTGTGAACCATCAAGGTTGAGAAAGCAGTATTAATATGTGTGCAGATCTCTCACCACGATAAAAAGTTGAAAACATTTTGATTCAAAGAACAATTTGAGCCCTTTATAACCTGGTGTAAATCCCACTGATACTTTTGACCTATGGCTGTTACTTTTTCTGTGTCATATATAAATGATGATCTTGATTTCTAGATTTGACCTGGAATATAGTGATTGAAACCAACTGTGTTTGTGTTAGAAAATTACTGTGGGTAATTTCCAGTTTAGTTTGCACACAGCATGCCTTTAGTCAAGTCCTCTCTCTGGAGCAAAACAAAATATACAACTTTCAGTTTGTGTGTGTGTGTGTGTGTGTGTGTGTGTGTGTGTAAAACTTAAAAAAAATATCAGCCAATATCAGGCAATAGGCAGACAAAAACAACAAAAGTCATGTACAATAGGCACCAATTTATAATATTTCTACATCAACAGGCACGCCATTTTCCAAAGCACTGGAAATAATACTGTGGATAATTAGCACAGACACCTCCAAAGGGAACAGCCTTTAATGATTCCAGATCTAAGCCTTTTATGTATATAATGGCAGCTGAATAGAGTGGAAAAATCAGACCCCAGAGAATTCCACTTCTATTCCATACTCTGAGGGAAACAAATGGATAGATAGAGATGATAAATCAAATAGTTTGAGCTCAGAAGATAAGAAAGTCCAGACTTTATTACACTTATGTGGAAGACTATCTAGAGTTAGTTGAAAGACATTCTGGGAGTTGAAGTTTATGTTTTTCCATGAGACTTTTGTGCAGGGAACTTTTAAGATTACATGATGGATTTTTATAACGATCAGATGTACTGCTCATTCAAAATGAGATCAGAGGACAATGTTTATTTGGCATGCATTTCTGAATTAAAGGACAATTCTGAAGAACAGGCAGGAATAGCTGCACTTGAAGAAAAATAAGTATAGTTTAATTTTCATATCAACTCATGTGGAAGTATCACAAAGGGTAACAGAATGAGGAGATAGTAATATGACCTTCTGTTGTTATAACTATGTTTGTAAAGATAATATGTACTATATTCCAACCAAATATATTCTTTAAACAGTTTCCACATGACTTACTACAATAAAAAGTATATTTACCAAATGGAGTTCATAAGTCAGCTAAGTTACTTATAAAAATAAAATAGAAATTTCTACTCTTTCCTCTTTGACTGCTTTGCTCGATGTAAAGAGAGTGGTAATCTAATATCTTGCTGGAAAATTCTGACTGTTGAATGCTTTTTTTTTTTTTTAATGTTGCTTTCAAGATTTTCAGAGTAACCCTATAGAATTACCAAAGAACCAACTGAACACAATATAATAGAATTTAGGATTTGGATGGCAGGATCAATGTTCAGGGAAATGTATTTTTTTTCTTTTTAAAGAGCCAAAGTGCTATTTTCTTCACTAAGGACATTTTTTTAAAAATCCTATAACTTTTAGAATTAAAATTTAGAATCTTAAATTGCATGGAAAGATTTTTCTATCCTCAATAATTGAAAAGAAATGCAAAATTACATATAGAAGCAGTTACTATCTGTAAGATCATAAGAACACAGAAACATTGAATGAATGTTGTTAACATTGAATGAATCTTGTTTTTAACTGACAAAGTTAATAAAACAGACCTGCTACAAATAAATTATATTTATCCTCAAATAACATAGCTTGTAAGGCCTAAGTCAGAACCATTTTCAGAATTGATAAAAGTCTATGGAGATTCTCTGCCATCCAAGTCATGGTTGTCCCAAAGGTGCTTTTTCAAGAGGCAACTAGACTTTCTGGTTTTTCTTCGAAGACGTTTCATTTCTCATCAAAGAAGAGCTGAAGAAGTTTCATGGATGAGGAGCAAAATGTCTTCAAAGAAAAAACAAAGTCCAGTTGCCTCTTGGAAAAGCACCTTTAGGACATTTTCAGAATTATAGCATATCATAGAATATATAATATGGTCTGCTTAATTGCATCTTATTAGTGGAATATACATGCATTCTAAGTTTTGTGGAAGCCCATGGTTAGTTTTGTCTGGTATCAAAAACTAAGCATGTTAGGGCTTAATTAGCATCAGGTAGATGCTAGTCCCAAAATTGTATATTGAAACTGGAAAGTTGGGAAGAAAATTCATCTCCTGGAAGAATGCAATGGCTAATTGTGACTCTACAGTTACATATAGGTAAATGCATCAATATATCCAAGTAGTCACCAGAGGTTAAGAACTTTTATCTTTTTTACTTATAACATTATTTACTAAAAACTTGCTCAAAACAAATGAGTTCTTATAATGGTTAGGTTATAATGCAGATAGAAGGTGGTTGATAATAGTGTGGATATAGAAAGAATCCAGGTTTTTGAGATGTAAAAAAACCAGACCAAAATAAATCACCTGAATTTTGTCTTCCTTTAATATAACAGTTACTGTATTTTTCGGAGCATAAGACGCACCTGAGCATAAAATGCAGCTTAGTTTTTGGGGAGAAAAATAGGGGGAAAAATCTGCCTACCAGGTATTCATCTGGCTAGCATCCTTAGTCTGGTCAGCTTCAGCACATTAGTTTGCTGGTTTTGAGCATGTGTGCTTGGGGATAAAAAAACAGGTGCTAAAGCACAACTGATCTTTGGAGAGAAGCAATGAGAAAAGCAGGCAAAGCATGGAGATTGCTTCACTTGCTAGCGCCTAGTTAGGGCTGAAAAAAAGCTTCTAAACTTTTTAGACAGCTGAATCAGAGGGAGCAGGCAAAGCCCGGAAGATCACTAGCACCTCCTTAGGGCTGAAAAAAAGCTTCAAAAAAGCTACATTTGGAATATAAGACGCACCCAAATTTTCAGCCTCTTTTTTTTTTGGGGGGGGGAGTGCATCTTATACTCCAAAAAATACAGTAATTACAATTCAATTGAATTGAAGAACAAACTGAAATCTTTTAAGGTGATTTTTAAACATAAAAAATTACAATTTATTATTTATTTATTAATTTTATTTCTATACCGCCCTTCTCCCGAAGGACTCAGGGCAGTGTACAGCCTGATTAAAAGCACAGAGACAGACAAAATTTAAAAATAATTAAAATTATTAAATGATAGGCCCAATTTATAAAACCCCAAATTTAAAATCCCATTTAAAACCAATTAAAATCTTTACATTGATAGCCCAGCGTGGCGGAACAACAAGATTTTGAGGGCACAGCGAAATACATGGAGATCAGAGATTTTACGAATTTCTGGGGGCAGTTCATTCCAAAGGGCAGGGGCTCCCACAGAGAACGCCTTCCCCCTGGGTGTCACCAGCCGACATAATTTGGCTGATGGCATCCTGAGGAGACCCTCTCTGTGGGAGCGAACTGGCTGGTGGGAGGCTACTGGTGCAATAACATGCTTGCATAATTGTTCACACCCTCTTATAAGTAGGGATGTTCACAATTAACCAATCACATTCAAATTGATATTAAATATTAATTAGTGCACATTGCAACCCTCTTTAGGTTGCAAAAAGAACTAAAGAAAAAACAAAAGAATAGTCAAAAAAACTAAATATATTATTTTTATTTCCACTGTAGCTGTTGTTATTTATATGCAGGCTACCAGATAGTTCTGATTAGATTTGTTACTTGTACTCTAGGATCCTTTGTCAGATCCCCCCCCCCCAGCCAAACGATGTTTAGATTTGAAGCTTTTATCTTCTCTGGCACTCACTGACCATCCAAGCAATAAACAATGCAAATAAAGGATTGACAGAGCTAACATCCGGTGCTCCCCACCACCTTTAAACAGTTCCTGCCACCACACCCCCTCTCCTACATGCCTGCCCCGTCACCCAGTGCTCCTGGAAGTACTGAGTCACTCTGAGTTGTCTTGGTTATGATGATTGATGTGATGATGATGATGATGATGATGATGATAATGATTATCATCATCTAGGACAGGGATGTCAAGCTCAAATCATCACGGTAGCATCATGTGATGTATCTGGTTTTTTCCCCTTCGCTAAACTGGATATGGGCGTGGCCAGCATGGGATGCATCCGGCCCATGGGCCAGGAGTTTGACAGCCCTGATCTAGGAGATCAAGGCATTGTACATGGTTTTCCCTCCTAATCTTTTCCCCAAAATAAAAAATCTGAGAATAAACTCTGGGAGTTGGGCAGAGAGAAAGTGACTGCTCCCACAATACCTGCTGAGCTTCCAAGAACAAAGGTGAACTTGAGCCTAGATATCAATACAGAATATCCATTATTGCGAAGTGATTCGGGTTATTGTAGGTTTGAGAATGATTTACTATGGTTGCTGTATTTTGAAGAAATCATATTCTAAATAGTTCTGTTTTTTAATCAGTTATATTGGATCTCTTTTGATATGAGGAACTGGAAAGTGTTTTTGACACTTCAATTTTGCAACAAATTTATATCAAGAAGGTGGTTAGACTTTGACCAGGTATAAGCAGTGTCTCAAAATGAAAAGATCATTCAAATCTAAAATGTCACCTGGGTTGTCATAAGGGAATAATAAAGATGTGTGGTTACAGCTTCTACCATCAGTGGCCCTGCTATAAAAAAGACTGAAGGCAACCAGATATGCATTTCAAAATTATATGAAGCAAGAACAGAAAATTTAATGCCTCTTATTTTGTATTCTTCTGCCTTGTATAGAGACTTATCTAGGGAATGAATTGAAGCAAGCAGAGTTGCTGAAGAAAAGAGTTTTAATAAAATGATGGTCAAAAGTGCTATACACCTTATGAATGCAATTTTAAAAGATCCCTTTTATCATTTTAGTGCTTACAAACACAAGGAAAACTAACATATCAAAAATACTAAATAAATGGTGGGAAGATGAGAATTTTTATACACAATAAAATGCATGTATTTTCAGAGACAATTAATCTGCTTTTAAATAGCAAGTTAAACCTTAGCCCTACAGAAAATATTGGTCAGAATTTCTTCTACATCAATAAAGGATTCATTAATAGATTGAGAGTGAACACATTTCATTAATCCAAGATTTAAATTGGGTATTAGAGAGTCTTTCTATTGAAATGAAACAATATCTTTAGTTACATTTTAGAGTTCATCATAGGCTGTTAAATTCCAAGTGTTAGGTAGATAGTTTAACCTTGTCTTAAACCATAACTTATAAAATCAAAGCAGGTTAACCATAGAGTAGGCCAAAAACATAACGTTCTCTCCACTATATTACATTATTTAACGTTTTGTAGTTGTCATCCATTACTTGTTACTTGTCCCAGCTTCTGCCAATCAAGCAGTTCGAAAGCACATAAAAAAATGCAAGTAGAAAAATAGGGACCACCTTTGGTGGGAAGGTAACAGCATTCCATGCACCTCTCGCATTTAGTCATGCCGGCCACATGACCACAGAGACATCTTCGGACAGCCCTGACTCTTCGGCTTTGAAATGGAGATTAGCACTGCCCCCTAGAGTCAGGAATGACTAACACATATGTGTGAGGGGAACCTTTACCTTTTACCTTAGTTGTCATCCATGCCTTATTAATTATCCCCTGATATGTCTAATATGTTTAGAAAAAAAATGTTGAATTAAAAATGTTTAAATTAATTTCATCCATTTAAGGTTCATTAAACTAGAATCTATTGATTTGTTAAAATAGGATATTCCAATCACTTTTGTTTTTGCAAATTGCTTGTTTGTATATTCATATCAGTTTTCATCTTTCTTAACAAAATAAACAAATAAATAATGGATTTAGAATCTCCTCCAACTCTTTCCAATGAAAATAATTACATTAAAACAGCTAGTTCAAATTGTATTGTATCTATATCTATGTATCTTTCTATCTGTCTGTCTGTCTGTCTGCCTGCCTGCCTGCCTGCCTGCCTCCCTACTTATCTACCTATCTATCCCTCTCTAGCTCTCTATCATTTTCTACCTATCTAGGTAGGTATCTCCATTCAATTTAGAGAGGATATATCCTCCTTGAAGAATTGTTTTTTTTTAATATAAATCTGATATAAGGCATTAATAACAGTTTTTGTTCAATAAATAAATACCAAGCCACCTGCCTGCAATAGAAAACAGCATCAAAGGCACAGGTTGCCACCAAGGCAACTCTGCGACACTTGTAGGATCATAATTTGTTGGTCTAAGAAACCTTGAATGCACATTGTTGGGTTAATTATAGTAGCTTTTACCCTCCTCTTCCTTTTTCTTTCTTTCATCCTCAGTATTATCTGAACTACAAATAAAGTAGATGTTTGCTTATATGGAGGCAGTGGTGGGATTCTGGGGGTTCTACTGAACCCTTTGTTAAATTGCTGGCTCGCCCTGCCCCTTGCCCCGCCCCTCCGCACTACTATTTATTCCCAATAAATGGGGCGAGCGAGCCAGCAAGTTAACAAACGGTTCGGTGTTTTTTTGTACCGTAGCCAGGGGTAGGCAATTGTGACTCTTTTACAACCTGTGGACTTCAACTTCCAGAATTCCTGAGACAGCTTGGCTGTCTCAGGAATTCTGGGAGTTGAAGGCCACAGGTTGTAAAAGAGCCACAATTGCCTACCCCTTCCCTAGCCTGAGTTCCTCTGCCTGGGAACCACATGGGCTGCCACGTGGTTCCCCACCAGCTCCGGATGCAAGAGAGCAGGATGGAGAAAGCAGCTTCCATGCCTTCACTCACCCTCACTCTCTGCTCTGTTGGATTGCCGGCCGTTCGCTTACCCCGCCCACTCCCAATCTATTGCTGCCTCCCGAGTCCCAGCTTATGGCTAGAGGAAAAAAAACTTCAAATTCTTGCCGTGGGGCTTCAAAGGGCCACCCTATAGCCAGTGGTGCAGCTGAACCGTTTGTTAAATTGCTGGCTTGCCCCACCCCTTTGCACCACTATTTATTGCCAATAAATAGTGGTGGGCGAGGGGCGGGCGAGCCAGCAATTTAACAAATGGTTCGGTGTTTTTTTTGTAATTTTATTGGCCCACGGAGCTTCAGCATAGGCTAATTAGTCCCTTGATTCTATCGGCCTCCCGGCTCTCAGCTGATTTGTCTCAGTTGTTTTGCTCAGGGCTCTGCTGCTTCCTTGCAAAGAGTCCTGGAGCAGATTTCTTTTCCCTTAGCTCTGCTGAAACACGAAACTGAAACTGCTTTGCTGTTGCTGCAACGTTGGAAAATTAGGCAGGCAGAATTCTTTTCTTTTTCCTCACCAAAAAAGGTAGGTGCAAACAATGGGAAATTTAGGGAAAAACAGGAGAGTTCAAGATTTTAAAACAAAAGAAAAAAAGCTCTATTTAACTAGGGAATTGTAATAATTGAGATACTATTAATTGTATATTTCTGAAAGCAGAAATGGTTAAGTTGTGGTTTGGAGGAATATATGGGGGAAATTATTTGGTTTATTATTATTGGTAAATATAATTAATTGATTTGTAAGAAATTGGATTGCATGGAAATAATTGGAATATTCATGTTCATATTGATTAATATACAAAAAAGGTAGTTATATAACTAATTGATTTATATTAAAATGTTGAATTTATATTAAACAACTAATATTACATAATTAACCAATGTGAGGATGGATATAAAAATAGATGACAATGGGAAGGGGTATAATATACAATAGAAGGAAAAAATTGAATTTGATTAAGATTAGAGATGAGGATGAAGGGTAATATTGGTTTTTACAAAAATAGATGAGGAATAAATATGGCAAAAAGGAAATATAGAAATTGTAAATTTAATTGAAATGACTAAACACTGTTTAAATTTGTGAACCGGTCAAATACTCTGTTCAAAGAAAATACATTGTATGTTTGTATGTGTGTTTCTAATTATTGTTATTTATTCATATTTGTTCTCTTTTATTCTTTAAAGTTTAACAATTCATTCTTTATCTTAATATCTTTATATTTGTTTGGGGTTGGCTTTCTTCCCTTTCATCTTTTTTATTGTACAGCAATCTTTCTCCTCAAACCTACCACCTCTCTCTTTTCTTTCCTTCTTACTTTGTCTTCCTCCCCCTTTTCTTCTCCTCCTTACTTCCTCTTCCTTTCTCCTTCTCCTCCTCTCTTCCTCCCTCTCTTACCCTCCCTCCTACTCTAATTTCCCTTCCCTTCCTTCATTCCTCTCTATTGTTGTATCCTTTTATGTATATGGACTACTCAGAGGGCTGAAAAAGTTATTTCTGACTGGTCCTCACACTTTTGACCAGTCCTCAAACTTACGACTGTCCTCACATTTTACGTTTTTGCCCTATCTTGTCACCATGGTGAAGAGAAGCAGTTGTGAAATGAGTGACATGTTTGTTAAGAATGCTACAATGGGCATAAATGATGACCAGTCATAAGTGTGAAGACCGGTCAAAAGTGCGAGGATCTGTCAGAAATCAATTTTTTCAACCCTCTGGGTAGTCCTTTTGTGCATATGGACTACTCAGAGGGCTGAAAAAGTTATTTTTGACTGGTCCTCACACTTTTGACCAGTCCTCGAACTTACGACTGTCCTCACATTTTACGTTTTTGCCCTATCTTGTCACCATGGTGAAGAGAAGCAGTTGTGAAATGAGTGACATGGTTGTTAAGAAAGCTGCACGGGCATAAATGTGAGGATGGTCATAAGTGTGAGGACCAGTCAAAAGTGCGAGGCCCAGTCAGAAATGACTTTTTTCAGCCGTCTGAGTAGTCCCTATGCACATAGCCACGCCCACCCGGTCACATGATGAGCTAGCCACGCCTACACAGTCACGTGATCAGTTAGCCACGCCCACCCAGTCACATGATTGCCAAGCCACACCCCCAACTAAGCCACGCCCACAGAACCTGTTGTTAAAAAAATTGAATCCCACCACTGTATGGAGGTAGTATATTTCTTTAAGAAGGATAATTGGCTCAAGAAGGGAAGGCTAAAGAAGAGAATAATGAAGATGTTGAGACAAGTTAAAATTAGTAATCACAAAACTGTTAAATAATTTTAATTGTTTTCCACGATTTTTGCTGCATAGAATAACTGATACCATGCAACACTGTTGTTCTGGTACAATTTTGTGTTAAAGGTTTTCTTCTCTGCTACAATATTTATTGGATTAGTGTAAACCAAACAATATGAGACCTTGCCCAGATAAACATGTTGTTCTAATCCAGTTATTGAGTATACAAAGGCAATTAACAATTGAATTTATAATTTCTAATGATGTGCACCTGATTTATAATCCAAACCATCATTTTAACTATTGTATGCTAGTTCTCTTATATAGTATTCCAATAATTTTCTTTTCTTTACATTTTAAATACTTATAGATTCTGTGGAACTTTTAAAATAGTTTGTTTTCTTATTTTCTTTGGATGTTCATTTTTGTTGTTGTTTTCTTATATTTTTGTAGGTAATACAGTCTCAGTCATACAAAAATTACTTTTACATTTTGTCCTTGTCTTAAAGGAATACAGTTTTCTCTATATATAGTTTTTTATACATTTAATACTTTTTTGGAATGCTAAAGATCATAAATATGTTTGCAGAAGGAAGCAGATTTTTAGAAAACTGAGAGATTTAAGCTAAACTTGTTTTTTTAAAAAAACTTCATATTTTCCCAAAGGAGAGATTTTTAAGAATTTTTTTTAATCATCCTTTTTATGAAAGACTGTAAGATTCCTATAAAACTGACTTATTAAAAAATAGTTTTCAGACCCAAATTTCATATCTACTAATGCCAAATCCTGATTTATATATCTTCTAAATTTCTTATGCAGCAAGTAATAAATGATTGAGTTGGTTTTTTTAAAAAAAATATAAGTAATCAGAATTTGACAGCACACATTAATTTCTACATTGCTTTCAAAAATCTTTTACAAAGATCTTGTTTGTTTGTTTTAGTTTGGCAGATTATTATTGTGACAATTTAAATTAAGTTGATCATTGTACAGATTAAAGTATATTTAATTCTAACACATGAAAAGTGCTATTATATTTGGTAGATTTTAATTTGAAGATGCATGACAACTTCTGAATTTATCTCAATTATTGTGTTTGACCTCGGGCATTGAGTTTGGCACTAACACTTGTAATAATATTATCTTATTTAGTGAAAACCTTTTCATAAAAGTCTCTTGTAACCCAAACACTGTTAACTTTATCTTCTCAAAATTATACCTTGTGCTACAAAAATTAAAGTTTTTTCCTGCATAAATCTTATCTAGCTAAGCAAAAAATGACACATGCAATCATAATCTAACATCAGAAAACAATTATCTGAGTTACAAAAATGTTTTTATTTTTTTATTTTATTTTATTTTGAATTTGTATACTGCCCTTCTCCCTGACGACTCAGGGCGGTGAACATGTTTAAGGGAGTTTCATCAAGTCTTGTTTTGATTCATTCTTCGACATCAGCCACCAATTTGCTTCTTGGCCTCTGATATAACCCTCACATTTCTCATGTGTATACAACCTTGCTTGCTGCTTCTGTGACCTGTTTCACACATCTCTCTATTGATTGGGCATGTCAGAACCACTGTGGTACTTGCATTGGTTAAGGTGACCAGACGTCCCGCTTTTGGCGGGACAGTCCCGCTTTTGAGCAATTTGTCCCGCGTCCCGCGGCGTTTCAAAAAAGTCCCGATTTTTCTTGAGCCCCAGCTGATGGCTAGAAGAAAAAAAAACTGTTTAAACTCTTGCCCGGGGCTTCAAAGGGCCGCCCTACAGGCAATCAGTGTAAAGCAGTTTTTTTCCCCTAGTTAAGCTTCAGAAACGAAACCGAAACCAGGGTCTTTGGTGCAGCGTGACAAAATGAGGCAGAGAGAGATTTATTTTTATTTTTATTTTTCCTCCCCAAAAAAGGTAGGTGAAAAACTGCAAACAATGGGAAATTTAGGAGGAGAGTTCAAGATTTTAAAACACAAAGGAAAAAAAGCTGTATTTAACTAGGGAATTGTAATAATTGAGATACTATTAATTGTATATTGTGTTGAAAGCAGAAATGGTTAAGTTGTGGTTCGGAGGAATATATGGGAGAAATTATTTGGTTTATTATTATTGGTAAATATAGTTAATTGATTTGTAAGAAATTGGATTGCATGGAAATAATTGGAATATTCATGTTCATATTGATTAATATACAAAAAAGATAGTTTTATAACTAATTGATTTATATTAAAATGTTGAATTTGTATTAAACAACTGTATTACATAATTACATAATTAAACAATGTGAGGATGGATATAAAAATAGATGACAATGGGAAGGGGTATAATATAGAATAGAAGGGAAAAATTGAATTTGATTAAGATTAGAGATGAGGATGAAGGGTAATATTGGTTTTTTAAAAAAATAGATGAGGAATAAATATGGCAAAAAGGAAATATAGAAATTGTAAATTTAATTGAAATGACTAAACGCTGTTTAAATTTGTGAACCGGCCAAATATTCTGTTCAAAGAAAATACATTGTATGTTTGTATGTGTGTTTCTAATTATTGCTATTTATTCATATTTGTTCTCTTTTATTCTTTAAAGTTTAACAATTCATTCTTTATCTTAATATCTTTATATTTGCTTGGGGTTGGCTTTCTTCCCTTTCATCTTTTTTATTGTACAGCAATCTTTCTCCTCAAACCTACCACCTCTCTCTTTTCTTTCCTTCTTACTTTCTCTTCCCCCCACCCTCTTTTTCTCCTCCCTACTTCCTCTTTCTTTCTCCTTCTCCTCCTCTCTTCCTCCCTCTCTTACCCTCACTCCTACTCTAATTTCCATTCCTTCATCCCTCTCTATTGCTGTAATCCTTTAATGCATATGGACTACTCAGAGGGCTGAAAAAGTTATTTTTGACTGGTCCTCACACTTTTCACCAGTCCTCGAACTTATGACTGTCCTCACATTTTACATTTTTGCCCTATCTTGTCATCATGGTGAAGAGAAGCAGTTGTGAAATGAGTGACATGGTTGTTAAGAATGCTGCATGGGCATAAATGTGAGGATGGTCATAAGTGTGAGGACCAGTCAAAAGTGCGAGGACCTGTCAGAAATGACTTTTTTCAGCTCTCTGGTTAGTCCTTTTGTGCATATGGACTACTCAGAGGGCTGAAAAAGTTATTTTTGACTGGTCCTCACACTTTTGACCAGTCCTCGAACTTACGACTGTCCTCACATTTTACATTTTTGCCCTATCTTGTCACCATGTTGAAGAGAAGCAGTTGTGAAATGAGTGATATGGTTGTTAAGAATGCTGCACGGGCATAAATGTGAGGATGGTCATAAGTGTGAGGACCAGTCAAAAGTGCGAGGACCTGTCAGAAATGACTTTTTTCAGCCCTCTGGTTAGTCCTTTTGTGCATATGGACTACTCAGAGGGCTGAAAAAGTTATTTTTGACTGGTCCTCACACTTTTGACCAGTCCTTGAACTTACGACTGTCCTCACATTTTACATTTTTGCCCTATCTTGTCACCTTGTTGAAGAGAAGCAGTTGTGAAATGAGTGACATGGTTGTTAAGAATGCTGCACGGGCATAAATGTGAGGATGGTCATAAGTGTGAGGACCAGTCAAAAGTGTGAGGACCTGTCAGAAATGACTTTTCAGCCCTCTGAGTAGTCCCTATACACATAGCCATGGCCACCCGGTCACATGACCAGGTAGCCACGCCCACCCAGTCACATGGCCTCCAAGCCACGCCCACACAATAAGCCACACCCACAATGGTGTCCTTCTTACCAATGTTAAAATCTGTTCACCTTACCCTATAGACATAGCCATGGCCACCCGGTCACATGACCAGCTAGCCACGCCCACAAAATAAGCCACGCCCACAATGTCCCTCTTTACCAATGTTAAAATCTGGTCACCTTAGCATTGGTTCATCAATGAACTTCTTTATTTCTGATGTACACAGTTTGCATATCAAAGGTGACTCATATATACCTTCAGAACAGTCAATTAATTCCAGCAGAGTGGATCAATACTCTGGCATTGATTAAAAGCATTTTTCTTGCACATACAGAAAAATATCCCAGCACATCATCTTCTGCATCCCTCAAGTCAATGATCATTTGCACACCAGCTCTCCTCTCTTGAATGTCATCTGAACACAAGAGTGTCTGGATTAACATTTCACTGAAAGCATACCATGATGAATGTTGAATGGTTGGCAAAACAGCATCCACTACAGCCTTCCTTTACAGTATGACTTGCTGCAGTTGGAACAACATATGATGTGAGCCTTCAACCCAAGAATGTTTTACTTTGATGTTGAACCAGCAAGGGTAGTACACACCAACTATGTATTCCACTATCATTCTTAAGTTTTTGAGAGTTTTGCCTTTAAAGCTATGTTTTGAAAATAGGCTTTGTCAAATATGGGTTTCAAAACATGGCTTTAAAGGCAAAAATCTCAAAAACTTAAGATCAACTTCCATCAACCTTGACCTCTATCCAGTGCATGGCACCACCTTCACAACCAATCTCCTCCAATGGCCTTCAAGCTTATATCAATGCCTTTCTTCTTCATAAAATACACCAGATTATCTGCAATCATTTGAGTAGGTTTCCTTGTTTTTTATTCTTTCTCTGGAGTGAAATGATAAAGATATTTTCCACCTGGCTCACTACACATAGAATAATGTTCTTCTTTGAAGGTACTGGGGAATTGCTAGTCTGAATTGTTTGCTGAGGAATTGCTGATCTGAAAAGTTATGATATTTATGTAGTTATTTATCAAGCACATCTAAATTATATTAAAGTCAGCAAAATATCTTTACAATCCCTAAGGCATGTCACAACTTTTGAGCACCCCTAATGTTTGGAAATTGAAAGTTGAAAAATTTGACATGCCCTACAAGTGAGACAAATAATGGGAGCATACCCTACTGTGTGGCTCTTGGGACCCAAACCCAGGCATCATCTTTCCAGCTAACAATCTCAGTGTCTTTAACCACTGAGCCATTGTGACAACCCAGGGCAAAGCATGGAGGCAACACAGCCAGCTGATATTTCAAATTCTCCTTTATTGCTCCAACTTTCCCCCAAATGCTCCCACATTCATGGCAAGTCCTGGAGCAAAGTGCTCACACACCAGCAGCCTCTGGCTGTGAGTAGTCCAACAAAATGTGCTGTTAGCACAATGGCTTCAAGGCAAGAAGTCCAGGGAGGCAAAGAAACAAAGCAGCAAGAAGGCAAGAAGTCCAGAGAACTCTAAACATCGGCAATGACACACAAACTCCATGAATTCAGCCCTTGTTCCCGACAAGTGCCCCTCCCCACAGCTTCTCCTTAAGACTCAGTCCCCAGGTGTGCCCTGTGAAGAGGGGCAAGGCGCTCTCGTCCCAAGTTGTCAGGTCAGCCTGAACTGCTCCTGCCTCCTCTCCACTCTCTGTGCTCGGGGATTAGGAGGGGGTGGTCCTTGCTCATTGCTTGAGCTCCATCGTTCCTCATCTCCACTGCCTGCCCTCTCTTCCCCCCTCTCTCGATTGTCCTGCCCCTGTTCTTCCCTGCTGGCAGGCCATCCCAGGCCCAAGGCTCCTCATCTGGCTCCTCCCTGTATTCCAGCCCAAGGCTGCCCCACCCAGCTCCATCTTGTCTTCCTCAACAGACTCAGGTTCTAATGGGGCCATGACAGCCATCATGCTTCTCCTCCGTCAGGACCATACAGGAACTTATTTTGAAACAAAAAGGCTTGCAGACACTTCCTGTGAGCCCCTACTAGGTCTAAGGTCTAAGGAAGGGATGCTGTACTAACATCCTCCTGGCAGCTAATCAGTGTCAATCACTATTAACATTGAGCCCCTTTTCTTTCTTTTTCTATAAAGCTGATACTAAATAATAAAAATATAATTCATTGAGTCCATGGCTCTAACTATTTTTCTATCTTCTATATCTTCTTCTTGCAGCTACATGTGCCTCTTAAGATCTTGAAAACCATCCTTTCTGCTGACAACACAGAAGGCTTTGTTAAGGTTATCCAAATCTCTGAAGAGTAAAAATTATTTCCATGCTTTGAGGCCTGAATATAATTCATTTGAATGGGAACCTCTTCCCTATTTATATCTTTTTCCTCTTTGTGTCAGTTGCTCAGTAAGGGGTTTAAACGTATTTTCTGTAAAATAGCTCAGCTGATATTTTAAAATAACATAATTCTATCTTCTTTATTACTTTCATCTCACCTTTCAAATAATTTAGTCTTCAGTGCAAGTATTGCAAATCTATATTATAATGTACCTTGGTATTTGTATCATTGTGAATTCAGGAATAAGCATTTTATTGGTGTGTTTAGTATACTTAGTCAATACTTTTCAATCAGGAAATAATTTGTTAATTTTTATCAATATAGAACCAATTATATCAGCATTCATTAAGGTCTCTGACCCTTAGAAAATTTATCCTATCTAGTCATGTGTACCTGCTGAGATTATTTGATATCTGAAATATATTTTGAATTGCTTTAATATTAGATGCATTCTGAATGCTAGAATCATATGCTTGGCTGACTGAGTTATATCAGACATTCACTTTTGACATTTCCTTAAACTCCTTATTAATCCACTGGAGAAGATGGCATGCTGAGCTCCTCCTGACCTTATTTGGCAGATTTCTGCCTTCTTACTTACTTGAACTCTTTTCCAAAGAAAGGGAAAATGCTGAGAAAAATGCTTTGTGAAAAGGAGAAAGGAATTAAAGCCTATCTTAAGGAACTACAAATATCTCAGCAGTTGTACAACAACAAGGAGGAAGAAATCAGATGAAGATTTCCAGAGTCAGATATCTAAAATATTGTTAAACAAAGTACAGACTTAATAAAGTACTTGATTAGCCAACTCAATCAAGAATTAAGTGGGAGAAATTTGTAACATTGATAAAAGAGGACTTATGATATATCTCTGACTCTGACTCTGGGATCATTAGTCAACTTTATTAGGAAATCTAAAAACGTTTGAAGTAGCAAGATGGCTACACTGGAACATATTACAGATATGTATACAGAATGGCTTTATATTTGTTTTCAGTCATAGAAATACTTCAGAGTACTTAATTCTAGACGGAGATATTTGTTGGTTGCAGTTAATATTGAAGGAGGTGGAAATATTTTCAATGTGTATAAACATTCCTGACATTAGGAATCTGATTTGAATAGGACTTGGCAAAAGAGATTTTATAACAATAATAGAAAGGAAGTTTGCCAGAGGAACTACATTATAGACATAGGCAACGGTTAGTGCCGTTTGTGCATTTTAATCATCATTATGCATTATTTTTTTCTTGGCTTATATTATGATTTTTGTCATTTTTATTCTTAGTTTATTATGGTTGTAATATTTATCACAAAAAGAAAATAAAATAAAATATGTTGACAACATTATAATAGGTTTTGTGCAAACCCATCTTATTTCAAAAGAAAAAAAATATAGATAGTGATGAGTTTTTATTCTTTAGCCTGTAGATTTGTAATGAAGGTGAGAAGATGAGTCTGGCAGGTATTCTTATATGTGAATTATGGTCTTCATACAAACTAATCGCATTTAGGCAGAAAGAATATAAATTGAATATTTGATGGTTTGCTTGTTTGTTTGTTTGCTTTAGTTATAACCCACTTTTTTTTTAGATGCTCAAAGCAGCAAATTCAGCGCTACTCAGTTTATAAAAAATAAATTATAAAAATGTTAAAACAGGGAAGAAATCCAAGATTGTGGCCTTTGTGGAAATAGCCAATTCTTACCAGTAAAAAAACTTATTATGATAACAATAAAGTTTCTATCTGTTTGTGTATAAATTGTCTCAGGCTGAATGTTAAAGATTTTAAAGAGTTAAAAATATAAGACTAATATAAAGGATATACATGCTTGTAAATAACTGTAAAGATTTGAAGCACTGTAATTAAGTAGCATTTCTACTGCAGCAATTTCCCACTTGATGAAGGCAATTAAAGGGAAAGATCAGTTATATATTTTAATACAGTTTGCTGCAATAATAAATTATATATTTAATACATTTCACTGCAATAATAAGGAAGACATGGTTAATAGCAATCTGAATCTCTTCTAAATAAGATTTCTATCTCCAATAAGGCTTTGAAATGAAAATATTGTAGCATTCTGTGTCACAGTTATTTTCTAATTGATATAAAATCATAACAGATTTTAATGTGTCACATTAAAATTGTGCATTTGATTCCTTTAAAAAAAATGAAATACTTAGAAAACTGGCCAATCTAATCTATCCTGGACTTTCTTCTGAATTTGCAGAGATTATTGTTGGTAAAGAATGAACTGATACATAGTTATCATTTGAAGTTAACGAAGTTAATATAATATACATTGATTGGTATGTATGTTTATATATCAGGATTATTTAACCTTGGTTAATTAAATAATTCACAAGTGGGTGCATATATGCTGTGTGATAAACTATGACTTATAAACCAGGACTACCAAATAGTGATTGCAAACCTATTTAACATTGCTTTGTTTTTGTTTTACATTTAATTTAACACATTAGAATATTACACTTTGAATTATGCATTGTATTCT
The DNA here is from genome assembly GCF_029215685.1 of Pituophis catenifer annectens. Lineage (NCBI taxonomy): Eukaryota > Metazoa > Chordata > Lepidosauria > Squamata > Colubridae > Pituophis > Pituophis catenifer. Next base: position 104,027,287 of record NW_027256881.1, read on the forward strand.
CCTTTATCTTTGAAAACTGCCATTAATGTTGATTAGTGGCTGAAGTAAGCTAATACATTTTGAAGATATATTTGGATATCATCAACATAATTCTTCCTGAGAGATTTAACACAGGTAAATGAATGTAAGGCAAAACCAATATTTCTTCAGTAGTGACCACAGATACCTAAAACAAAAAAACTAGGTTTTTATCCTGACTCTGAATATATATATATATATATGTGTGTGTGTGTGTGTGTGTGTGTGTGTGTGTGTATAATTTTCTGTTATCTAATGATGCCCTTGGTTTTTTTTATCCCATATCTGATAGTTGTATTATAAATCACAATGGTTCTGTTTGTAGGCTATTCTAAGTCAGTGAATTGACAGTGAACATTGCAAAGAATTGTAATGTTTATTGTATTTTATTTTAGTGCTTATGAGAAAACAAATATGTCAGTTCATGGCTGATTATGAACCTACTCCATAGGGCTGTTCGAATTGAATCATTCTGTGTTTGGTTTGGATTTCATACTTAAATCAGTTGAAAATTGACATTATTGCAATTTTCTGGCCCTTACACTTTCACAATATTTTTTCTGGCATTTTATATATACACACACACACACACAAAACACACGGCTACAACATGAAGATGGCAGGACAGTATACCAGCAAATTAAATGAAAAGATACAAGCTGAAAGAAATGCTTCTGTGAAGTGGCCACATTTGAGTTAAAAATTAGAAAATAAAGTATCCTTGATCGCAAAGTAACAATAATATTTTTTGTCTAATGTAGAAAATATAACTGACATCTGCAAAGAACCATGTCTCTTCTGTATATTATTCAGCTAGACTCAAGGTCTCCTACTTTGAAGGTCATGGGTGTCAAACTTGCTATATCACATTGCCATCAGGTGATGTATCACAATTTTTTTCCCTTGGTGGAGCTGGGATGGGAGTGGCCTGTGTGTGAGGCATCCAGCCCGCCAGTTTGACACCCTTGTTCTAGCCTAATTCCTTAACCAGTACACCAAACTAGCTGTTTTAACAGATGACTGCTTATGGCACATTTATTAGAAAATAAGTCATTATTAGTAATCCAGTGATAGAAAGCTTTGTATATCTTTCAATATTAAAAATAAGGTTTGTGAATTGTGAGTAACAGAGTTCATACCAAAGTAAGTAAAAGGATGATAAGAAAAAAGGATTTATTAATTTGAGAAAAAACTGAAGCCTGATTAGTTTTCACTTAAAGTAGCCATTCTAAAAGCTGTTGCTCTTTTCTGCCAATATTATCCTTCTTATTTATATCAAAGCTCATATTTTCAGTGTAGATTTGTAAAAAAAAAAAAAAAAGCATAATTATAATTTATTTGCATAATTTTGATCAAAGTAATCAAATTTTCCTTGTATCTTTTGGGACTGCTTTCCTGAAAATCATTTTAATCTTTTAGCTTTTAATATTTCTTACTTCTTCAAATAATTTGAAGCAATTAGAAGCAGTTTAGCCTTCTAATATTTTAATTAGCCTGAACCTGAACAATCTTTTGATTGAATAAATTAAGGAACTGTGTGCAAGTCCTCTCTAACCCTCCTATTAAATTTTAAAGTTGCATTTACCAACAAAAGTCACTGACAAAACTCCTTTTTGAAGATCAAAGTGTTTGGTTGCTATTTGCTTTCATATGAAACAACTACACAGTTTAATTTATGTATTGCTTTGTTTAGTGAATACACCGCCCTGAGTCCCTCGGGAGAAGGTGAGGTATATAAATTTGAAATAAAATAAAATAAAGTAAATTATTTGTGAATTTAATCTTTTGCATCTATGCTCCCACCCACTTCTGCCTGCTGTAATTCTTGATTCCCAGTTATTACTAAGTGCAACCCTTGGTTCCCAACAGCATACCTTTCTTTGTTTTAAAGCAGATCTAATCCATTATTCCTTCTATATTCATTTCAATAGATCCTCTTTAATATTTAAATCACTTGAGTACTTATATTAGTGAAAGTGTAATTGTACTCAGTGAGAGCTACTTTTTAATTCAAGATGCCTAGGATTTGAGTGTTACAAGAAAAAAAAAACTATTGATGCCTCTGAAAGGTTGGAATATGAATGAACCGTGCTGGTGAAATAGCAAGAAAAGCTTCAGTAAATCCAAAAACCTTGAATTTGTTTTTTTCTCTCCTCCTTCCTCTGCTTCTTTTCTTCCTTCCTTTGGAATGGCACTATCAAGCATCCGGGAAATCAGGAGATCTAGGCAGTTCAAACAGATATAAAGATTTATTGTAAGCTTAAGCTCTCTGTAAGAATCTGAACTCCACTCAAGGCAATTTGAAGGTGGGCTGAACTTAGATTTCTCATGGGTGTGAAGGGTCTCATGGCTGATAATGCATTTGATCCCTCCCTTGGGCTCAGTCTGGTCATCTCCTATAACAGGGGTGTCAAACTCATGTCATCACGGCATCGTCACTTGACGTATCAGGACTTTTCCCCCCTTCGCTAAACTGGGTGTGGGTGTGGCCAGCATGTGACACATCCAGCCTGTGGGCCAGAAGTTTGACAGCCCTATTCTATAGGCAGGCTTAAACATTACTTTGTATGCATAGAGGTAAATTTGATCAGGGGTGGCTAAAACATTGACCTACTGGTAAAATACATTCTTTCTATGTAAATCTCAAGTTGACTCTAACTCAGAAGAGAATTAGTGAAGCTGAAAAGAAGGATAGTTTTCATTACAAGGTGAAATACCTATATTTCAAAAGGCAACAACCCTGCCAGAATTTCTAGAATAATCTAGAAAGTTGAGTATATACATTGCTGTATTTCCTAATGCTTAAACTTTTCATCTGGTCATAAGTTAAACTGTCATTTTTCCACCCTATTTACTTTCCAAGCATAAAATAATTTACTATAACAATTTCCGGGTGTATATATTGTTAGAAAGAAGGGATATCTGTGAATGTGAATTGTAATTAATTAACTGGAGGATTTCATGCTTCAAAGCATATGAAATTAATTTGTTTCATATATAAAGTAGAGGATTTATGATAAGGCATGATTAACTTTCACAGAGTTGCCAATGAGTAAAAATCCCAGCAAAATTATCATGGCTGGGAATCCCAATTCAAGCTCAAACTGAGGCTTTTAATCAAAAGCAGAACTAATTTGAAAATATGTTGAACGATTTTTATTGAAAACCATTTACTAAAACTTCCATCGCTGTTCATCACCCACCTAATGACAAAAAGAATTAACTTTCTTGGGCCTTGACTATCACCTAATGTTAGTCTAGAAGTAAAAGAAAAGAAGTAAAGAATGTGTGTGTGTGTGTGTGTGTGTGTGTGTGTGTGTGTGTGTGTGTTTGTGAGAGAACTTGCAATACGAGAAAAACTCAAATGGTCTTAACTGCTCATATAAAATCTTAAGAGATTTCATGAACTTGTAACTTTCAGTAATTTATAAATATTTTGGATAATGTGCATCTGAAAACTATAACTTTTACATTTTCTCAGCACTAGAAGAAGCAGAATCTAAATTTTGGTGGCAATTCATTTCAAAGTCTATTTTTCTTGTTACAATCTGTTCTCCCTCTTATACAAATGTACTTTAAATGGGACATCTTTAAATAAAGCGAGACCTTTTAATGTTTTGAAAATTTTGTGAAAAGAGACAAAGGGGAAAAAAAAGGAAATAAATCAAGTTCTGGGACATTATTGGAGGGGATTAATATAACAATATAACATTGATTTATTTGATGAAGGTTAAAATAGATATGTTACTATCTCCAATAACCCTTAATGGGCTTTTGCTGCTAGGACTAAACAATGAGGCTTTAAATTTTATTAATAGATAAGAAATGAGATATGGGAAGAAGAGATCATTTGTTGTATTTTGTGTGTTATGTTACTAAAATTGCTTATACTTTATATGTGACAAAAGGGAAAGACAATTCTTCATATAATTCCTTTCTTTTTCTTTCTTTTATTTTATTCTTTCTATTTTTCTTTCTATTCTTTCTTTCTTCTTTTCTGAAGTTTTTATTTTTTATTTTTACTCTTTTATTTATTTTTAGCTTATATTAGTGTCTATCTTTCTAATTCCAATATTTAATAAAATTATTGCAAAAACAAAAAGGAAAAGGAGCAAAGAAGACAAATGGTAAGCATTTATTTAGCGAATGGCTGGTCACACACAATATTAAAACACTTCATTTCTTCATTGGGAGGCAAAGTTACTCGCGTCTGTGGCAACCCTTAAGCCACATGTGCCTCCTGGATGGTGCTAAATGAGTAACAGACGGACTGGTAGCCAGACATCCGCGAGGATCTCCTGGCCTTACACATAATCCCACGGTCCTTTTAAGGACCTTTTAAGTATCAAATGGTAAGCAAAGGACAAGAGATTGATAGGGTCAACTAATTCTGATTTAATTCCCATCTTCAACCCTTGGAAATATATGTTTGCCCACAGAAGGCTCAAGCTTTCAATTACTTCTGAAAACCCTGAACAGACTATAAGTTAGTGTACTGAACTAGTGGACCAATGGTTCATCATAATGCTGCTCCCTATAGTCTAAATGTATATAATACATATTTAACTGTGAATAGATTGAATTGAGGTCAAGAGACTGAATTCTAGGTAGCAGATTGCATTTTAAAACTACCTAAGCACAACAGTGGCATTCTTTCAAAATACGGCTATATAAGGATTCAGAAAACAATTTTTTACATGCAACTTGATTAACAGCACACAAAATTGTCAAAACTACAAAAAAAAAAAAAAGAAAACAGTAATTCTGATGCCACCTTAGTAAGAGAAATATACTCACCTTCCCATGTTCTTACTGAGGTTTTCCAATTAGGGGGTCATAGATGTCAGGAAACCCTATTAGTAAACCGGTGTTACTTCTTGCTATACAACAGGTTCACTTTAATCTCTTACAAATGGACTCACAAAGCTCAGTGAAAAGGATAAAAATGGACAGTAACCAACAATGAAGGATTAACAGCTATCAAGAGATTGGATTTGTTATGTTAACCAATATGATGACAATAAACATGATTACAAATAAAAATAAATAAATATTGTATCTCTGTTCATGCCACTAATAACGAATGCACAAGCAGATTAATGTTAAATTGTGAAAGACACATATTAATCATGGGTAATTTCGCCTAAATCTACCAGGAACATTGAAATTAACAATGTAACAACGTTATCCGAGATTTGTTATCCAAGTTTGCAAATTGTTAGATAGTACTTCTTATTTCAAAAGAACAAAGCTATTAAATACCTTTTTAAAAAGTGAAAAATTTGGTCAGATTGGATGGGCCCACAGAAGTTATTTTTAAAGGCTACAATTTCCCATTATTGAAGGAAATTAGAGAAAAGCCACCACTACCCTACCTCCCCAATTATATATGCAATAATTTGACATTTTATGAGAAATTGGGCTGTCTTCTAAAGATGATTAAAAATAGCACCGAAGGAATTACAAATATCTTCATGCTAAGTTATTGTCAATCATAATATGCCAACAAAGCAATAATCATTTACACTAGGGTAATCATCTGATTTTCAATAGGAAACTATTTGAATTAGCCTGCTGTAAATTAATCAGTTCTGTCCACATCTTAAAATGTCTATTTCTATGAAATTAAAGGTCTTTATACTTTCACTTTTCAGTTCTTTTATTCTCCAAACTCCAGATTACCTTCAGACAGATTAATTGCAGAGAGGAAATCTGAAATGCGATGGATCCATCGGCCAATATCCAGGAGTCTTATTTAGACTTGTCCTGCTCAATATATTGCATCTTACCATGTATTTTCAAAAGTTATTACACATTTTTATTTTGTAATATGGAACTGTAAATGGATAATTAAATACACATACTGGGTCTAGGGCTATGTTAAATAGCTCTCTCTCTAGAACAATACCATATTTGGGACTCTAATTGACACACACATACACACATAGACATTCTATATATTGATTATATAGAATGTAAAGGATGTATGTTTGTGTTTTTATTTTTATAGTTAGAATGTACACTGAAGGCGGCATTTAATTTCATTGTACCATGTGCAATGACAATAAAGTAAACTGAACAATCCATATCATATAAGTATCCATTGAGGTTCTTGGTCTGCTCTAATGGTGTTTCTTGATGAAGAGGCCAAATTGCAAGTTGAAGGTTGTTATGGATTTATGGATTCTGCTAGTTGTTGGCAATGGCCTTTGCTGGGTTTCAGTTACATCCCCTTCTGGGATGAGAAGATTCATGCTCTCATGATCCATTTGGAATATTGTAATACACTCTATATGAGTCTGCCTTTCAAGTCCAGCGAGGTGCTCTAGGTGGTTCATAGGGCAGAGGCCCATATGGAGTACATTACAACAACCTGGTCTGCTAAAGAATAAGCTTCTGGGTAGAACTGAAAGTGATAGTTTTGACCTACTCATTGCTTTGAGGCTTGGCATCAGTTTAGTTTTAGGACTGCATCCTGCCATTAGAAATGACCCAATCAATCCAAATCTCCAGGGAAAGCAGTTTGCAGTTTCTCAGGAGAGGAGAAGAGAGGAAATACAAAGATTAGAAGTACTGCTTCTCAGTACAGGGCTAGCCCTTTGGAATGGCCTTCATTGGAAATCAGGTTAACCCCTACTTTAAATGCCTTCCTGAAGCAGCTGAAAATGGAGTCTTGCAGAGGGCCTTTGGCTAGCAATACCATGGTAGAAGTCTATCTTTATTAGTTTGAAATCAGCTGTGGATGTTTTAATTGTTTAGTGCATTTCCTGTGAACTGCCAAAATGCTTTGGGATCACAGTAGGCTATTAAATAAATAAATAAGCAAACAAACAAGCAAACTTCAACTTCAATAGTTCTGGAGAGGAGGGCTGTACATGCTTTAAGAGTAACTCAGAAAAATGTTTTGGAACGTATAGGGGTGTGAACACAGCACCTCTTAAAAGTTGTTATACTTCTACTGCTTTATGATGTGCACTGAAGGTATGACCACTTTATTTGAGTTGATTGTTTAAATTAGCTGCAACTTTTTTTTTTTTAGAACTCATACTGAAGCATGAATGAATGAATGAATGAATGAATGAATGAATGAATGAATATAGAAGAATGGAGTAAAAAGGTTCACAAGGCACAGTAGCTTGAAACACAAATGTTTAAAATACTGGAAAGAGTTTAATCCTAGAGTTAAAATTATAGCCTATATCTATTTAATTTTGGATTCCAACAAGCAATATGTGGCAAAGACATGCTGACTGTTACTAACATGTAATAGAAATAGAAGTTGCTTTAAATCAAGTAGTATGTGATTTGAGGTTTTGGCAATCGCTTGAACAAGGAGTTCTCTTTCTAACTCATATCTACATTTTGTTTGAATAAGAGTAAGAGGTTTGACTTATTGGATCCAAGACAATGAAAGAGTAAAGTACCAATAAAGGAGAATATTTATAGCTCAGGATTGAAATGACAGGTCCTTGGTGCTCTCTGAGCTTGCTTGTTTTCTTGCAGACATTTCATTACCCTCACTAGGTAACATAATCAGTGCTAGTAAGGAGTGCTGTTTGCATATCAGTTTATATTCTAGTGTCTTGCCTGTCTGTGTGAGTGGGGGTGGTCTTATAGATTCTTTGATTGGGCTCTTTACTGATGGATCTTTGGCAGGGTATTGCTTACTTGATTGTTGATCTGAAGTTAACCTTGAAGTTAATCTATGCTGATCTGAATGCTGAGTCCAAAAATACCAGGGAATTTCTAGAAGCCTGGCACTCTGACAAATCAGCCATCAATAGACACATAGACAGTTATATAAATAATTACATATACTTTACTCATTGAGGTGTCCCTGGTGCTCTCTGAGCTTGCTTGTTTTCTTGAAGACGTTAGAAACTGGTGATATCTAAAATATATATTTTTCTAAATCACTATAGCTCATGCCTAAAATGAAGGAGCTGCTGATTCAGTTATTCAGTTGCTTAGGACATTTTCATTCCTCAATCAGGAGGATGGACACCTCCTTTCTCACTTGTCCTGGGTTGACTGACAAAGAAACTTGGAGCAAACACTTCAGTTCCCAAGAGACATCCTTCCATCCATCTTCCTGCTGCAAAAGATGGCAAACTTTTCTGTAAATGTCTAAGTGGAAAAATAATTACATTTATGGGTGTGTCTGTGAGATATACTCTTCATATACAGCAGATAAACATATAGTTAAGACGGTTTTGTGGGATTTAAATTCTACCTTTACAGCCTCAGTCAGTTCTTAACAATCTTGCTAGTTCTTTGATATGCTTTATCCATTTTTATAGGATGGTGAAATCTATGCCATATTCATGTTTCCCAGGAGGGTTTAGCCAAAGCTGGAGAGAACAAGATTTCACCTTTTGTAAATCATGTCAAATTATATGATTTAGCTTTAAGCTTGTGCACTACACTAAATCATTTTCACTTCAGTGAAGCATGAGCACAAAATAATTTGGACCCATGGTATTAGTTGACATAAGTAAGAAAGACCTGCTTCCCTAACAATTCCCATTTTTTCATTCAATGCCTTCTGCAAGGATTGCCACTATTCAGTATTATTACAGTGTTGGAATTCAGGTTTTCCAATTTATTCCGAATGCTGTGGAATGGCTAATGGTCCTTGCAGTTATTATCTCTCAATTAAACCCAAATAAAAAGAGGACAAAATAAATACAACATGGAAGCAGCACCTAGGGGCTTGGAGAAATAAATCCAAATACAAGCCAAGGAGTCAAATTTAATAGCTGCGTCCATTCTAAAACAGCACTTTCCTCTGGCAGATAACAGTCTTCAATACTCTTCTTTCTTTCGGTAGTGAGAGCACTCTTTTAAAAACAGGTGATTCAAAAGAGCGAAGGCTCCTTTCTGACAAGGACAAGCACACTGATGCTTACAACTGACATTGTGTCAAAGGGTTATCATCTCATCACTAAACAACATCCACAGAGATCTTAACAGAGCTTTAGCATATGGAAGAGTGGGTACTTTCTTCAAAATGCTCTCCTGGCTTTCTGGTTAGTTCTGGAACAGCAGAACTGCATAGCACTTTATAGTTTGCAAAACAGATGCCCTTGATCCTGGATTCCTCCTGCTGATATTTAACCAGCAATTCAATAGCTTAAGATGCTACCAGGAAATCACTGTAAACAAATCAGACAGTAACTGGCAAAGGAGACCTTAGAAGATTGTCTGAGTAGTGTTCCTAAAATATATAGAATTCTATTTATTAGTCCTAGGCAGAATAAAGGTAACTCTCTACTATGTGTGTGTGTGTGTGTGTGTGCGTGTGTGTGTGTTTCTTTTAGGAACCTATCAGAAGTATCTTGAGTCCTAAACCTTTTTGTTGATGTTGTTATTCAGTGAGTGGGAAATTGCATAATGTTCACAGGGAGAAGTTAGGCCACTTCAAACCGATTGGTTCTTTGGAATGGTGGAAATAATTCTTGTATTGATGGTTTACTGATCACCACAGGTGTACAGAATCCTATTTATCATACCACATTCTGGCAATGGTTGCTGAAAAAAATGTCTTAAAAAAATTACTTGATGCCATAGTGGACTAAGAGTAAAAATTGTTGCGTGGTAGGCAATGCAATATGAAGGAACAGCATGAAAAAAGTAAGTTGGTTTATGTTTAAGAATGATGGATATCATGCTGCTATTATTATCACACCACAATCTCATCATTTTATCAAACAATCCTCTGACTCAAAGGTGGATTAACATAATCATTGGAAAGAATGAAATGAATGCCAGATCCATCATTACGTCTTATTGAAGCCCATTGCACATTCTATTATCTATGGAAGGAAACACGAAAGCAAATCCTGCCAGTAGCATCAGCCATCAAGTGCAGTGCTACTTCCAAGAGAAATTAAGTTCATCAGAAACAACAACAACTTCATTTTCTTCTGCATAATTCCAATCTTATTAACATCACTATGCATTTGGTTGAATGCTTTCACTGGCAGAAGTGTCTCATCCAGCATTTGAATCATAACATCACTATACTTATATTTATTTACATGCCACTTCTTCATAAATTGTTTATATTCAAATAAATTACACATTTCTAAAATAGATAAATGAATTCATGAAACTTTTGTATATAGATATGTATAGATGCACTAATATAATATAGCGGGCAAATGGAAACCATTTTATTCTTTTCCATCCTAATATAGGTTACAATTGAAATCTGAATTATTTCATTTTCCCGTCCATTCTTTCATTCTTAATATCACCTGAAATCTATCAATGGAGATAAATATCTAACAACATCTGAAATTATAAATATATCCACTGTGAACAGAAGATACACATACTTGCACCAGAGAAAATTAAGAAAAGATATGATTGTGGATTAGAAATATCTAAAAGGTTGTCACATGCAAACTAGAATTATTTATTCTTGATTGATATCAAGGGTAGGACAAAGATCCACAATTTAACAGAATGGAGATCTAGGCTTGATTTCAGGACAATTTTTTGGTGATGAAAGAAATTACATGATGTAGTTATCTACCTAAAATAATGGTGCATTCTCCCTCACTGGAGATGTTCAAATGGGGAATGCATGGCCATTGTTGGGATAGATTTGATGGATTCCTGCATGGACAGGAAGTTGAACAGTATGACCTAAAACATCCCTTCTTACTCATACATTATATGATTCTATAATAGAAAAATAAGTACAAATCAGATTGCATTACAAAGAAGTGCTGAATATTATTTTTCTAAGTGTTTTTCTGTCTCAGTGGATGCATGAAAATCTGAAGAAAGCCAAGTGTGAAGTAATTGTTCAGGATTCACAGCTGAATGAGAGCTGCTTGATTGTAAAGCTATAGAAGTAACACTACATATTTTTTGGCACTCAGTAGATTTTGATTACCCAGACAGCGACAGAATCAATTTGCATTTTCATAAGAATAGTCTTTCTTCAAGAGCTCAAGCAACAGAAATCATTCCCATGGCAACATTCAGAAGGCCATTTGTTACAATAATATTCATAGTGGGATGATGACCTTCAATACTGCAGATTTTTTATGTAATATATACATTGATCTATGCTGTGAAAAAAATAAAGTATACATTTTTAAAGAAATTGATAAATTGGTATGAAATATTATGAATTAGGAAGGAAGGAAGGAAGGAAGGAAGGAAGGAAGGAAGGAAGGAAGGAAGGAAGGAAGGATATAAGCCACCTCATTTCACAATTCACCAGCATGGTGTGTTTTCAGTATCAAGAGAAATGGCCTTCAGATATACTTTTGGCATTAACATTAATCAGTATTTTCATGGAGTAACCCTCAAAGTTGGTTAACATGGAGAAAATATTGAAGGAATAAAAAATTTCTAGCTAGGAAAAGATGGAGAGTTATATGAAAATATTTTTCAGGTATCTGAGTGAGTTTCTCACAGAAGAAAGAAGAGTTGCTGTTTATTCTCCCATAATACAGGGAATAATAAACTCAAGTTACCAGAAATAATTCTTAACAGTAAGAGCAATTACCCACATAGAGGATGGACAACCTTCTGTTAGGATAATTTAGGGCATGTCCACATTTACTCTTAAAGATGTTAAAAGGCCCATAAGATATTTAGAGCTTATTTGAACTGCCTTATTCCTCCATGCACTACAGCATGGAGGCAATAATGTCTGAAGGGTAAAAATGGTGTCATCCAGTGGTGGGATTCAATTTTTTTAACAACAGGTTCTGTGGGCATGGCTTAGTTGGGGGTGTGGCTTGGCAATCATGTGACTGGGTGGGCGTGGCTAGCTGGTCACATGACTGTGTAGGCGTGGCTAGCTCGTCATGTGACCGGGTGGGTGTGGCTATGTGCATAGGGACTACTCAGACGGCTGAAAAAAGTCATTTCTGACTGGGCCTCGCACTTTTGACCGGTCCTCACACTTATGACCATCCTCACATTTATGCCCGTGCAGCTTTCTTAACAACCATGTCACTCATTTCACAACTGCTTCTCTTCACCATGGTGACAAGATAGGGCAAAAACGTAAAATGTGAGGACAGTTGTAAGTTCGAGGACTGGTCAAAAGTGTGAGGACCAGTCAAAAATAACTTTTTCAGCCCTCTGAGTAGTCCATATGCATAAAAGGATACAGCAATAGAGAGGGATGAAGGAAGGGAAGGGAAATTAGAGTAGGAGGGACGGTAAGAGAGGGAGGATAAGAGAGGAGGAGAAGGAGAAAGGAAGAGGAAGTAGGGAGGAGAAGAAGAGGGGGAGGAAGAGAAAGTAAGAAGGAAAGAAAAGAGAGAGGTGGTAGGTTTGAGGAGAAAGATTGCTGTACAATAAAAAAGATGAAAGGGAAGAAAGCCAAACAAATATAAAGCTATTAAGATAAAGAATGAATTGTTAAACTTTAAAGAATAAAAGAGAACAAATATGAATAAATAACAATAATTAGAAACACACATACAAACATACAATGTATTTTCTTTGAACAGAAATTTGGCCGGTTCACAAATTTAAACAGTGTTCAGTCATTTCAATTAAATTTACAATTTCTATATTTCCTTTTTGCCATATTTATTCCTCATCTATTTTTGTAAAAAACCAATATTACCCTTCATCCTCATCTCTAATCTTAATCAAATTCAATTTTTTCCTTCTATTCTATATTATACCCCTTCCCATTGTCATCTATTTTTATATCCATCCTCACATTGGTTAATTATGTAATATTAGTTGTTTAATATAAATTCAACATTTTAATATAAATCAATTAGTTATATAACTACCTTTTTTGTATATTAATCAATATGAACATGAATATTCCAATTATTTCCATGCAATCCAATTTCTTACAAATCCATTAATTATATTTACCAATAATAATAAACCAAATAATTTCCCCCATATATTCCTCCAAACCACAACTTAACCATTTCTGCTTTCAGAAATATACAATTAATAGTATCTCAATTATTACAATTCCCTAGTTAAATAGAGCTTTTTTTCTTTTGTGTTTTAAAATCCTCTTTTTCCCTAAATTTCCCATTGTTTACACCTACCTTTTTTGGTGAGGAAAAAGAAAAGAATTCTGCCTGCCTAATTTTCTAACGTTGCAGCAACAGCAAAGCAGTTTCAGTTTCAGCAGAGCTAAGGAAAAAAATATCTGCTCCAGAACTCTTTGCAAGGAAGCAGAAGAGCCCTGAGCAAAACAGCTGAGACAAATCAGCTGAGAGCCGGGAGGCCAATTAGCCTATGCTGAAGCTCCATGGGCCAATAAAATTACAAAAAAACCACCGAACCATTTGTTAAATTGCTGGCTCACCCACCCCTCGCCCACCACTATTTATTGGCAATAAATAGTGGTGCGGAGAGGCGGGGCAAGCCAGCAATTTAACAAAGGGTTCGGCTGCACCACTGGCTATAGGGCGGCCCTTTGAAGCACTGCAGCAAGAATTTGAAGTTTTTTTTGTCTCCGGAGGCAGCAATAGATTGGGAGTGGGCAGGGTAAGCGAACGGCTGGCGATCCAACAGAGCAGAGAGTGAGGGTGAGTGAAGGCATGGAAGCTGCTTTCTTCATCCTGCTTTCTTGCGTCCGGAGCTGGTGGGGAACCACGTGGCAGCCCACGTGGATCCCAGGCAGCGGAACTCAGGCTAGGGAAGGGGTGGGCAATTGTGGCTCTTTTACAACCTGTGGCCTTCAACTCCCAGAATTCCTGAGACAGCCAAGCTGTCTCAGGAATTCTGGAAGTTGAAGTCCAAACATTGTAAAAAAGCCACAATTGCCTACCCCTGGCTATGGTAGGCTGGCGCCGCATGGGTGGGAGGCGGGGTGGGGTGAGGGGCGGGCAAGCCAGCAATTTAACAAACAGTTTGGTGTGCTGCGGGGCCAATAAATTACAAAAAAAACACCGAACCATTTGTTAAATTGCTGGCTCACTCGCCCCATTTATTGGGAATAAATAGTAGTGCGGAGGGGCGGGGCAAGCCAGCAATTTAACAAAGGGTTCGGCCAAACCCCCTAGAACCCCCAGAATCCCACCACTGGTTTCATCCCCATTTGTCCCCATTCATCTGTCATACATATCAAAGCAACATCAGTGTGTGTTTTTCTGTTCCAAAGTCCACTTTCCATATTAGGTCACTCTGGGCACTACTATATCAAATAAGGTACTTCGTCTGTTGCAGGCTAACTCTGGGAATTCATTGGCTACTCAGTTTACTCAGCAGTATAAAACCTTTTCAAGTTGCCTTTTACCATAAATTTAGTAAAATAATAGCCATAGCAATAGCACTTAAAATTATATACAGCTTCCTTATGCTTTACAGCCCTCTCTAAGCGGTTTACAGAGTTAGCACATTGCCCCCAACAATCTGGGTCTTCATTTTACTGACCATTTAATTGTTTTTATTTCTCTTTGCACTTTTTTATGTATTCATCTAGATTTCTGTCTTCCTTTACTGCCTCCCATTCTGCAATCAATTAATTACTGACTGGATCTCCAAACTCGACATTAAACTTTGAAATGTTATTTCTGTTTTCCTTTTAGGTTTTCTTACTGCTTTTTTATTGTTTTAATTGTTTTTAACCTGTAAAAATGAAGTGTTTTAATACTGTGTGTGACCAACCATACACTAAATAAATAAATCTGCAATTAAAATGACACCTCCTACCATTCGGTCTCATTCAGTAATATTGACTTATAAATCAAATCATCAATAAATGCAATTATGCTTCTGTTGGGTAATGTGTAGTTTGATCCTTAAGTGATGATAGTACTTGAATGACCCACAGGTGCAATTACTTGTTCCCTATCAAACAAACGTGGAATTATTGCCTTTAGTTAGCCTGGATATATTGCACCCAATGTTCAAAGCATATGTGCCAACACATACAGAAAGTCAGCAGCAATTCTCAATTTAATTCTTATTTCCCATTATATATCTCAGTCATGCATATCTACAAAAACATGAACTCCCATTAATATATTAATTTAAGCGCACCCTGAACAATTTTCATAATTCCATTCAAATATATTGCCATTGTGCCATTCATTGCTATTTTGTTAAATGGAAATGAAAATTTTTAAATATCATTTTACATCATTTTATCATTAGAGTTCAGGACCAAGGCAAAAAAACAAAAACAAACAAAAAGGAAACCTCCCAACAAACTAATTTGTGCTTTGGTACGCTGAGTGTTTTCTCTACATTATTATTCTTTGCCATTATTTCCTCTTATTATCTCATCTGTTCGTACCACGTGTCACTTGGTTATGATCATATAATTTTTGTACATGCACAGAAATCAGGAACACATTGTCTATGATTACCTGGAGTCCATTTGTTCAGAAAAAATAATCATTAATCCTATTCTTCTGAAGACCATTTTGTCACTTGTTCACACTATATTTAGTACACATGAATAGCTAGAAAATCTAATTGCAAAGAGTTTTTAATTCATTGCAGCCATACAGAAAGTCACTAATTATTTTTTAGGATATTAGAGGAGTGATTTGACTTGTCTTCCTATTTACAAACATAAGCTCAGTTCCATGATAATACTGTTACATCATTGCATAGCTTTTGCTGAAGAGGAATGTCAAGCTCTCTGACTATGTTTCTGATTTATAGCAAATGACTGATGGTAGGAAAAAGGCTGAGCAGATATAAATTAGACATCCTATAATGAGACAACATATCCTCTTGAAAAAAATCATTCAGACAAATTGTTGACTCAGAATCAGAGTTCACATACACATTACATTTGCTGAACACTTTTAGAGAAAATTCCAGCTCAAATTTCCAGTTCCTTATTAAGAACCCTAAAGTAAAGTAATATTCTGTTCCAGCCTGAATTAGAGGGAATTATATATCTGCAATTGAATAACTCTAAAATACATTTATTTATATATTTTCACTCAATGATTTACATGACCACTTGATTTACAAGTGACTTAAGGCAATTTACAAAGAGGGTTAAAATATACATTGATAAAGCAATAACAAAATGATTTGTTTTGTTATATAAATTGGGCACTTTCCCAATTTACACAGATTGCAGACTAATACACAATGATCTTTTGTTTTGATTAGCAAGCTTGTCTGTGCATACAGAGCTAACTAAGCAAGACATAATAGTAGCATCTTATCTTGCACCTTGTTAAAAAAACATCAAATTTAAAAACATCAAAGTACTACAAAAGGCTATTTTAAGATACCGTAGCTTATGTAGCAATTCATATTTAAAAATGATCTTCTGTGCAGCACAAAGTGATATGACAGAGTACAATCATAAAAATGTTTTCCATAATATAAATGTATAATCCTAATGTTTTGTTATTGCATTGTAAGAATGATCCAGAAATTCAATGAAATTACTGAAACAATCTTGTTTAGTACAGTTATTTATTGAATTTAAAATATAACTTTTAACAACATACAGTAGTGATCAAAATTGTGGAAACCTTTTGGGAAAAGTGTACTTTTGAGGTTTGATGGCTAATAACACCACTTTTGGGAAGTTTCAAGATAATCATATTCCACTGCTGGAATGGCCTGGGAATAGCCCAGACTTTAACCCAATTGAAAATCTATGGAGCCGACTAACGAAACATGTTAGTCAAAAGTTACCAAGCAATAAAACCCAGTTAATAGAAGCAACCATTCAATCTTGGTTTCACATTATAACAGCTGCAGAACTAAAAGACTTGGTTCACTCCATGGGAAGACATTATAAGGCAGTAATTCATGCTAAAGGTTACCCAACTATTAACTAACATGATAATTTTTGTATATCTCGTATTTTCTATGGTGATAATTTTTGTTTAGCTCATTTTTTATACGTGTTTCACTTTTCTTCTTTATACTATAACTGCTATTCTCATAGCAAATCCTTCATAAAAGTTATTGCATTACATTCTTGATTAAATTATCTTTCCATTGATATGTAATTTTATGATACTACTCCAAAAAAAGTGGTGTTATTAGCTAGTTTTAGAAAATACACTTTTCCCAAAAGGTTTCCACAATTTTGTCCACTATTGTAGCTCCACTTCAAGGATAGAGTCTAAAACAATCCACTTCATAATATGTATGAAGTCCTACCACAAATAACATTTTGTAAGCCCTCAAGGTAAGCAAGGCCAGGTTTTCCCTCAACCTTCTCTTATCCCAAACAAATTCAGAGTTACTTACCCACAAGTTACTTACATACAGTGAGTATTTTTCTCACCCCCTCTTCCTAACTAAGGCTAAGTGAACATTTTTGAACCATTCTTGCATTCTTTCTACAAGTTTATTTACAATTTCCTCTACACATTTTCATGTTCAGGCAAGAACTGCAAACAGTGAGGTCAGATGGGAATATATAAAAATGTGATCATTCCAAGATGAATAGAGATTATTTATAAAGCAGTTGCTGAGTGGCAATAGAAATTCTAACACTAGTGAATTGACTTACAGTATATATGACATTCCTGTTCAAACAACATGATTTAGACTGGAAGCTGTTTTGATGAATAGAAATCCACTTATTTTTTTTTAATTCAAATCTTAGTTTAGTCACCCCAGTCACATAATTGTTAATAAAAGAATGTTTTCAAGAGCTGAAGCATTCCCTACAATTTTTTTAAAGTTTTGTTTTTCTGATGTTGGATTTGTTTTTATTTACTGTTCAATGTACACATTTATAGTCTGTATAACGCAGCAGGTCATGGCCATCAGCAATGCATATATAATGGATTATTTATTTATTATTTCAATTCCAATTTATTATTTCAGTTTATTATTTCCAACCCCACATGACTCTGGGTGGCTTACAATTAAAAATTGAAAAGAAATGTAAAAGAAAAGAACATGTATTAGAGAAAAAAAGGATACTGTTGACCAGAAGATGCAACCAAAAAACCCCAAAGGGGCTGACGCAAGGAAGCACAACTAGGTCTTTAGCAATTTATGGAATAGAATAGAATAGAATAGAATAGAATAGAATAGAATAGAATAGAATAGAATAGAATAGAATAGAATAGAATAGAATAGAATAGAATAGAATAGAATTTTATTGGCCAAGTGTGAATGGACACACAAGGAATTTGTCTTGGTGCATATGCTCTCAGTATACATAAAAGAAAAGATACGTTCATCAAGAATCATAAGATACAACACTTAATGATAATCATAGGGAACAAATAAGCAATCAAATCATATTAGGAAACAGTCAATATAAATCGTAAGGATACCAGCAACAAGATTACAGTCATACAGTCATAAGTGGAAGGAGATGGGTGGTGGGAATGATGATAAAATTAATAGTAGTTAGTTAGACTTAGTTTGACTAGTAACTAGTTTGACAGTTTTGAGGGAATTATTTGTTTAGCAGATTGATGGCGTTCGGGGAAAAAACTGTTCTTGTGTCTAGTTGTTCTGGTGTGCAGTGCTCTATAGCATTGTTTTGAGGGTATGAGTTGAAACAGTTTATGTCCAGGATGTGAGGGGTCTGTAAATATTTTCACAGCCCTCCTTTTGACTACCTGTGCAGTATACAGGTCCTCAATGGAAGGCAGGTTGGTAGTAATTTTTTTTCTGCAGTTCTAATTATCCTCTGAAGTCTGTGTCTGTCTTGCTGGGTTGCAGAACCAAACCAGACAGTTATAGAGGTACAGATGACAGACTGTCAAAAGGATGGGGGCAGTATGGATCTCCTTCTATTGTGTGTTTTGAAGTACACCATTTAACAAAATATTTCTGAATCCTATAAACTGTGATTTTCCAGTAACTCTAGACTTTGTGGTCTTTTGGGGTGAAAGCTAGATGAATACAAATATATTAAGGGGTTAATATGCTTGTGATCTAATTAGTAGTTATAGATCATTTATAAATTTAATGCACTGTAGTATCCAAAAAATGATTTTGTAGTTTAAATTAAGCTAAGCCCGGTATTACAAGGGTTAAGTCTGCAGCCTTGGCAGGATTAGTTTGAGATCCATTCCCTGACTCTCAAGGAGCTGCCTCCAGCTGCGTCTGTGAGATATTTCCAGTTCCTGTCATATGTAGATATATACTTGCAATGATGGTTTGTTTTGGGGGTTTTTTTTTGAAAAAAATTTTTTTTTATTTCTTTCCAAACATAAACATAAAATATATCTTTTAAGAACGAAGTCTTGATCCAGTCATAGATAGGTACAATCGCTTACATTCCTTTAACAAGCTCTATTCCCAATTTCCCTGTTACATCTTTTAAAATTAAAAATCAAAACAAACGTTTTTAACACAAATTCTAACATCTTAATCTAAACCAGTCTATTATATCACAAAAATCTTAATTTCCAAATAAACTCTACTCATTTTTTATATCCAATTATAAATCAAAATTCTATCTAGTTTAATTCCCTGTCTTACATCTTTTAACATTAAAATCAAAAACACAAATTTTAAAAAGTATTCTAACATCTTGATCTAAATGTTTACCTTATTATTTTATCACCACAAATCTTAGTTCCCAAATATGTACAACTCTATTTTTATTTCAATTTATAAATCAAAATTTTATCTATATTCCTTAATCTCTAGACCCATTTCATCAAATCTTTAAATCTTAAACTTTAACAATTACACTTAATTTTCTTAAATTTGTCATCTAATACACATTTCAATTTACACAGATTCACCTCATACTCATTTCGCTTCATTTTAGTTGTCTTCCAACATATTCTTTTTCACCCCATATTATTTTAGGTATTTTCCAACATATTCTCCTCTATATCTCCAACTATTTGTTTGGCTGACTTCCAGCATATTTCATTTTAGCTGATATCCAGCATAATCTCCTCCGTATCTACACCTATTTTTTGGCTGATTTCCAGCATATTTTGTTTTGGCTGATTTCCAGCATATTCTCCTTCACCTCTCCAACTCTGATATCCAGCATATCTTATTTTAACTGTTTTCTTTTCAGTATATTCAATCTATTATTTAACCATTTCCTAACATACTCTTCCAGGGTGACTCCCAACATATTTCTTAATATTAATCATTTCCAGCACACATTAAGTTCAATCACAATTGTATATCTTGTTTTATTATCGAATAATACATTAATAATACATTAATCATTCAAATTTAATCATATTTACCATTCTCAACTTTGTTTACAATTTAAAATTAAAACACATTATATCAGACATATTCTCTTCTTATTCTCTCATAATCTAATAAGTTTTCTTAGGTTTATCTCATATTAATATATACTCTTGTATTTTTATAAAGATCTCATTTTTAACCACCTTTACATCAATTTTCTATTTTAATTACCTTCTTTTATTCTCCATCTTTATTATTCTATTACCTTCTGTTTATATTTAAAAGTCATTTAAACATTTGAACATTTAAACATTATATTTTAATTTTATCTATTTTATTTCTTCATTTCTCTATCTGTCCATAAGCATTCAACTTCAAAATCCGTGTTTCCATGTTTGAAACTCTATAAGTCATTTTAATTCTTTTGTAACATCTGTTCCATATAAATCCATCAGCTTTCCTTCTTTTGTTCCTGCGCCACATCTTTTGTTCCTGAGCCAGTTAGTTTTGATTTTAATAGTTCCATTATATTTCTTCTTTCTTTATCAAATCACCCATAGACAGAGTAGGAATCTCCAAAATCCAAAAGTCCATAGTTACTTTCAAAATAATCCAAAACAAGTAGCAAGTCAGAATATTTCTTTTTCAAGCAGAAGGCGAGTCTCTACAATCCACACTTTCACTTAGTCACAGCAATCTCCACTTTGTATCCATTATGTAACCATCCGTTTGTCTCTCTTCTTTTAACTTTTAAAAGTGTTAAATCCATAGTTATCGCTTTTTGCTTTTTGCTTTTTCCAAGGATCAAATCAATTCCAATTTAAAGAAAAACCCAATTTTCTAATATAATAATAATCAATTCTAATAAAATAATAAAAGAAAAGATATCAATAGAGTAAAATAAATTTTTACATCAAATGAAATTTAAGAAAGAGACACGAGATATCAATAAAATAATATCATTATATAAGGTGAGAGAAATATTGTATATTGAAGAATATAGGATATTGATATTGTAACAATTCAGATATTATAGGTAGATGTTATAAAGATGATGTTTGTTGTAAATTGTTTTACTTGCATTTATAAATGTATTATGTGGTTTCTTAAATTAATAAAAATTTAAAATTTTTTTTTAAAAAATCAATTCTACCAAGTCAGCCTGTACCAAGGCAGATTCCTTAATGGGTCTTTGTCTCCTCTTATTACTTTGCCAGATCTTCATGCCCCACAAATCTACAGCTGCTATTTAAAGCTGGGGGTCTTATTGGTAAAAGTCCATACTCAAGTGTTGTTTCCTTACAGGGTTGGTGTCACTCACCCGGCTTTGAAGTACCTCGTTCTTTCTTCTTTCCTCTTGCACAATTCTTTTCCTGGTTTGTTGCGGCTTCGTGGCAGCCACCATGGCTGCCACCCCCGCAGCCGACTCAGAGGGTTCCCTCTGACCTCTGAGGAACTTGCCTGTTCCTCTCGGCCGTCCGAGGTGCCCCTCTTCTTCCCCCGTCCCTGCAAGATGGGTTCAGTCTGAAGACCCAAATGATGGTTTGTTAACCATTTGACAATTAAATCTATCTGAAACATGGTGTTAGAAGCCTAAATCCATGTATTCTGGACACATTTGAAGTATACTCCCAAAAGCTAAGCAGTGAAAGTATGGCAGCTGCTTACAGTATACCTCTGCCTGAGCCTATGAGGATGAATGGAGACTGCGGTAGCAACTGGAATAAGTTCAGAGCAGAGTTCGAAGATTATGTCTTAGCTACAGGCTTGGATGAGAAGCCGGCAGCAGTTCAAGCTACCACATTAAGGAGATTGATGGGCAGTGAATGCCTTCATATCTACAGACACAATTTAATCCTTTCTGTGGAGCAAGAAAGAGATATCAAAGTTATTTTACATGCTTTAGAGACTTGTTTTAGACCTCTTAAAAATGTTATTTTTGAAAGATACATATTTGGCAGCTGCAAGCAAGAGGAAGGTGAAACGATAAGTAATTTTGTCACACGTTTAAAGAAAAAAGCTTTAAGGGATGAGCTCATTTGGGACAAAATAGTTTTGGGCGTTGCTAGTGAAAGCACATGCCGCCGTGTCTTGAGGGAGCATAATTTAAGCCTACAAGCAGCAATTGAGACGTGTCAGACTATAGAATTTACTGACAAACAGCTGAGAGTCCTAGAGCGGGATAAGGATTGTGTTAATACAGTCTCCAAACAGTAGCCAAATAGGATGAATTATCAATACAGATATCGGAATAAAAGGCAGTTTTATAATTCATCAGTGAACAACCAAGTAGCATGCAAATATTGCAGCAGTATGCACATAAAAGAGAGTGCCCAGTGCCCAGCATATGGGAAAATCTGCAGAGCGTGTGAGAGGCTAAACCACTTTGCAGGAGTGTGTCAGGCATGGAAAAGGGAAGTAAGGAAGTTGCATACAATTGAGCAAACGTCAGACTCGGAGAATGTATCTCAGGAGGAGGCATTCTTGTTTATTACTGATGCGGTTTACAGGAAAGAATGTATTGGTGTAATACATTCCAAGGGCAAAACATGGTTTGTGAATCTCAGGTTTAATAACGTAATTCAACCCTGTCAGCTGGACTCAGGTGCAACCTGTGATGTTATGAGTTTAAAGGACAAAATGAAATTGGCACCCAAGATACCTCTTCAGCCCAGCAGTACCAAGTTGAAGTTATATTCAGGAGAATTAATGAACTCGGTAGCACCAGAGGTATATCAACGGAAGCAGCATGAATTATTTAGTGGGCTCGATGGAATTGAGCCAATAGCTGATGATATTCTTATAGTTGGCTGTGACAAAACAGACGAAGAAGCTGAGCATGACCATGATGAGAAGTTAATAGCATTATTGGATTGGTGTAGGCAGGTGAGGTTAAGGCTTAGTGTAAAGAAGTTGCAATTTAAGGTGCACGAAGTCCGCTTCCATGGCATATTTTGTCCTCATGAGGTTTAAAAGCCGATCCAGAACTGATCAGAGCCATTGTGGAAATGCCATTACCTGTTGATGTTAAATCAGTGCAGAGATTTATCGGATTTGTTACCAATCTAGCAAAATTTATGCCACACCTATTGGAAGTGTGCCAACCATTGAGATGCCTTCTGGACAAAGATGCAGTTTGGCATTGGCTCCCCAAGCATGAGCAAGCAGTATAGGAGATAAAACATTTGGTCACTATTGCTCCAGTGTTAAAATATTACAATGTTATGAAGACCGTCACAATTCAAAGTGACTCGAGCAAAAATGGACTAGGACAGTGATGGCTAACCTTTTTGCTATTGCGTGCCAAAAGCAGAGGGAGTGCGGCGGGGTCGAGGACACGTGTGCCCATTCCCATAATTCAATGCACCCCATGCCTCCACGCACATGCTCCCCCCCGCTCTTGGCACACAATGGCAAAAGGGTTACCAGTGGCCCAGAAAGCCCATTTTTCATCCTCCTCAAGCTCCAGAGGCTTTCTTGGAGCCTGGGGAGGGCGAAAACAGCCTCCCCCACCACCCCCGGAGGCAGGAAATGGCCTGTTTTCCAACTTCCAGTGGGCCCAGGAGGCCTGAAAATCAGCTGGCTGGCATGCCCATGCATGCTGGAGCTGAGCTAGAGCAATGCTCGTGTGCCCACAGAAATGGCTCCACATGCCACCTGTGGCACGCATGCCATAGGTTCGCCATCACAGGACTAGGATGTTGCCTAATGCAAGAAGGTCAGCCAATCGCATACATGTCCAGAGCACTATCTGCTGCTAAATTGAACTATGCCCAAATTGAAAAGGAGTGCTTAAGTATTGTATTTGCCTGCCAACGTTTCCATCATTATTTTTATGGCTGGGATACAGTCATAGCTGAAACTGATCACAAGCCGTTAATAGCCATATTCAAGAAGCCCCTTTTGTGTGCTCCCAAATGTCTGCAGAGGATGATGCTTAGTTTGCAGAATTACAACCTAAATGTTGTCTATAAACCAGGACACAAAATGTATATTAGTGATATCCTGAGTAGGGCTACGTTACGTTCTCAGAGGAGAACATGAGCATCAGACGGTCTGCTGGTTGCAACGGGAACGATTTTTTTTGCCGAAATTAACCAAGCAGACTATCTTAATGTCACAAATCACAGTCTATGTCAGCTTAGGCAGCACACAGGTACTGTAGCTTTACAGGCACTGAAGGCTATTGTCACGAGTGGGTGGCCAGATGAGAACGAGGCAGTTCTGGCAATAGTGAGGGAATATTGGTCTTTTAGAGATGAGATCACCGTACATAACGGGATCTTGTATAAGGGCCCAAGAGTCATAGTGCCTAGGTCAATGAGAGCAGAGATGCTATTGCGCATACACTCAAGCCATATTGCGGAGAGGCATGCTATAGACAAGCCCGGGATACACTTTACTGGCCTAATATGCAGGGCAAAATCAAGGACTTTGTTAGCAATTGTTCCATCTGCAATGAATATGCATATGCGCAACATAGAGAAACCATGATGTCACAAGAGATACCATCACGTCTGTTAGGAAATGGTTATTGCCTAATTGGTTGGCCAGGAAATATATAAGCCAACATTGTATGTTTGTATTATGTGAATGTATTATGTAGCTTTAAGAACTGTGCTGAGTCATTGTGCATCCTGATGGGCTGAGCTCTGTAGCCAATGTATTTAAGGAGAGCTAAAGTATGGTTAGTTGGGAACTCTACACCATTTTTCCCTGCTGCTATGCTGTAACTCTTTTTGATCTCTCTATGGTCAACTGTTTGATCACGATTACTGTTTTCTGATATTTATTGAACTGTTTTTATATTGTTCCTGATTGTTCCTTGTATTTTTCTAAAAACTGGTAAGAAGATTTTATATCACTGGATTGATCTTATATTGCACTTTATATGGCTAAGACTTGGAATGTTAAAGGACTATGATTTTGCTTTTTCCTAAAAGTAAAATACCATACCCAGTTTGTCTGTATGTTATTCACAATTACTCTCAAACCGTTTCCGTGCGTAAAACTCTAATGGTACTCTGCTTTATAAGCCACAACTTCAGGTGTAACTCAATAATATCCTTAACAACGTCCTTGGCAGATTGTTAGTATGGACTTGTTCAACTATGCAGGAAAAGAGTACCTAATGTTAGTGGATCATTATTCTGACTTTTGGGAAATCGAACCCCTTACAGACTGTTCGGCTGAGACTACCATTAAGAGATGCAAGACGCAGTTTGCACATTACAGTCAACCAGATAAGGTGATCTCAGATAATGGTCCTCAGTTTACGAGTATACAGTTTAGGAAATTTGCCGCTGAGTGGGAGTTCGAGCATGTGACCTCTTCACTGCGTCATCCACAAGCTAACGGCAAAGCTGAATCAGCTGTGAAGATTGCTAAGAATCTATATAGGAAAGCTCACAGTGAAGGTAAAGACCAATGGAAAGCCATTCTACATTGGAGAAATACCCCATCTGAGGGCATGGACAATAGTCCTGCACGGAGACTGATGGCAAGGAGACTAAAGACATCACTACCAGTGGCTGAAAAGCTGCTTGAACCCTCGGTGATACAAGGGGTTCGAGAAAAGTTATGGTTGAAGAGACATGCGGTCAAGGCAAGATATGACAACTCAGCTAGAGATTTGCCAGAATTGAAGGTCGGGGAATGGATTCAGATGAAACCGCTCCCTGGAGATTGGACAGGTTGCTGGAAAATGGGTAGCTGCTTACAACAAGTGGCAAATAGGAACTATTTGGTGGACGTTGATGGAACTTTGTATTGTTGCAATCGGGTAAACTTGCATGTAGCTGAGCGGCCAGACTTTACATATCCTGTGGACAGGCCAGATGTATCTGGTATTACCATGCCACACTTACCCATGGACAATGAGGAATGCACGTGGATGGGACCTCAGATTAATGTTGATGAGAACTCGGAGCAAGCAGGTATACCCGATAGCAGTCGAGCACCGGACATTCCAGAAAGCAGCGAGAAGAGCCCAGTGGTTCCAGTGAGGTCGGAGAAGCCCAGAGTGCAAAGAGAGCCAGCTGGCGCAAGAGGGCCAGTTGTTACTCGCAGCAGCCGATGTTTGCAACCACCTGACAGACTCAATTTGTAGAAAGTGCTGATATTGTTCTCTTTCTATAACCTGACAGACTCAATTTGTACAAAGTGTTGCTATTGTTTTTTTTTACAATTTGAACTCTTTTGCCATGTTTTTTTTTTCTCTTTTAATGTTTTAATATGTGATTGTTTGAAGGGAAGATGTTTTAGTAATGTTTCAGTTGCTTGCATTGGAACTCTGCATGTTTTATAATGCTTTAACTCTGCATGTTTTATAATGTTTTAAAATGAGATAGTTGTGGTAATATGAAGGGAAGATGTTATAGTCGCTTACATCGGAACTTCGTATGGTTCACAATGTAGTGTTTTTTATAGTAATTTATAGTTATAGGGTTTTATATCGTTTTAATGTATATATGTAATGCTTATGGGGTTAGTGGGGTTTTTAATGTTTTAAAACATGATAGTTGTATTAATGAAAAAGGGAAGATGTTTCAAGGGTTATGTCTGCAGTCTTGGCATGATTAGTTTGAGACCCATTCCCTGACTCTAGAGGAGCTGCCTCCAGCTGCGTCTTGAGGTATTTCCAGTTCCTGTCATTTGTAGATATATACCTGCAATGATGGTTTGTTAAGGGCTTTTTACTGACAATTAAATCTATTTGAAACACCAGGCTGACCATAAATAAGAAGCAGTCAACTTTGTCACAGCTTCTGAACATATATTGAGATAATAAATATTTCATAAGTGTAAGTTGCTCCTGACCAAAAAAAAAAATTATTGTTTTATAAACACTAGCTGTATCATCTCCTTTTGTATATTCCCCTTGTAAACCATAGCTCTGAAGTACCACATGTCCCACTATCTGAAAATGATCTGTCTTCTATTCCAGAAATGCTGTAAATTTGGTACTTTTCTGATCAAGTGCATTATTGTTGCAGCTATAAAATGAGTTATGTTGCTTTACATTATCCAGATCACCGGCTTTTTATTTTTTATTATGTTTCAATTCAAATGACTCCTTAAGATTGACTAAGAAGTAATACATGCGATTGATTGATTGATGATAGTGGACTATAAGGTAACTCTCTAGTTCACAATAAGTTCTGCATGAACTATTTGATAATGAGTATATACAAGACATATTTTCAAGGGGAAAATAATCCCTGTAGCACTGCAGAATGTATGTGTGAGTTTGTGTACTTAAAGAAGCAAACAAACCCCTCCTCTCACTGGGATAAATGTTCAACAGTCTGAGTCTGGATAAAATGCATTTGCTGGGATAAAATTTCTCCTGGGATCCTATTACTTTTTAGACAGCTATGACAAGCTTTCTTTCCAGAGCAGAAGCTAGACTCCTGCTAATCAATATGGATTCAAAGATATCCAAAGAAATAAAAGAGTAAGAACAATTTTAGAGCAACAAGCATCAACAAAGAAAGCACTGCGTTATTTCACCTTTTCTTTTGCTGCTGTGTTTTAACTACTGTAACCCAAAGCCCACTGAGATCTTCCTGTTAAGTTTCATGTTTGGGCTGTAGAAGGTTTGCATTGTTCAGAAAAATAATATTAGTGTTAGAATGAAAAAGCATAAGAATAAATAGATTCATATCTTTCTTTGGGCTGAAATATAGATAGCAAGTAGTTAGTTCCCATTTATTGTGATACCTTTATAAATGGTTGTCATCAGCTAAATATTTTAATTAAAGATAAATGGATAAATTGAAGACAAAATTCAGTCAGTCAGAAAGGGAGTTTTCCAATCCAGTGAATTGGGAAAATAACCTTCCTATGACTGCACAAAAGATAAGAAAGCCAGACATACTGAGATAGCATTTAGGGCACAAACCAGGGGTGGGCTGCTGTGGGTTCGCAGGGGTTTGGGAGAACCTGTAGCTAAGATTCTGTGCAGTTCAGAGAACTCCAAATCCCACTCCTGGCTGGCTCTACCCACCCTGCCCCTCCCCTCCAAGGAGTCCCCACATGGCCCGTTTTAGATGCAGGTAAGTTCAGGGTGCGTGTGGGAGCTTGGGGAGGGTGAAAATGGGCCTACCGGAAGATCGGGAAGGCGAGAAACAGGCCCATTTCTGGCCATTTCCGGCCTCCAGAGAGCCTCTGGAGCCTGTGGAGGCCATTTTCACCCTCCCAGAGGCTTGAGGAAAGTCTCCGGAGCCTGGGGAGAGCAAAAATGCCCCCCCCCTGCTGTGGTGCAGGAGGCCAACTAGGCCACCTCCACCATGGCCACCCCCACCCAGCAAATGGGCAGAGAACCCCTTACTAAAATTTTTGAAGTCCACCCCTGGCACAAACGATACCTGTCCAAAGGATGGAAAGAAGGCAGAGGATGGACAAGGAAGAACACAAGAATAAAAGACATGAAATCTCTTTATTAAATTTGTATACTATCCAACTCCCAATACTCATTTCAGAGGAAATGCATTTGTATCAATCTTCAAGAAAGCTTTAGTTAGATTTGTCAGCTTTAAACAATTGTGGCTAGAAAACAAAAGGTCTTCAAAAAATACAATTTTGAAGTCCTTCTTGCAATTTTAGCTCAGGCTTGGATCTCTGAGGAAAAATGATCAGTAAAGAAAATGAATTAGTAATATAAATAATCTTTTGAATACTCAAAACTAAACCAAACAATTTTATTACATGTGTCATAATGACAATATAGAATATATTGAAAGCCAGATTGTGTCTGAAAACACCTTTATGGATTTTACCTCAAGATGTCTCTTATAGAAGAGCAACGGAAGATAAACATAAATGGTAGATATACTGGGACTTAACGAAAAATTATCAAGGGAAATTTAAAATTAAACCAATAATTAATAGTAGAAGGATATAGTTGTCAATAGTGGTCCCATTTAGTTATTTTCTATTGTAATATTTACTTCAACTTTTTTTTCTTTTCTTGTACTTTCTACTTTTTATTGATCTTTTTCTTGTTTGCATTAATTTATGAAACATATTATTTATTTATTTTACTTATTTCTTCAGGTAATTTATTGGCTTCCCACTCACTTTAGTGACTCTAGGTGGCAGATTCTGTTATCTGCCATTTCTATTCTATAATATATATTAATTTTATCTTCTTGTTTAAAAGCTTCAATAATATATACATGTGGTTTTGGCAAACTGCATACAATGGCTTATTAAAAGTTGCACTAGCTCAGGGGTGTCAAATACAAGGCCCACAGGCCAGATGCAGCCCACGAGGTACTTGGATCTGGCCTGGAAACAGCAAAGGACTGGCCCATGGTGCCTCTGCTAGCGAAAGTGGAGCTTGGGGGGTGCATGTGGCCCACCCCTGGCCATGCCCACCATGTCCCCTGGCCACACACACCTGGCCCTCTGAGATCAAACACAACCCTGATGCAGCCCTCAATGAAATAGAGCTTGACACCCCTGCACTAGCTAGTCACATTACATTTTAGGATATATAATATACCAGTAATTAACAGGGAGCCTGTATGATGAGGTGCATTCGATGAGGAATCTTTTTGCATCCAGATGTTGGGCTTCTGTATTTTCAAGCCACATTTCTATAAGAAAGAATGGGAAAAAAAAGAACTATAATTTTCCAGAACTCTGGGTGACTCACAACAAACAAGCAAATAAATACATTACAATAAAACCAATAAAATATAGATAAAAGATGGCAAGCAGAAGTACGCTACGAGAGTTTTTGCGATCTCTAAAATCATTGTTTTTATTGGGATCTTAAAATAAGAGTTTAAGCAAACACTTTTGAGATATTACATTCTGAAATACCTACTCACTTCTTACAATTTTAAAAAGTCTTCTGAATTAGTAATAAGATAAAGAAGAGTTTTGCGTCCTCTCCTGAATGCATAATTGATTAATCCTTTAGGAATTCAGATTATGCAGGTTACGTGAAGAACATTCCTTCTCCCAGTATAGCTGAACTGGTTGCCCTTTTCCAAATCGTCATGTGGCACAAAATGGCCACTTGTGATTATCACAGAGAGAAAGGGAAATGGGATTTGGATACATTGGCATTATTAGATAGAGTAAAGCATCTAAATAAACTTGCATATTGGGAACTTCTGCAAAAAGACTTTTCTTGCTGCATATGAATATGTAACTTGCAGTTTAGCGGCCCAGTGGATGATTTCATGATTATGTAGATTGGATCACCATTTTACAAACAAAATTTACAGATGGTTGCAAACTGTTTTAAGAGGGGAGGAGAAAGAACAATACTTTCCATGCCATCTATATGATAATAACATATTAGTACCAACTTTTAAAATGTTGAATAGTATTAGGACGAACAAATAGAAGCACTGTTTCAAATGTAAAAGTTAAAGATTTTCTTTCTGTTAAGGGTGATTTTGTATGTTAATAAATAGCTGGATACAAAGAAATAAAGAAAATGCTGATATGTGATTGTATTCATTGTATGCAGTAAAATGTTGTGAAATGCCCTGAGAGTTTTGTGCAATAAAATGTAGTTTGGAAAAGAACACTATTAGTAAGGAAATAAAAATTACAAACACACATCTTGTGGGGTTTTTATGATTTCTATATATATTCTGAAAAACAAGAAACAGTAGTATCTACCCCAGTAGTCTTATTACTGGAATTAACATTCTTAGTAACAGAAAGAGAAATAATGTAGATAGATAGATAGATAGATAGATAGATAGATAGATAGATAGATAGATAGATAGATAGATAATAAAGATATATTGGACAAAATTTATTATTTTGGTTTAAATGTTATTTTTAGTTATTGTCCAGTGCACATTTCTGGAACTGTTTTATGCAGAGACCTAAATATGAGATTTTTCTTTTCTATTTTTTTTATTAACCTCATATTTTTTGAACTAACTCTGAACTGTTGAAATAATATATGTATCAAATAGAAACTTCCTTTTTAATATGTATTGCTTCTTTTCTTTTTAAAATTGCAATAAAAAATTAAGCTGAAGTGGTAATTGTTAACACAACATAATAAAATACAGTGAATGTTTCTGTCTGTTTTCCTCCCTTACTATATTTGAGAGATAATTGAAAAGCAATTATTTTAGAATGCATATTTTCTACTATATGAAAATGTGGAAAATATATTTATATAAAATGTGTTTACAGTTTTAATTTTTAAAAATTCTTAATATAGAGTTTTTAAATGTACTAGACAACATATTGATGCACAGATATGTATACTATAGAGAGAAATAATTTGTTCTGCTAGTTCAGTTTTATTTATACACGTTAAATGTTAAAAATTTAAAATTACAAAATTTTATAACTTCATTGCCTATTTTAAGAAAAAACCTACTTTTGTCCTAAAAATTCCTATTCACCAATACTTTTTAAAATTTATTTTACTTATTACTTTCATATTCCACCCATCTCTCTGTCCAAAGTGACTCTAAGCTACTGTACACTTGGGTAGATGTCAGAATCATCATGAAATTGTTCATAACATGGAAACCAAGAAATTATTAAAAAATAGAAAAAGATAATTGAAATTTATAGAATTACCCAGACTAACCAGATTTCAGATAGTCATCCTGAATTTCACTAATTTCTAGTAACTCACCAATATTTCATAAGATTTCAATGTTCTCTTGAGTTTTTAAGGAAGTACATGCACTTGTAAGTTTAGGTGATCTCAAATTTTTAAATCATTACTTTAAAGATGCTATCTGGGAGTGTTGTAGGTCATATTGAATCCAATGATACTACATCACTGATCTTTATGCTAGGGAAAGAGTGGCTGTTTGAAATCGAATACATCAATATCACTTCTTAATAAACTATAGTTCATTCATTTCAGAAAGCAGAGAAAATTGATTTTTCAGAATAAATGAAGGTACACGTTCGATCTTTTCTTGAAACACATATGGGTTTGCGCTCTAGGAATACTCTTTTTGGTTCACATTCCTTCCAAAAAACATAATGTCACCTTAAAAAGTTTGAGGCTTCAATTAACAGTTGTGCTTACCATTCTAATTGTTTCATTTCCCTTCACCTTGCATAAATTATAGTTAAATGTGCTTTCTTAGTCTACAATAAATTGTTACTCAATGTGTTGATATAAAAAGACAGTATTATTGTATTTACCAAATTAATTTAAACCAAGCCACGATTACATATTAGCTTATCAGCATATATCTGAAAAAAACTGAATTTTAATCTGAAAAATTACATTAAAGGCCATTAATCTTGTCTTGAGTTTTGGAAGAAACTTGGAACTTCTTTTTAAACAATAATATTATCATCACCATCAAATGAATTTGCAAAAAACAAACAAACCAGTGAATGAATAAATAAATAATCAATAATCATTGACAACAAAATTGTATTTATTCATTCTTAATCTCCGTTTGAACGGAATGGGGAAAAAAATAAACAAATGGCCATATGGTTTTTACTTTTTGATACAGTTGGATGTAATTTTCAGATATTTCAGATGGATAAAGTCTGCCAATTTTTAGGAAGAGAGATTGTGGAATTCATATCATATCATATCATATCATATCATATCATATCATATCAATTTTTTTATAAAACATTCAATTTTGACTCCTTGATAGGTTTTGGGGTCATTGTTAATGAAAATTGCATAAATCATGGAGCTGATTCCAAAGAAAGAAATAGGCATTATTTCGGGCAAATAGATCTAGGGATTAGGAAACTATGATGAATGGAAAACAGTTTAACTTTCTATTGTTACTTGCACACAATTACCATCAAAATCACACAGGATGGTTGATCTGTGATGGAGTAGATGACACTTTATTATGAAAATCTATAATATACACATTATATAGTATTCATTCTTCCAATATAGTGTGTTGTTTGATGTACTTCAAAATCTAGTGTCCTTAAATTGGACAAAAAGCTCTGTTCATTTATATCAAAGTCATCTGTCATTTAAATTCATCTTTTCTATAAATACATTCTTAGTGCTCCTTCCTCCTCTATAGTATTTCATGATAAGAATCAGAATGAGAAAAGCAAACCATCACTAGGTTTTATACTATAACCAGTAGGAAAAGAGAAGAAACCTCTGCTGGAGAAAGTCCAGTTCTTTATCATTGATTTCACATTTTGGCTTATTAGAGGTAATTGACCTTTCATATAATTGGTGAACAGTCACCATTTCAGATGGAAATATTGTACATACTCACCATTTTTGCAATACCTCATGTGTAGCCAAATGCCTCTCATAACAGTTTCTAATAGATACATCCAATACTTCTTACACTGTGAACTCTATCTCTTAAGATTTTAATTTGCCATTGTAATAAGTATCTTAAGAAAAGAAGTCTATTTGCACATTCTACAAACCCAGAGACATCTATATTGGAGAACAGGATCATCTATGTCTGTATCTTTAATAGCTGTTTTGTCTCGAGTTATCAACTGTTCTAAGGATATTTATTTATTTATTTATTTATTTATTTATTTATTTATTTATTTATTCATTCATTCATTCATTTATCTATTTATTTATATGTCTATCTATCATCTGTCTATCTATCTATCTATCTATCTATCTATCTATCTATCTATCTATCTATCTATCTACCATGTTTCTCTAAAAAGAAGACCTTGTCTTATTTTCTTTTGACCCCCCCAAAAAACGGCTAGCGCTTCTTTTTGGAGGGTTCTAATTATTGACTCACCTTGCGGTAGTGGCACCGACAGCCCCACCCAGCAGGAGCCCACTGCTGGCCCACTTCTTCTGCTGTCACTTGTCACCACTTGCAGATATCGCCCTGGCCTCTGTTTTGGCTTTAGATGCCTGCTGGAAGGCATTTGAACCTGATCTATTATCAGATCTGGAGCTCTGTTATCGGCTACATATGCCTTCCGGAAAGCCCTCTGCCGCTGATAATAGATTGACTGCAGATGCTTTCTGGCAGGCATCTGAAGGCGAAACAGAGGCCAGGATGATGTGTGTGACTGGTGGCAAGCGGCCACAGAATAAGGTGAGGCAGATGTTGGGGTGTGTGAGGCCTGGTAAGTAGGGCATCTCCACCCCCCTCACCGCACCCCCTGAATCTCAGGGTGGGTGTGGTATTAATTAGGGCTAATTTTGTGGGTGGGGCTTAATTTGATCACATGTATTCAAAAACATGATAGGGCTTCTTTTCAAGGTGGGTCGTCTTTTTGGATAAACATGGTAGTATAGAGGAAGAAACCAGCTCTCTGGATGTTCATTTCCATCATCCTTGACCAATCAGAATCCCATGAGATCAAAAGAGTCATACTTTGCTATATCTGTGCTAGAAAGACATTTTAATAAAGAAGCAAGAATGATGACATGTCTGACCAAAGTGTTTAATGTACTGTATGTACAAGCTTTGCAGTATATATATTGCTGTCTACTGTGTTTACTTTTGGCTCCAAGATCTTTGATTTAACAGTTAAAATTCTAAGGAACGTGTAAACCTTTTAAAGGCTTTGTACAGTGTTTCCATAGGAATAAAGATACATATGTTTAAAAGCAGAGGCTATAACAATAAAAATTGCATTCCAAATTAGAATATAATCATCAATACTATAAATCATAGCAATAAATAAAACAAAATTATTGATACAGGACAGAATTTAAAGTCAATAGAGTTGGGATAACTGCATCACATATAAATAATTCAATTTTCCAGATAACAATGCTTTGAGAATATTTTACATATTTTTCCAGAGCTATCGCAAGTACCATTGTATGCTATCTTTTTTTATTATCTCAATGGAATTTTATCTTTGCTGTATATCAGATAATACCCTGCTTCCTAATTTAACAATGGAATATATTTAGTTCATATATTTTCATTAATAAATCAACCAACCCAATCAACCAACAA
Organism: Pituophis catenifer annectens; assembly: GCF_029215685.1. Taxonomy (NCBI): domain Eukaryota; kingdom Metazoa; phylum Chordata; class Lepidosauria; order Squamata; family Colubridae; genus Pituophis; species Pituophis catenifer. The sequence goes on from NW_027256881.1 coordinate 104,062,278, forward strand.
GTGGGAATCCTCTCTACAGCAGAATAACATGAATCTGAGGTGTTCGTATCTTTCCCATCAAGGGATAACAGAAAAATTTGTTGCAGTGCTAATACTGATTAGATTCTTCAAGTCCAACCTCATATTCAAACGTCTCAGGAGTTAAGCCTCAATTGAGATCACTTCTGAAATGGAGAATAATAGATTAATACATAGACAATATTACTTACTAGCCAAAGGAAGACATTTCTTGAAAATATTAACATTGCACTTCTCTGTTTTCTAACTTAACTTTTTGAGCTCTAAATTCAACTCTTTGTTGTTGTTGTTGTTGTTGTTGTTGTTAGTTGCAAAGTTGTGTCTGACCCATTGTGACCCCATGGACAATGTTCCTCCAGGCCTTCCTGTCCTCTACCATCCCCCGGAGACCATTTAAGCTCATGCTGATTGCTTCAGTGACTCCATCCAACCACCTCATTCTCTGCCATCCCCTTCTTCTTTTGCCATCAATCATTCCCAGCATTAGGCTCTTCTCCAGTGAGTCCTTCCTTCTCATTAAGTAGCCAAAGTATTTTAGTTTCATCTTCAGAATCTGGCCTTCTAAAGAGCAGTCAGGGTTGATCCCCCCTAGAACTGAGCAATTTGATCACCTTGCAGTCCAAGGGACTCACAGGAGTCTTCTCTGGCAAATTTACATATGGCTCAAAAGTTGTATTCCTTTCAGGAGCCCCCTGCCCCCTCCCCCCAAAAATTGATTTGGCTCTCTGCTTAGGTAACAGATATAAGCAAAGGTAAAAGACTGTAATCTAGACAAAAATGACTTGATTATTTTTGCAATGTAATTGCAGTAATTCTGTATATAGACCCACAATGTCAAAACAGCAGAAATGTAGTTGCAGAAGAAGAGGTAGAGTCTGGGAATGGAGTCAAGAGAGGAATCAGTTCAGAGTCATTATGTTTCCACCAGCAGTCCAAATCCATTCCCCCCCCTTGATTTCCATTGAGCTTTATCTAATGCCAATTTAGTGCTGACTGTTGTGTATAGGCATGAGCAATAAATCTTCTTAACTGGAACTTAACACGTGGTACTGATTCTTCACAGCTGACAGTAACATTCTACAGCATTAAAACTGGTGCCATCAATACAATTAATTTACACTGCTGTGCCTACCTACTAAATATTTAGTTAAACTAATTCAACTGTATCATTCATTACCAATTAAGTTTCATGTCTCTTCTAGGAATTGTTGTTTTTAGAAGGAGAATACACTTGTATATAAGTTTCATGTTTCATGTTTGTGCTTATGCTTCACAGTTTTCAAACAGCATCAGTCATTTGAAATTATCTAGAAAAATGTTAGAAAGACATTAATATGTTGTCAAGAAGGTTATACAGGCAAGAATTGGATCTAATCAGCTATATCAACATTCCCACCCACTTGTTGTTGACATGCTAGCATTATTCAGATTTTGAATGAAACAAACAGGGAAAGAATATTTCCAATTTACGTGTTCACAATATGCTAAAAATAAATGAGGTAAATTGTGTTGAAGTGATCTTCACCATTTTAAAAAAATCGCATATTTCAAGATTCTAATCAATCATTTGCTAACACTACTCAGTCAGATTCAAGGTATTACTATCTGTAAGCTCCTGAAAGGTTGGGTAGAGTGGGTGAGAAGGGGGGAGATTCTTTTAGGAAATGGTACAGACCAACAACACAAGGATATATTTTTTTTATCATCCTTGAGTTCCAGGGAGCCTTTTATTATATAAAATTTAACAAACTTGCTTATTGTTCTAACTTCTAATGTACCACTCACAATATTACTAAGCCTATTCTGTATTATCCTTAATAATGCTAACAATTATGTTTATTTTATTTATTAACTTTTGTCCCACTTTTATTATTTTCTATAAATAACTTGGGGTGACAAAATGACCTAATTCTCCTCTTTACTCCTATTTTCCCCACTACAACTGTGTGAGATTTAGATCATGCTTAAAGCGGGTCTAGTTTCCTGCTTTCTAGTCTGATGCCTTAACATCTAGACTTAACTGTTTGTATCTCATTATTAAACAAGCTATACAATTCTATTCTCTTTTGTGGTCTGAATTTACACCGAAGTCTTCAGCCACTGTTTAGTCACCTTCAACTTGGCTTCTGTTACTGTCAGCTTCTAAAGAAGAATTGTGGTGGCGCAGTGGTTAAAATGCAGTATTGCAGGCTAACTCACTGCTCACTCCAGGAGTTTGATTCGACTCAGCCTTCCATCCTTCCAAGGTTGGTAAAATGAGGAGCCAGAGTGTTGGGGGCCACAATATGACTCTGTAAACGGCTTACAGAGGGCTGTAAAGTGCTGTGAAGCGGTATATAAATCTAAGTGCTATTGCTATTCTAACTTGTTGCTGAAGCTTTCTGTCTGTGCCAAGGAAAGAAAAGGAAGATGATTTTCCAGCTGCTGGCTGACTGTAACTTCTCAGCTTTGCCGCTGGACTACTGAAGCTGCTCTGCTCTGCTTCCCTGTTCACTTTGTCTACTGCTGGTGAATTCTAAACTTGTTCCTCCTTTAACATCAGCTTGTCTTTTGAATTGATGGCTGTTCCCCTGGCTGCAAATTCTTTCTTTCTGCTCTCTGACATGGCACAATTCTTCCTTGAAACACACCTGCACATGTACACTCTGATTCTCTCAGCATTTTCTTTTTATAATTGGAAGCCAGATGTGGTCTTGTGTTCTTCAGTCTCAGTGGAGAAAACAAAGGGAAGCAAGAGTTCATGTTGGCCACCACAAGGTTTTTTTCCACTCTGTGTCCTGTAACTGAACATTATCATCTGTCAGGACCTAGGAAGTAGGCTTTCTGTGTCCTGGTGGGAACAGTATCCTCCCAGAGATCCATTTGCTTCCCATCTAGTAAAACTTCAAAAGAGTTGATTATTTTCTTAGGACTGGGGAAGGATGGTTGCTGAGTCCCTGTAGAATTTTTTTTTACTAGTATGTATGTTGTTTTCATTTGGAGTCATATGATCTGTATTCCTATTTCATTGTTGCCTGCTTCTAATATTATAAACTGCCCAGAATTATTTGGAGATAGACAATCTGTATATTATAACCATAAATCAGTCAGTCAGTCAGTCAGTCAGTCAGCCAATCAATCAATGATACGAGTCTGAAAACTCAGGATTAATTACCTAAAACAGTATAGCTACTTACATCCAGGCAATAAAATTTTTGGGAAACTCCTGCTTCATGTGTCCTGTTGTGAAATAAGCTTTGCCTGTTATGTAAGTGCAAACAATATCACAATGTCACTAGGCATGAACAAAAGCTGATTTCAATGATCCACCAGTTGTTCTTAATTTCTCCATCTTACCTACATTCATTCTTCCTCAGCCCATGGATTGAAGGAATGAATTTATTTATTTGTTAAATTTATATACTGCCCAGCCTGAATAATTCTGAGTAACTCAAAAATAAACTAAGACAATTACAATATAACCAATTAAAAGGAAGAATGAAAGATAAAATATGGCAAGAATGACAGAATGCATAGAAATGAAGGAAGGAAATGTATGAATAAATTGATATATTATTAACCATGTACTCAAACATCTTCTACTTTTTTTCATTGTGATTTTATAAAGACTTTTTTTATGCTCTGTCATCAGAATCATTCACAATTTTGCATAATTTTCCTCAGAAGTTATCTTTGTTACTTTCATTATCATCATCAAACCAGCTAGGTCTGTAGCATATACGCACATGCACCACACAGAGATACAGATACACACAATACATACAAACATTCATCTTTCTGAAAAATGGCATCCCACTTCAAGAACGGTACTATGCATATAAAGCAAATTAGATAAAAATAAGCAAAATAAGGTAGGAAAAATAGCCAGTATTAAAATGAAACAATGGCATATGTTTTGTGTCATTGATTCAGGTTAGTGTCCTACTTTCAATAAAAGAGTATGTTTGGTGTCTTAGGCTGTGCAGAGCTGCCAAATTAATAATGTGAGATTCAGACCAAATGTAATGGATCACTGCTTGTATCAGGCAAATTGCCAGTTTCTACATGTGTGTATCCATCCTGCTAATCAGTTTTTCAGTTCACTCTGAAGATGCTTACTAGTTTAATTATCATTTTGTGGCTGTACCAAGAAATAAAAAGGTAAGCCAGATGGTGGGTAAAATAAAGCTATATCATAATAAATGAAGATGATGTTTGTGAGAGAGAAAGCTATATGAAACTTGCTAAGGTGGATAAATGGAGTGAGTCTCAGTAAGATTTGTTTGCATCATTGGAGACAAATATTAAAGACTATGACAGAGAAGGATTCCCTAAACTCCTGTTCCCAGTGTCTGCCCCATTCATTCCCAGTGCAGGCATCATTACATCATCAATCAGAATAGAGCTGGAAGGGACCTTGGAGGTCTTCTAATCCAACCCCTTGCTCAAGCAGGAGACCCTAGACCATTTCAGACAAGTGTCTGTCCAGACTCTTCTTAAAAACCTGCAGTGATGAAGCACCCACAACTTCTGATGACAAGCTGTTCCACTGGTTAATTGTCCTCACAGTTAGGAAGTTTCTCCTTAATTCCAGATTGCTCCTCTCCTTGATTAGTTTTCATCCCTTGTTTCTTTTCCTGACCCTGCTGCATTGGAAAATAAGTTGACCCCCTCCTCTTTGTGGCAACTTCCCAAATACTGGAATACTGCTATCGTGTTCTCCCAGCCCATCTTTTCTCTAGACTAGCCAAACCCAAATCCTTTGTATTCAGAAAATATTTCTGAAAGGTGGTGGGGGGGGGAAACTGGTTTTAGTGAAGGATGAAAGGTTACAACTAACATTCAATAAACCCAAAAAATAATACTGTACATAGTTTTTACACTGGAGGAAAAAAAAGTAAACTAGGCAGCTATTTCTATCACTATGTGGAACAGTAGGATTTCAGGATGCATTATTGTTTTTAAATGTACTGCTGCAGGTCCATCTGTCTTTTATGCTAGCTGTTGACATTGCAATATGCAGACAAGAATACTATGACAATTTTCTAGGCAGTTTCTTGTAGATGGTCTGATTAAGTTTATGTGGTGGAAGTTTCATTTGCAAGAACATGTGTCAGGGCTCAATGTCAATAAAAAAGAGAAAGCCTTGTCAACTCTTTGTCTGTATTCATCTCACTTGTTTAAAATAGGAGACAAGCAAAAATGATGATGTCACCACCACACCGTTCTGAGTTGAAAAGGGTTTTGAGCTCATCATCTTCACAGTGTGGTATCTACTGCCTTCAATGTGGCTTGACTTTGTGTGCTTTTTAAATTTTCATGAAAGATCCTGAATTTCTGAGAGTGATTATTTTGGATTGAAAGACTCAAAGGAAAACAAACAATTCTTTGTTTTGTTGTTATTTTCAGAAACAATGGCACCAAAGAATTTTTTAAGATTTTGTGTCTATTTGGTGAATGTTACTTTTACTTGGAAATCTTTTTCAATACTCAGTGCTGCTCATTACATTTCTTGAACATCTTGTTGACTTTGGCATTAGGCAGTTGGAAATAAGAAATATTCCCATTCTAATCTGATGACCCTATAAATAGCTTCAACGTGGTTTTGCAGCACTTCTGCAGATAGCAGTGTGCCCTGTACAAATTAGAGTTCATTTCCTGTTCAGATCTTGTTTCTTGAATCAAGCAAATTGCACCATATCATCAATTTGACATTATTAAAAATATCTAATATCTAATCATTATTTTGATATGATTCTTCTAGAAATGTTACAAAGTAACTTGGACTGCACAAAACCCTTTCTCCTCCAAAGACATGCCATAAATCTCTCTGCCCATCCTGATCCCATTTTAAGCCCCTACTCTTTTTGCTCAGTTGCTCTCAAAATCTCACTTCAGTTAACATTCACCCCAGATTTGGCTGTCACATTCCACATGATACTTCTGATAGACTAGTCTGGCAAATATCCTTCAACTTCCACAAATGACTCAGTCATAGTCGATAAGCATCATGTATGTATCAGAGCCATGCCACCAGCATTTCTAGATACTAAACTAAATTTGAAATCAGAGAAACTGAGCAACAGTTCATCTGAATTTCTCCACAGAAAAGGAAAAAGAAATCTAGCCACATCCCAAAAGCAACACCCCCCCCCCCACTTTAATGATGAAAGTTGCTGTTGGAAGACAGAGCATAAGAATATTATCTTGAAATATTTCCTGCAATGAAAAAGAGGTTGGATTTCATGACATAAATAGTCTCTACCAACTCTACGTATCTAACAAATTCAATAGTTTGTATTAAAAAGTACAAAAAATACCATAGTATTAATCTGAACAGTTTTCCCTATTTGATGTCTGAGTGCTTAAAGAGCACTTAAATAGCTAAGGTTTTTTCCCCCCTCTCATAGCAGAAAAAAATGAGGATGATGGTGATATACATATGTATTATTTTTTATGGTGCTATTCTATTACAGTGGAAGCAACTTTTCACTATACACTGCAGGGCTTCCCAGTAAATGATGTAGGGTATGTCATCACTCTGTTAAACATCTAATTCCATAGTACTGTCTTATGCTTACAGATATTTACCCATGTAGTGCTATTATCTTCTAATTTTTCTCATCTTCTCATCTTTCTCATCTTTCCTACTATCTTCTCCTATTGATATCTTACAATTTAACACTTATTGTTTGTATGTTATGATTTATGATTTCATAACTTTGTTATTTGTATGTACACTAAGAGTTTATATACTGGAGTCAAATTCCTGGTGTGTCCAGGCCAATAAAGAATATTCTAACTTCCCACTGAATGTTACTTTCCAAGTGTTAACAATAGAACTAATTTTCAGCAATAGTAGTTGACAGGAAATTCTAACTCATACTTTGCCTGCATTAACAATGGGAGAAGCAGATTACCTTATGACCTGCCTGTGCACTTTCACTGTAGTATGATGAACTAGACCAACTTTTGATTTGTTCCATGAAGGATGTTACCTTTTCCAAGCAATTTATACAATAGATTTAACCAACCAACCAACCAGAGGGAAAAACATACATTCACTCCATTTAATCTTTGTTTTTTCTCAAGACAATGTTGCTGAGGGTTGTTCAAATGACTGAACCCTGATGAGAAGAGTATTCAGTCAAAAACAAAAAGCACTTTCACATTTGAAATGCTGACAGAAAAGTCACACTGGCTAACAGAACTGCTTTAAAATAGCTTGCAATATTCTCAATTTTTATAGCATAGAGAAAAATTGGTGTCATCAGTGAAAACAGGGAGGATTGATTGTCTTGCATACCAATGAAAATTCATAGCACCCCTCCAACTTTCCTAATGCCAAAGAAATTTACATGTAGCTCTGGCAATTATGACAATCAAATGTTAGTTTAAAATTGAAGATAAGTGTTAGCTATGGAGAGTAATTCAAACTTTCTTGTCCATTATCACATAACTGATCTTTTTAACAGAATACGCTTTTCAAAAAGAGAGAAAGTACTTAATTTTCAGTGACATAATAGTTGTTTCAATTTCTTCAATTGCTTGCAACCACTTTACACATTTTTTCTTTCTTTTTAAGAGATAGCTTCACCAATTGTAAAAGCTGTAACTGATAATACCTGTAATATATTAAAGGTTTAGAAGAGATCTTATGTGAAATATCCTGCCATTTTAAAAACCAGTTTAATATTTGAAAGGAACAATTTCCTTTAAAGTATTAAGGCACTTTGACAAAAAAAAAATCTCTCTATGTCTTCTTTATAATTGTTAGCATTATTTGTTCTAATCAAATGCATAATTTGATATCCATTGAATATCAAAGTTCAGTCATGTAAAGCAGCTGCTACATGGTGATTAGATTATTTGATAGACTCAAGTACTGTTTCACTCCCCCACAATCTACAAATACATGGATTGGGAATGACAATAGCTATAGAGAAGGCAATATATGGCTATGGTGCATTCCTCTTTCTGTCCATAGGGTATTTGGGTTTATATTTCAGGGTCATTATGTGTGATGAATGTTACTTCATGTTCTCATGTTACATCAGAATGCTGTAACATTCCGAAATGGAAAGAAGAGAGATGTATTATATAAAATTTCTTATACAGTGAATAAACTACCTGTTCAAACATTAACCTGATGGAGCAATCAAAGGGTGGGACAATATTGTGTATATGTACATTTGTTTTTCCCTTTTATGTATCTAACATGCTGCCTAGATTTTGATTCTTGCTTGAGCAGAGGGTTGGACTTCCAAGATCCCTTCCAACTTGGTTATTCTGTTATGCTGACTGATCCTAAAGCAATCTAGCTGCACCAAAATGTCACGTGTCATTCATTTCCATATCAAACAATTCTTCCTTTTAGAACCATTTTCAGACTGCCATCTGAAAAAAAAGTATGATACTTATTCACATAATTCAATATTTGCGGTGTGGGAAACAGAACAACAAAATAATAACATTTTAGACTGTCCTGTTGGGCAGGCTCAGTGTATACCATAAATATAGCACTAGCACTTACAGTAGATTTATATACAGCTACCTAGTACCTTACAGCATTCTCTGAGAGATTTATAGTGTCAGTATATTGCCCTCAACAATCTGAGTCCTCATTTTACCAACCTCAGAAGGATACCAATCCATCAGGATTGAACTCCAGGCTGTGGGCAGAATTAACCTGTAATACTGCATTTTAACTACTGTGCCATCAGAGCTAGTAGATTGTGTTACCTGAACAAGGTATGGTTAGTTAATAAATTAAAAAAAAAAAGACCTGTTTTTTTAGACATCTATCAGATACAGTGTGAAGATTTAAAAATTAAAATGTAAAATAATGGAAGATGTAAAATAGATTCATAAAAGCAAAAGTAGACTCCTACTTCATTTAATGGCTCTTCTAGATTCTCTTCCTATAAGAAGATATTAACATTTCATATGATGTGAACCAAATATTGACTAATCCATACCTGGTCTATCTAGCATTTTGTAATAATTAAAAAAAATGCTAGGAGGGAGCAACAAGCATGCTACCTGTCTCCAACTGTTTAAAAGCAGAAACATCTTTTTCAAAAAAATGTATGGCTGCTCTCTGCAACTGCTACATTATTCCAGGAAAAGATATGACTGCTGGTAGAAAAGCAGTAGGTAATAAGTTGTTGCCTTGTGCTAGTAAATGCTATGATAGTGCCTTGTACTTTGAAACACATTTTTGGAATTAAATCCAAAGCACCGCACAGCGCAAATTCAAGACAGTTGCAACTTTTATTTCAGTATTAGCCATCTTAAAATACAAACAAGGAAAACTACAGCGGTTCCAATAATGTCACTATATTTTTTAAGAGGTAAAAGCTAACCCTGAAAGTTAGGGTTGCTAATATTGTAAGACTACAGTACTAAAATATTTCAATAAACATTCTGAATTTTAATATTAAGACTATTTCCTTAGTCTAAAGGAGAGAAGCTCTGAAATTCACAAAAAGAATGTAAAAACAGATAAAAGATAACAAGATAAAATAAATGAATTCTGACTAAGTTGACCTGTGCTCAGTACTCTTAACTATCTGCAAATTGTAATTGTAGCTGGGAAAAATTTGGCTATGGCTATATGTGACAAATCCAAGGGAGAAAATGAAGAAGACATTTCTATTTAAGAATAGTTGTACTGGATGAGATAAGGACCGTAGGCCACTCTCTTCGTGAACAAAAGATAATTGATATCACAATCTGATGTCTGCCTGAGGTTATATATTTGAACCCCATAGCTACCAAGGTATACAATAAAATTATTTTATTATTCTATGGCTTGTAGGGGACTGTTGTATTCATGAAAAAAAGAAAAGAAACTCTGAAGGATAAACACTTGTATAGAACATACTAATATGAACCACGCTGCAGTTTCCATGGTAACTTGCTCAAACTAATGAAGGCCTCTGGAATATCATGTTCAGAACAGTAGTGTGAAGTGTCAGTGGATAATTTAGAAATAAAATTTAAAGTCATATGAAGTTAGGTTTGGAGATCTAAATGCTACACTTGGAAAAAGTGGATAGATCAAAATTACGATTACTCATTTTTCAGAGCTAATTGGTAGATTTTTTTTTTTTATTAAGTGGAGAATGATTTGGAATGCTTTTTTCTTTCATTGGTGTCAGTTTTGAACCTCTGGTTACAGAGAGTAAGATTTTGTGGCAAAAATCTCAGCTATAATAATAGTGTATTTTTGATTTTTACTTTATCCCTAAAGCTCTGAGTTTGTTCTGGAGGGGGAGGATTACAGTTATACAACAAATGCATGCTGTAAACATTAAAAATGTCCATGGCAAATTGGGCATCAGAATAAATCAACACTCAAAGTGTTTTTATGTATAACAACTGACACTTTTTGAGACATTTAGTCTAGATTCCTCGTGCTTATATGAGGATGATATTGGCAAAGGGCAAAATGACAAAATGTGTGTGATGACATAATAGCACAAATGTTGTGACTTATGTACTGGATGTCGTGACACAAATATGTCACCATCGCTTATTTGTATTATTATATCATCATGTGTGTGCCTTCATTTTGGTTTGCTATAGATGCTGCTGTTCAGAACCATAACTGTCATGAACAGTTTGTTATCTTCCAAGTAAAGCAAACAGAAAATAAGAAAACAATACAAATACCCTGAAGTGGAAGGCTACAAACCCTTACGCTTGCATCCTGCTTGCCAAACAACAAGCTCCCAGCTCAGACAGTTGAATCAATATTTTTTGAAGGAGAAAAGCTCATTTTAGAATGTACCAAAATAATAATAATCATCTCAGCCCCCTCCCTTTACAGGTAGAAGAACTTTTATTCAGTTGAAACTGGAGTCAAAATTCTGAGGGAAAATAAGAACCTAGAAGTATGAGAAAGTAAGTGAGAAAGTGAGATCTTAAGATTGCCATTCCACCTTTGATTAACCTTTGATAATGTTATCAGGACAGCAAATAGAGGTGAGTTTTCTCCACACTGTATGTGTGGATTTTCAAAAAGCCTTTGACAAAGTTTCTCATCAAAGAGTTTCTAAGTAACGTTAGCAGGCTTAGTTTTTAAATAAATTTATAGGTTAAAAAAATAAAATAAAAACATGGAAAAATTGAATAATTTCCTCTATGAGGAAAAAAAAGAAAGAAATATATTCCTTCAAAAGCTTGTTTTGAGACAACTTAAGGATAAGCAACGAACTGTCCAGAGCTGAGAAGCAAAAGTAATTGTGAAAAGCTCCATTACAATTGTCTTTAAACTAGGAAAACTGTCAGCAAATAGCAAATATGGGTTTGGTTTAAGTATAAAAAGTGATTCATGTTGAGAGAAGACGTTCTAACTTCACATATGAAGATCTGAGTTGTTCTGTAACTAATCAGGAATGAGAGAGCTGGAAGTCATAACAGATAGCTTGGTGAAAGGCTTGACTCACTTGTGGCAGTTGTGACAAAAGGCTGATTTTATGCTACAAATTGTTACAAAAGGGACAGAAAACTGTCAACACTGCAATAATACTATATACATCTATAGTATGTCTACATATAATACCTAGAATATTTGGGACTCTTTAGTTAGAAAAATGGCTGCTGAAGGGTAGGGAGGTAGAATGACCTGAACTGACTACGTATATAAAGTAACAAACAACAACAACAGCAATAAAAAAGCAGAAATAATGCTTTTTCTTCTCTTAGAACTCTAAGAGCAGAGATCATTCACTGAAGTTGAGTGAAAAAAGAATCTGAATAGAAATATTGCAGAATTAACCTATGGAATTCTTTGCCCCAAGACATATGGTGCCAGCTAACAGGACTTTAAAGGAGAATTTAATAAATGCATTGAAGAGAGGTCTATCAAAGACTTGAACATTTGAGCTGACATCCAGATAGAGGGCAGTCTGCCTCCAAAAACCAACTATAGAGGGAAAATGGCATGACAGTAGAATGTATTCATGCTAACTGGACCTTGGTCTGATCCAGCAGCAGTACTGTTTATGTTCTGAGTAATGCTTAAACCACTTCCCTTGATCAGGGCACATTTAGGGCTATATTTACCTTCACTACCTTATTGCTTTTGGCAGAAAAGAAAAACATTGATTTCAGACATGAAAGATATCTGATTAAAAATCAGTGAACATAATCTAATTATACAGAACATTTTATAATTAGCAAATTACACTCATTCTGCATGTTGCCTGCTTTATTAATTATGGTGAGTGATTTGGGAGAAAATTTAGCTTGAATGATGCGTTCAAGAGCAATCTCATAATGGAAGTCAGTGTTAATGCCAGCAAAACAGGAAGCGAATGAAGCCAAGTAGACTTCTGGAGAAGGACAATATATTTTGTCCCAGAACTTTTATTTATTTGGTGAAACCTGGCATTTTCTACTAATATTGTCTTTGTATTTGAGGTTTTTTTTTCAAAAAATTCTTTGACTGACCCTTGTAAAGACAGTTATTAAAATGCTTTTGTAAACATAAGGCTTTATTTTTGGTCATTGCTATATTTCTCTTATTTGCAGACATGATCATTTCTTGAGACCCAATCATAATTTCTTGAAGGGAATATGAATTTTATGTATCTATAAACAATATATTTGGTAAATTCTTAGCATGATCTTGTTTCAAAAATGAAATATTTAGCAACATTTTGGGGATTCTATGGACTAAACAAAAATAGGAAAATGAAACTAAAGGAAAATATTCTTTTCTTAACAGTTATTTAGAACTGAGATCCAAAAAGAATGAAAATGTGCCATTGTGTGAAAGTGTTCAGAGTAAAGGAAGGAAACGTTAAACTAAATCTAAAGGATGCCCATGTCAAATGCCTTACAATAATCTAGGCATGAAATTACCCAGTGATCTGTTTTCTTGGTTGTGAAATTCTTAACTTTCTATTGCTAAATGCTACGTTATCTTATCGTACTATTTTATAAGGCTGCACAAATCATCTGATGAGAACCTGATGAGAAGTCAAACTATTGTCAGCAAATCAAAGTTTTGTTGTGGTTCTTCTGCCCTGAAGATCTGACTCTCCAGTCAAGTAAGCCTTTAGTTTATATGAAGAGCATCTCAGCAAAAGATTTGCAGAAACCTACTTTATCTCTTTGGATATCACATAATGACATTCCAATTATGGTGGCCTATGGTAATGCTGCTTATTGTATAATGTCTAAAAATTTCTATACAAACTGGAATAAAAAAACCACTTATTAGTCCATAGAAAGTCCATAGTTTTCTTTGAAGTTTTCTTGTGCCATTGCCAATCCAAAAGCTAGAACTCAAGATGTTTCCTGACTATATAACTGAAGTCCTTTTGTTTGCTTTGACTATTATGTATATCTAGAGGACTGAAGAATACACAACATCTAGTTATTTTGTGCTTGCTAATTCTATGCAGGAATAAAGAAAAAGTTGAAGGAGAGTTGGAGGAAAGTTGAAGGAGAAAGCTCTTATGATTATGTGGTTGTTACTGATTCAATGTGCATACAAAAGAAAAGAAGAATTTATTCTTTTTTCAAGCACTTTGTCATCTATGTAAATTCTAGCACATTCATTATTCTTTTCCCATAGCCTGAAGGAATAAAGCTGGGGTGGCTGACTTCATTTGGGAAAAGTAACTTCAGCCAAGCAGAAATGCTTCCCATCCCCACTACCTCAAGCCTCAATTCAGCTCATGCTTTTTCTCTAAAAATGTACAGGCCCAGAAATGTGAGAGGAGATGGGCCCATTGATTCATTCATTTCTCTACTTGCTCAGTTTACTAAAAGCATCCACTCAGGTGTTCCAGTTATGTGGCTAATTGAGTCACACTCTAGCATTTCCAGGAACATAAGTTACAGTTATCACAGACAGAACACAATACATAGAAAAAACTACAGAATTACTACATCCCTATACAACGCCCCTATTCATACGGACATGATGGCTCAGTGGCTAAGATATTGAGCTTGTCGATCGAAAGGTTGGCAGTTCAGCAGTTCGAATCCCTAGTGCTGTGTAATGGGGTTAGCTCCAGTTACTTGTTCCAGCTTCCTGCCAACATAGCAGTTCGAAAGCACATAAAAAATCAAGTAGAAAAATAGGGACCACATTTGGTGGGAAGATAACAGCGTTCTGTGCACCTTTGGCATTTAGTCATGCTAGCCACATGACCACAGAGACGTCTTCAGAAAGTGCTGACTCTTTAGCTTTGAAAAGGAGATGAGCACCGCCCCCTAGAGTTGGGAACGACTAGCACATATGTGCAAGGGGAACCTTTAGCTTTACCTTTATACAACACCAGTTCAGTACAGAAACTAGACACTCGATCAACAACCTAACACACACACACACAAAAAAAAGATCAAATCACAAAAGAAGAACAGTGGCAACTAAAAAGCAGTAGACCTATCTTCAATGGATGCCCAAAAATAGACAAGCCCAACATATCTCTTTGCTCAATTGTATTAAACAGACAACATAGCCAAAAAAGTTACAAAAAGAGAGGAGCAAATATTCCATCAACTCCCTACTACAATGCCTCTAGTAAATAGGAGGAGGAGGAGGAAGAGAAAGAGGAAGAGGAAGAAATTATATTTTCAGTCAATGTCACAACACTTTTTTATTCATAGATCTGGAATTAGGAAAAGAATCCATGATAATAGTACTGTACAACACATCCAACCTAGCCAAACACATCAAGAGAAAAACATCCACAATCATACCTGAAAGGAAACAAAGATACCAGAATACATCACTTTCAGCAACCAATACCCAGGTAAGCAGAGATCAACAAAATAAACAAATAAGCAAAAAACAATACCATAGTCAAAGAGCTACCAAGGACAAAACCATACCCCCACCAATACTGGCAAGGTAAACTACTGTGTATAAACAGTGAGCAAAGCCACATTCACTAGTGCTGATGGCATAACCTAATTGGGTAATGAAAGATCTGTACGTCAACAAACAAGCTCAGAGAGCACCGAGACCTCCACAATTCAACCCTCAGCTACACATATTTTCTTCGATTAATGTTTTATGCTTCTGAAATTGCTCTTTTGTACTCCTGTGTCTGTGATGCTTTAATTTGGGCTGCATAGCCTAAATGACCCTTTCCAAAAATATGATTCTTTAAAAAATATAATTGGGAGATTCTTTTTTCACAAGTGATGGCTATATTGTAAGAAGGCTGTACGGTTTCATTAATCTAGTTTGAAGAAAATTATTCCAGCAAGTGTCTACAGTACAGGTTAATCTGAAAATCATTTACAGTTTATACTGAATGACCATTAGTCTTTCAGGGCTGTTGTGTTTCATGCTTGTGTTTACCAGATGTAATCCTTAATCTATAAATTATTGAGCTCAGTAATCAGTGGAGCTCTTTAATGGTCATTACCTTCAATTTTATAATTGCCCTCACTCTCTATCCAAAATACAATCACCTGTGAACTTACACATTATACCAGCTATTTCTCAGCCATTATTCGCACTGAATTTCTAGCAGAGAATTCTCATCTGGGGTTAACACTGCTGGAGACATATAAAACTGCCCAGTTGTTTCATTCAATTAACTGAATATGAAAATAGCCTTTTTTTTTAATATATTTGAATAATTCAAGAAGCTGTGATTTGTTCAGCTTAACAGGTGCCAAAAAAGAGAGCACTGCATGTTTTCCATTAATAATTTCATCATGTGAATAAGGTGAATAAGTGAAGAGGAACTAAAAAAGGTTGCCACTTCCCAAATGCAATCAACAGAGAAAATGTTGAGATCATAAGAAGAGGTAGTTCCACAGTGGTGCAGTGGCCTAGAGGTGGAGCTCTCACCTCAAAATCAGGAGGTTGTGAATTTGATCCTAGGTAGAGGCAGATATTTCTCTCTCTAACCACAATGAGAATTTATCTGCTGAATAAAACTCTGCATTGGCAACAGGAAGGGCGTCCGGCCAGTAAACACTCAGGTCCATTCAGTTGCTTAGATTCCACTCCGCAAAGGATTATGGGGTCATTAAAAGAAGATAGGAAGAGATAGTTCCACTATATACATACCTCTATACATATTGTGGTCATCACAATACAAGGAGGATTCTGAGGAATTGGAAAGAATGCAGAGAGTACTGAAGAAGATGTGGAGAGGCTTGGAACTTATAAAGTATTGTTAAAGAACTGGAGAATACTAAGGGGAGACAATAATAGCATTCTTTTTTTGGACTTCTGCCTGACGTCGTGGCAAGATCAGACATGGAGAGCAGGTCTCTGCACTCCCATGCTGAGTTCTCCCCATTGGTGGGCTCCAAAAGAAGCTAAAGCCACCTTGGAGGGGCCGTGAAGCAAAGAGGGATGCCCTGCAAGGTCTTGGAGAGTCACAGCTCTCCTGCCTGACCTGGGGCTTATTTCTCTCTTGCCATGATGAGAAGAGACAGCCTAAGATGACTGCCACGAAGCTGGGACAGCCGACAACCATCTAAACTTTGAGCTGGAGTGGACTTTGGTGAACAGTGTGGAACTGGGTGAGAGGATTTTTTTTTTAACCCAAAAGTTAACCTCAAAAGAGAAATCTAGGATTTACTCAGAACTATCTGTTAAAGCGGCAATCAAACACTTTGAGAAAACTACCAGACTGCAAGGAAAGGATTAAAGAGAGAAAAAAAAATCTTTAAAAATGCAGGAAATTGGACTTTCAAATTGGGAAGACATAACATTGGGAAGGCAATTTAAAATGCTGGAATTATGGATTTAAAAAATTAACACTGTTTCTATAATTGAATTACAATTTAAAATAATTAAAACCAGACTTCTGGTAACAATATTGAAAATTAACCTGAGAGTGCCACCTGCTGATGAAAGGAAAATATATAAGCCTGGGAATACCCATTTAAAGGACTGTGAAAATATTGATTGAACTATATACATTTACCCTTTGACCAATGGAGATTTAAATGTGAGAACAAGGAAGACAGTTAATTAAAGTGACCCCTGAATGTTATATGACTGAATCTATAAAGGTGACTTAAAGAGGCTTGGATAACTCTCTGGACTATGTAAATGGAACTGACCAACTTCTTATGGAACATAAAGAACTGTGATTAGTGTATATTTTGAAGAGTAACGTCAGGTTTGAACAAATGGTTCTTGGGCTATTGGCCAAAAGTGGAATTTATTAAAACAAGATAAGATGCAACATAAGGATGAAATGAGTGGAACTTTGAACGAGATGGACTGGATGTTTTAAAGCATAAAGGATATTATACAGTAAGAACATAAGGTGATTATGGAATTAATGGATGGCATAGATCAAAAATTGGAAAATATTATACAAAGGACAATGACTAATGATCACGATGCCCAGGAAAGGAAAGAACTAGCAGAAGGAATAGAGGGAAAAACAGAATTGATGAATCAATGAAAAGAAGATAACAAGGTGTCATCAATAAAAATACCATATATACTCGAGTATAAGCCTACCCAAATATAAGCTGAGGCACTTAATTTTACCACAAAAAACTGGGAAAACTTATTGACTCAAGTATAAGCCTAGGGTGGGAAATGCAGCAGCTACTGGTAAATTTCAAAATAAAAATAGATACCAATAAAATTACATTAATTGAGGCATCAGTAGGTTAAATGTTTTTGAATATTTATTTCAAAGAAAAACAGTAAACTAGCTCTGTAAGTGGAAAAGAGGGTCAACAAAAACAATATGGTATCAACAATAACTTTAAAAGTACAACCTTTAAAACCTTTAAAATAATTCAACAACAATTTAATCTGATACATTGGGTTAAGTGATATAGGGCTTAATTTCAGGCAAGTTCAAGCCTCTGTTAAGAGATACCTGCATTCTCACTCTCCCTTCCTTTTTCTTTTCTCTCTCTCTCTCTCTCTCTCTCTCTCTCTCTCTCTCTCTCTTTCTCCCTCCCTTTCTCCCTTTCTGTGAAGAACCCCAGAAGGTCTTTGATAGGAGGAAGAAAAGCCAGACGTTTTGAAACGTTTTGTAGCTTAGCCTGAGCAAGGATAGCTAGTGCAGGCAGTTACAATAAGCTCTCAACTCAAGCTCAGTGCACGAGGGGATCCCCAAACAGTGAGGATGAAGTGTGAGTAAAAGAGTTTACCTTTCCCTTCCTCCCCACCCTCTCTCTTTCTTTCTCCCTCCCTTTCTCCTTCTCATCTGGCATTCTTAGAGCCCCACTATTGATTAGCTTAGCCTGAGCAAGGATAGCTAGCAGCCAGCCTATTACAAAAAGCTCTCAACTCAAGCCCAGTGCATGCGGGGATCTCCCTAAACAGTGAGGATTTCTTTGTTACTTTCTCCCTTGAAGCCCCCCCCTCCCGCAGCCCGTTTTTGTTTCCAGGGGACTGCAGGGAGCCATGCTAGGCACCCATTCCCTATGGGGGAATGCTAGGCAACCCCCCCCCCCAAGCCTCCCTGCAGCCCCTGGAAGCCAGAACGGGTTGGAGGAAAAAAGGCATTTTTTCCTCACTCGAGTATAAGCTGAGGGGGGGGGGCATTTTTCAGCATAAAAAATGTGCTGAAAAACTCGGTTTATACTCGAGTATATATGGTAATAATGTTTGATGAATCAAACCAGGGGGAAAACATTCCAAGAGATCTGAAAAAGAGAATGGGAGGAGCAGGAAGATACTTTGGGAAGGGAGGCAGTGGTCCGGGCTGATAATTTCAAAGCTAGACAGTGGAAGAGGGTAGGGATGGGAGAAACACTTAGATTGACTAGGCAGGATGTAGTCACAGTTACAGAAAGAGATAAAGATTTAAGAGAAGAATATGGGAGGCAAGTTAAAAGAAGAATAAGAATATTGATGCAGGCTAGAAGGCGGATAGGAAAAAGAAGAAAGAAAAATCTTTTTTTTTTCAAATTTGATTTATATGCTGCCCTTCTCCAGAGACTCAGGGTGGCTTACAATGTGCTCAGCAATAGCCTTCATCCTTTTGTATATTTATACAAAGTCAGCTTATTTCCCCCACAACTGGGTCCTCAATTTACCTACCTTAGAAAGGATGGAAGGCTGAGTCAACCTTGAGCCTTGGCGAGATTCGAACCTGCAGTAATTGCAGGCAGCTGGTCTTAATAACCAGCTTAATAACAGGGTGCCTTAGATCACTGTACTACCAAGGCTTTTTTTTATAATGGTGGCATGAGGAGAAATTAGAACAGAGATAGGAATGTGTTCTGTAAGAGATTGAGGGATTATTTGTACATATATCTTTATATGATAAAACAAAAGTAATAATAAAATGGGAAAATTAGAGATTGAATGATGGTATTATTAAGTAGGCTTAAATAACATTGTGATTGGTAAACGCTGAGCAACTAAATAATGAAAAGAACATATTTTAATCTAAGCATGTGTATTAATACTAGAACCATATAGATTGGATGAAAGCAAAGAATATGAATAGAGTTATTTTGTATGTTTAAATAATATTGTAATCGGCATTAGAATAGTATATTGAAACATTGAATAATGAAACAATGAAGGATAGTATTTTAATATAAATAGATTTGAAGAGGGAAATATGGGAAATATGAATAAGAACTAAGTATTAAAAAGGGGGAAATTAGAGATTGAATAATGGTATTATTGTGTATGTTTAAGTAATATTATGATTTGCAGTGGAATAATAAAGTGAAATAATGAGTAATAAAATGATGAAAGAACATATTTTAATATAAACAGGTGTATTAATAGTGGAATCATATTGATTGGACGATTGCAAAGAATATGAATAGAATTAATTTGTATGTTTAAATAATATTGTGATTGTTATTAGAATTATATATTTGAATATTGAACAATGAAATAATGAAGGATAGTATTGTAATACAAAGGGAACATCTTTTTAATATAATGGTGAAATGAATAAAAGTTAGAATAAAGACAGAAATAAGAGAGAGAGGAAATATTAGCATACACATTTTCATAGTGATTTGATGCTTTTGTTGAGTCAGTTTTTGGCCTCAATAAGCTTTCTCTCTAAATTATCATCCATATAATTTTACCGTGTAGTTTGAGCACTCATTCAGAGAAGGCTAAAACAAATGTTGGTTAGTTTAAAAGCAGCATATAGCTCAGATGTACCCAATTTCATTATATTCATACATGATGAGATCTGAACAGATGAGTTCCTGTTTAAGAAGAGTTCTGTCCTTTATATCCTATACCCTACAAATTTGTGGATGAGATTTTCATTACTACTCAGTACTATTCATCTCTATCAATGAAACTCGCAGTCCTATTTAATTTTAGATGAAGTGTTGTTAGTTCTAAGACATCCAGTCTTCAGAATAAATGTCTGTGCTAGACATTATCATTTTTACAGATACTTCCATTTAGCACTTTAGATTATACATTGACTACAAATGCCATGGACATAGTTGATTCTTATTAATTAGGAATTACTGGATTTGTTTTAAAGAAATGGCAAAATATCCCACTGGACGCCCTCAGCCTAGTGATAGTGAATATACTGCTTTAATATTGCATTAAGAATATTAAGAAAATATGTTTGGGGGAAACTCTATGAACATAATCTCTTCCCAGGACAAATTTCCCAAGCGTCTTCCCTCTCTCAGTGCCTGGATGGGAAGCAATGGGTTGAACTAAACTCTGGCAAGACCGAGCGGCTCTGGGTTTGGGGTTCATTGGCTCAGGGAGAATTGCCATCTTTGGTCTTGGATGGGGTGGCACTACCCCAAACAGACCCTGTGTGTAATCTGGGAGTTCTCCTGGACTCACGACTCCTGCTCGAATAGCAGGTGATAATCGCAGCCAGGAGGCCCTTCACGCAACTGCGAGTTGTGCACCAGTTATGCCCTTTCCTGGACTGGCAATCCCTACTAACAGTCATTCATTCCTTAGTCACTTCCTGTCTTGACTATTGCAACACGCTCTACATTGGGCTGCTCTTGAAGAGCATCCAGAAACTCTAGTTGGTGCAAAATACAGCGGTCCACATGGTTTTGTGCAAACCCGGTGTGCACTTATATAATCTCTCCTGCGGGAGCTGCATTGGCTGCTGATTTGCTTCCAGGTGCAATTCAAGGTGCTGGTTGTCACTTAAAGCCCTTCATGGCTTGGGACTAGGTTATCTGAGGGACTGTCTCTTGCCGGTCACATCTACCCGACCCATTAGAGTGTGGAGGCAGGGAATGCTGTGGGTCCCAACCCTGAGGGAGATATATCTGGTGGGACCCAGAAGAAGGGCCTTCTCCGTGGTGGCTCCCCTCTCTCTGGAACATCATTCCCCCAGAGGTTAGAACAGCCCCCACCCTAATTCTCTTCCGGAAGGTGCTGAAGACCTGGTTCTGCCAGTGGCCTGGGGAACCCAGAGTGGGATGGAGCCCATTAAATGGTTCATGTGATTGGCTGTCACTGGGACGCAGGTGAGGGTCAGGGGTGATTTTATTAATTTATTTGATTTTTTATGAGTTTTACTGGTTTTTTAAATGTGGTTTTTTTATATTCTGTAAGCTGCCTTGAGTCGCCATGGGCAAAAAGGTGGCAATATAAATCTAATAAATAATAAACAAACAAACAAACAAACAAATAAGAACAAATGTATCAGGCCAGTTCTGAAGTTCAAATATTTTGGACTTAGATCTAGAAAAGAAAATAGTCTTATCAATACTTCTTTTGCCTCCTTTATGTCTTATCCTTTAAGGAAGGAGAGGGCAATAAAGGGCCAAGAGAACAATGGAAGAAAGAGAAGAGCCACAATGGAAGTGTTTAGAATATACACATGTCTTCTTTATGACATGTTGCCTATGATCTAACTATTTGTGTATAGGATATATACAGTAGTTAGAATAGAACAGAACAGAACAGAACAGAATAGAAATCTTTATTGGCCAAGTGTCATTGGACACACAAGGAATTTGTTTTGGTGCATACTCTCGATGTACATAAAAGAAAAAATATATTTGTCAAGAATCATAAGGTACAATACTTAATGATAGTCATAGGGAAACAGTCAATATAAATCTTAAGGATACCAGCAACAAGGTTACAGTCATACAGTCATAAGTGGGAGGAGATGGGTGATAAGAAAGATGAGAAGATTAATAGTAATAGTAATAGACCAACAACACCTGCATTTTGCTGTAATAGCCAGAAAACTGTTAGCCATCACTATCTCATTATAAACTCTTGCATATTATGCTTTTCACTTCTACCAGCAATCTAGACTTTTCCTATCTTTTCTACATTTCTGGACAGATTCTTTATCTAGACTGCAACTGCCAATCTAATGAAAATAGAACCGATTACTTTTATAAATAATTTGTATAATGCGTTGCTTGCATGTTGTAAAATATTCACCTGTGACTTTTGCGAAGTATAGGTATGATGAATAAGCAATATAATGCAGAACAGTGCCTTTTAAATTTAGTACATAGTGAATTAGTCCACCTGCTTGTGAATGTTTTTGTCCCTTGAAAATACTTCATTAAAAGACATGTTCTATGTCCTTCATGATAAATGTTCTTTCACTTCTTACATGTTATGAGTGATAAAAAGCCCAGAGTAAATCAGTTCATGTATTAAAATTTAGGAGCCCACTTTAGTTTCATTTGTAGGCTAACAGTTCACATCTCATTTGCTTTGGAAAAATCAAAACATACGGAGGTGACAAGCTAACAGTGAGTAATCAATTGCAGCCTTAGAATCTATCTAAGTGTTTGGACCGTCGTTTCCAACACATTTTGATGGAATACTTAATGAATTAATTTTTAATTTTTCTCATATGCACATCAATCATCAATTTACTCTTTCTAAACTAGCCACATGAACTATTGCCCCAAATTACAAAAAATAGTAGTGGGTCAAGCCAACATTCAAACAGTGCTTTAGAAAATGAGTCAAAACAGATATCCATTATAGACCAATTGGACAAGATGTGGGTGGATTTTCCATTTTCAAACAATGGCATTGATGGTTATTTGCAAAGTCATTTATTACAGCATGGCATAACTTGGCTAGTTTCGGGAAAATATTTTCAGCTTTAGAAGTAATGAGCTTCTGTGTAAATGCTATTTACCAAAAAGATGATGTGCAAACAAATCTGTCTATCTATCTATCTATCTATCTATCTATCTATCTATCTATCTATCCCTTCTGGGATAGCTAAAGGATATAATAGTTAGATTGTTAAGAACAATTACTTACAACCAAGAAATCCCAAAAGGGTTTGGCCAGCTGTATTATTTTAATCTAGTCACATATTTCTTACTCACATTTCATATCTGTTGCAAAAAATAAAGTTGTAGATCACATTATGACATGACTACTTTGGAAAAAACTATAAGAAGCTACAAAAACAGTTTGGATATATTATGTACCAAAGTATTAGTACAAAGTTGTATTATCAAATAGTAAAGACATTTCCTTCAAAAGTAATAGGAATTCTAGCTATGAAGCCTTGAAATTATATATAAAAAATCTTGCTTTTAGATTATTTTATCCAATTATAATAATGTAATTTGCAATAACAATTTTCAACAAATCATATATACATGACTTGTATGACTGCAAGTACTAAGTTAGCATAATGATGAGACATGGTATATAGATATGATACTGGTCAGTTTGACTCTTTTTACATATTACATGCTTGGCAGCACCATATAGTATACAACATTTTACAAGCCATTAGCTATTTAAAGAACCTATGAAATAATCAGGATATCTTTGTAAAAAAGCAGCCCATGGCTTATGAAGGATCAGTGACATTTGTACGTAAAAACAGATTTTTTTTTCCTGGTATTTAAACAGAGATTGATATCTCCTTACCCCTATTCACAAGAAGATGTCACATCGAGTTACACATTCTGTTATTCAAATATGGCTTTTAAACATGATTTATATATAGTTAGCTTAGCTGGAGAACCCAACCCATTTCAGCATAGTCAGTAAAACAAATCATGGCTTAGGAAATATGTGAACTAAACTGAAATTTACATTAGATGATCAGAATCTCCTCCTCCTTTTCTCTTCTTCTGTTTTTTTTTTTTTCCTTCCTCTTCCTTCCTCATCTGGAATGCGGTATTTAGAATGATTAACTGCTTTCTTTGTATTGGAAGTTTCAAAATAAAATACAAATATAAAATGCTGTTCTTTCAAACAGGTAGAATATTTAGTGATGTTTGCTTTAGGAACCACTTTAAACAAAAACAATAATCCTGACTGACATTTGTCCTCCTCTGCCCAGGACAAAAATTAAAATTATTTGAAGACAATTCTACAAACAGTTTTGAAAAAGGTTTTCCACACATGAATTTGTAAATGCAAAAACATACATCACTCTACAGTATTCCAGTATTTGAGAGGCTGCCACAAAGAAGAGGGGGTCAAATTATTCTCCAAAGCACCAGAGGACAGAACAAGAAACAATGGTTGGAAACTAATCAAGGACAGAAGGAACCTGGAATTAAGGAGAAACTTCCTAACTGTGAGGACAATTAACCAGTGGAACAGCTTGCCTGCAGAAATCATGGGCGATCAATCACTAGATGTTTTTAAGAAGAGACTAGACAGGTACTTATCTGAAATGGTATAGGTTCTCCTGCTTGAGCAGGGGGCTGGACTAGAAGACCTCCAAGGTCCTTTGCAGCTCATTCTATTCTATTCTAAGGAGCTTTAAGGCGAACTGAATAATCAGTTGTGCAAATTTTACCAGGTATGCTCATTTGATTATGTTTTTAAAAACCTGCACAATTCTGTTATTTATAGCCTATTTAAAAGTCAGAAGCAATCTTTCTTTAACCCAGGTGTTGAAATTTCTTTACATGCAAAATGTTTCATTACTAATTTTTTCTCTCACTCTCTTTTCTTCTCTCCTCTCCCCTCTCCCTCTTTTCCCTTTTCGTTTTCTAGAAGTGATTAGTGATTGCCTCTCCTCCTTCTTAGTACTGAGAAAGTATGACTGGCCCAAGGTCACCCAGCTGGCTTTGGGCTTAATGTGGGACTAGAACTCATATTCTCCCACTTTCTACCCTGATGTCTTCACCGCTACACCAAACTGGCTTGCATTACTATACGTTCTGAACTAAAAATGTAAAAATATGTAAAAAAAAAAAAGAGAGAGAGAGAGAGAGAGAGAGAGAGAAATAGTGAGCAGTAGGTCTGCTCTAATCTTTCTTTAATTAGATGCAGATAACAATATAATGCTTCCCGTGTCATTAGCAGCCTTCCATTTGAATAACTGCCATTTAAATAACAAACATATAATCAAGCAGGTGTTTATTTTCTTAATACTGCTAGTAAAAAGCCATACAACCAAAGGACAACCCTCACACTTTGAACATTTAACATCTTAAATTATTCCTCTGTGTGCTTCTATAGTTTGTGCTAATCATCTTGTTCACTCCCCGACTTCTCTCTGTATTATGTCTGCCAAGAACTACACCAGTAAAAGTGATAGGACACTTCCTCCTGCACATCCAGAATGGCACTTCATAGTTTCAACCAAAAGAACTGGCAATGGTAGAAGTTAGCAGACTTCTGTCTGCAAATTCTGATACCTACTATTTATGGCTCAGCGGTTAAAAACACTTGTCAGGCTGAAAAGCTGACAGCCCAGTTTGAGACCTGAGTGCTGCACAATGGGGTGAGCTCCCATTACTTGCCCCAGCTCCTGCCCACCTAGCGGTTTGAAAGCATGCAAATGCGAATAGATAAATACCTGCTGCTTTGGTGGGAAAGTAACAAAGCGTTCTGTGCATCTTTGACATATAGCCATGCTGGCCACATGGCCACAGAAAATGTCTTTGGACAATGCTGGCTCCCTCAGTTAAGAAATGGAGATGAGTACCATGCCCTAGAGTTGGACATGACTGGACAGGGAAATCTTTACCTTTTTATTGTTTATGCAGAGGGGCAACAGGGTTATAAATAAGCAGTTTAATGTAAAAATGCACTCTGCACTCAGAATATGGAAAGTTGCTTTAGAAAGGAATGAGCAACATTTGGAAATATTTCTGGGTAAGATGCTTTTTTCTTAAAACGTATCTGATTGATAGGGAAAATACAAAGCAGCTGTGAATGATTTTCCAAATGTTACCATTCTGTTCTCCAGTTGCTCTCTATCAATTGTGCATTCTAACTGTATTGTTACAGCTATCTTTGACAGTGCTCCTAATGAAAGGGCCTTTCTTAAAGAAGCTGAGCATGTCACTTTCTGGAAATTAATTTGAAAAACTTTGTGATAGCTCCTCATTCATCTTTTTTGGGGAGGGGGGCGCGGGAGGGTGGCTTTAGAAGTTGTGATGAAAGATGCAGTGCTAATGAGAAGCTTAAACCAGTCCTCTGACTTGCCGAACAACAACTGTCAAAACCCACTCATATCATTGTAAATAACTCTTAGGTGTGCAGGACTGAAGAAACTACCTTGCCTTGATTTCATCAGCACTGTATAAACAATCCTTGAAATGTTTCAATGAAAGCATGCATTGGTCATCTCATCCTCTTGCTATTAATCTGGGGGGGGGGAATTATATTTATAGCACTCGGTGCTTTTAACACTTGAGGAACAAAGGAAATCATTACAAAGCAATGATCAAATGTGTGAGAGAAAGAGAAAGCATATGTGCGTACCGTGTGTGATTGCATGAGAGAGAGAGAGAGAGATTTGAATGCGGGAGAGAGAATTTAGAAGAAATTTAGAAGAAATTCCTGTCTTTTTTTTTTTTTTTTAATTAGCAAAAAGCAAATTGAATGGCTTTCTTTATTGATTCCAACCCAAGTTTTGTAATATGGAAATATTTTTCCATCCACAAAAGCTTTACTTATAGAATACTGGCTACCTACTGAACATTTAAAGTTATATCGACTTTGTGGCTAATTTGAAATACCAGTTCCACTTTCTTCCAGATTTAAAGTCCTAAGAAAAACAGAAACAGCATGGTGAGGAAATTCAGATCCAGACAGTCCTAATGACAGAACTCCCTCCTGCTGTTTTCAAAGTAAGTCTGAACATAAGAAGTCGAAATTAAATGAAAATCTGTTTTAATGCTAATTCACCACTCTGGCCCTGAACATGCAAAATTAATTGGACTAAGCTATGCAGATTTTGAACTATGGAAATTTTATGGAGTAAAGTTTTATTTCTCACTACTTCTGATTTATTCTTTTACGCTGGCTTTTCTGCTTAAATGCTACTAAGGCAGTTCACATAAATAAATAAAACAAGAAACTATAACATCTTGATTTTGTTCAAAACAAAACAAAAAATTAAAGTAATTTAAGAGGCTAGTTTTAAAGATAGTAAGTAATATGGCTACATTTTAAAAAGTTTGCAGACTCATTTTAAATATTATTAATTTGTTTCTTTTCTTCTTGTCAGATGTAAATGCCTTATTCTCTAATGTGTAAATAGTATATGAACGGGGTATCAGGGGTTAATTTATTCTTCACTTCTTAATGTATTCATAATTCACCACTCCCATATCTAGCTCCACCCATTGTATATATAAGGAGCTGTATGCACCCATTTTCCTTGCTTCTATCTGTGAATATTCAGTGAATATAGAATGCCTAATGTAAATAAAAGGAGAAATATTTAAACCTTTAACTCTTACTAAATTTATTGAGTCTGATCCTGAAAATATTGCAACAATCTGGTAGCAGAGGATGGTTAATTGACTCAATAAAAAATTTAAAAATGTCTAAGAGAGATAGGCCCAACACCAGGGCATACAGCAAAGAAATGGAAACGGACCAAGAAATAATCGACGAATCCACAAACGCGATTTCAAGAGAATCCGAAGAATATACCACTGAAGACGAAGAAATAATAGATGAAAATGATGATCGGGAGGAAATCGAAATAGAAAACAACGAACTCAGGTCAGAGATATTAAAACTATTAAAGAGCCAGAAGAATGATGAAAGCCTCATCGCGAACCTCCAAGATATGCTGAAGAACAGCGGAGCAGCGAGAGAGAAGCACATCACTAATGAAAAACCAAAAGACCCAAAAATAGTGAGTGATATGACTGCAGAAAAAAATACTGTGAAGAAGAAAAACGGTGATCCCGCGCGAAATTTTGAATGGCAGCCATCTTGGTTTCAACAGACCTCCAGGGTGAGCGAAGCAGAGCCAATCAGAAAACTCAATTCAAAATTTCTGGCGCGAAAAACATTATCAGACAACGAAAACGAAAAAGAAGATTCAAACACCTCAGAAAAATCAGAATCGGAAAGTGAAGGTGATTCAACAAATAATCAGATAAAATCAGCAATGAAAACGCTTTTTGCTGCATTTGGGCCAAAACTAAAAATTAACAAAAATATATTATCTTCATTTATAGAAGATAAATTTGTAATAAAGGTAGCTAACCAAGAAAAGGTTCAAGTATTAGGTAGAGGGAATGTAACCTTACCTGGCCTAGGAAAAATAGAGGGGGTATTACTAATACCTGAAATACCTCATAACATACTAAGTGCCATAAAACTAAGCAGGGATTCTGATATCAACATTGTTTTTTCAAAAGGAAAAGCGACTTTGGAGAAAAATAAAATAGATATAGGCACTGTGATGATTAAAGGAGGCCTACCTTATCTAATAACAAAGGAAAAATGGTTGCACAACATTGATTCAAATATGGAAGATTGTATTGAAGTAGATGATGAAAACATTAGCAACAGTGACAATGATGAATGTAAAATATCTCATGATCACAAAGATGCACATAATGAAAAAAAAACCAAAAATAGGTAAGCCAATTCATGATGAGTGTGCTCACATCTTACATAGGAAGTTAGGACATGCCAGTTTTCCTGTAGTACAAAAAATGACTGAACACGCAGAAGGTGTTAAAATAAAAAATTGTGAAAACTATTTGGAATGCTCAGTATGTAAATCTACAAAACTAAAAACTAGCCCCAGGCCAAGAAAATCTACTAGGTCAACCAACAAAATTTTTGATTTAGTACACATGGACTTAGTTGGTCCACTAACTCCATCAATCACTTATAGAAAACGTTACTTCTTGACCATAGTGGACGATTATAGTCGCTATGGATTTGTTTATACATTAAAACACAAAGATGAAACCTTTCAGAAATTTAAAGAATTTTATAAACGCATAGAGACACAACACAATATCAAAATAAAACAAATCATGACAGATAGGGGATGTGAATTCATGTCTAAAGAATTCTCCCAATGGTTGAAGGACAAAGGAATGTTACATTACACATCTAGTCCATTTTCTGCGTTTCAGAATGGAATTGTAGAGAGGAAGAACTCAACATTACAAACCATGATTAGATGCACATTGGAAGATGCTGGCTTAAGCAAACAATTCTGGTCAGAAGCCCTACATTATTCCAATTACACACAGAATAGAACCTGGTCCAGCATTGTAAATAAGACACCATATGAAGTGATGTATAATAGGAAACCAAAATCGGCACACATGCACATATTTGGAGTCACTGCAGACGTACACATACCTAAGCAATTAAGAAGAAAGGGAGAAAACGTGTCCAGAAGACTCAGATTTATGGGATATGAGACAGGCACTAAAGGGTACAGATTCATTGATAATAATAACAAATTTATAGTTTCCAGAACAGCTGTGTTCCATGAGCAGGCCAACTGGTCTAAAATACATCTTAATGAAATATTTCCAAGTAACAACAAAGATACAAAATCTCAAGAGAAAGGGACTATAGAAAAGCAAAATATCAACAAACATAGAAACAAAACCAAAACATGGACAAATAGCCAACACAAAATAAAGACAGATACACTAACAAAAAAGGAAGCAAGATATTTGCATGATAATAATAGTAAACCTGAAAAAACAATTAGAAACACCAGAAATCAGATGCCAAATAAATACAAAGATTACATAATGCATATGGATGGTGAGTCAACTACACCTAATACATATGAGGAAGTGTTAAAACTTCCTCGTAAAGAAAAAGAAAAATGGGAATTAGCAATGAAAAAGGAGATGGAAAGTTTACAAGGATTAAACGTATTTACACCTGCAATTGCACCAAAAGATAAAACAATTATTGGTACTAGATGGATATATAAAATTAAAAACTTAGAGGGAGGCAATACCCTATACAAAGCTAGACTAGTTGCACAAGGTTATGCACAGAAATATCCGGAGGACTATACTGACACATATTCCCCCACAGTAAGAACTGAGAGTGTCAAAACAGCTCTAGTAGTAGCATCAGCACTCAATCTTGATGTATTCCAATATGACATACAGACTGCATATCTACACGCAAAACTAGATAAGGAAATATATGTAAGAGCACCTCACAGTCAATACACAAACAAGAATGAGACTTGGTTGTTAAACAAGAGTTTATACGGGTTAAAACAATCTGGTAAACGATGGTATGATTGTTTAGTAAAAGTACTTAAAACTATGGACTTCAATGCCACCACCGCTGATAATTGTTTCTTTGTCAAAAAGGGTGATGATTACATAGAGTTTGTATTGATCTATGTGGATGACATTTTATACATAGGGAAACATAAAGAGAGAAGAGAAACATTTGTAACTAAGCTAAATGAACATTTCTCATTGAAATCTTTAGGCAAAGTAAATAAGTATCTTGGTGTTCAAATTAATAAGACTAAAAGAGGATTCAAACTTACTCAGAGAGATAAGATCATAGAGCTCTTAAACAAATGCAATCTAAGTGATGCCAAACCTTGTGATACTCCTATGCAGACTGACTTTCTAAGAAATGCTGATGAATCATCCCCTGAATTCAAAGATAACACGTTTTATAGATCAGTCATAGGTTCACTTCTTTATATCTCTAATTGGACAAGACCTGATATCGCTTTACCCCTCAATTTATTATCCAGACATGTCAGCAAGCCAACAATGTACCACTGGGAAGCTGTTAAAAGAATATTAAGATATCTGAAAAATACATTAGACTTTTGTTTAATGTTAGAACCTAACAATAATAAAGAACCAAAGCTCACATGTTACGCAGATGCGGATTGGGCTGGAGACACCTCATGTAGAAAAAGTACATCTGGTTATATATTCCTCTTAAATGACTGTCCAGTTTACTGGTACACTGGTAAACAAGAATTAGTGGCCACTTCAACGACAGAAGCAGAATATGTTTGTTTATCTAAAGCTGCAAATAACCTTGTATGGTTTAATGATTTAATTTCAGATGTTTGGAAAAAACCTGCTTTACCTTTTGTTATGCATGAAGACAATAAAGCAGCTATTGAAATATCTAGATCTGACGCCATTGGGCAAAGGTCCAGACACATAGATATAAAATTTAAACATGTGAGACAATTATCTCAGGATGGATTTATTAAAGCAGTGCATTGTGAAACTTCAGAACAATTAGCTGACATATTGACAAAGCCTTTACCTTCTAAGCAGCATAAATACTTGACTTCTAAGTTATATGTTTTGTACTGTCCTGAATCTGAATGTAATTGGTGTAGCATAACGAATCGGCATTTAGAGGGGGATTTGTCAGATGTAAATGCCTTATTCTCTAATGTGTAAATAGTATATGAACGGGGTATCAGGGGTTAATTTATTCTTCACTTCTTAATGTATTCATAATTCACCACTCCCATATCTAGCTCCACCCATTGTATATATAAGGAGCTGTATGCACCCATTTTCCTTGCTTCTATCTGTGAATATTCAGTGAATATAGAATGCCTAATGTAAATAAAAGGAGAAATATTTAAACCTTTAACTCTTACTAAATTTATTGAGTCTGATCCTGAAAATATTGCAACACTTCTTTTTTTTTTTCATAGATGCACTAAAGAGCCCCCAGATGTAAGATTCTAAATTGCTCAGGTGTACACCACATGGACAAGAGTAAAAAAAGTTTCAGAGAATAGAACTTTGGCTATTTCTAACAATCATTTTCTTTTTTATTAATATAGATGGCTTCCTAGTAACTTCCCCCCCCCCAGAGTAAAATTATATTACAGAGAAAAATTACTTACCTTTTTCATAAGGCCACCACTACAAGATTCATAGTTTATGAATCTTGCTCACCTTTCGCCGTGCCCTCAAAACGTTTTTATTCCAATAAGTCGGACTGGCCTAATTTTTTAACTTTTTAATTTTAAAATTTTAAAATGGGGTTTTTATTTGAATAGCTGGGCCAAATTATTTAATATGCTTTTAAATCATTTTAAATTTTATTTTTGTGTGCTTTTACTTTTGGCTGTACACCGCCCTGAGTCCTTCGG
The DNA here is from genome assembly GCF_029215685.1 of Pituophis catenifer annectens. Taxonomy (NCBI): domain Eukaryota; kingdom Metazoa; phylum Chordata; class Lepidosauria; order Squamata; family Colubridae; genus Pituophis; species Pituophis catenifer. The sequence goes on from NW_027256881.1 coordinate 104,094,515, forward strand.
GAGAAGGGCGGTATATAAATTGGAATAATAAATAAATAAATAAATAATTTATTCCAGCTTTAATACCCAGTCTTGGGGGGAGAAATTCAGTTCTAGACAATCCATGTTGGGCCTATCTGATTGTCTTTCTTCCAGAATTTTCTTACTCCCGAAGATCTCCCAACTACAGGTAGTTCTCGACTTACGACTACAATTGAGCCCCGAATTTATGTTGCTAAGTGAGAAATTGGTTAAGTGAGTTTTGCCCCATTTTATGACTTTTCCTGCCACATTTGTTAAGTGAATCACTGCAGTTGTTAAGTTAGTCACACGGTTGTTAACTGAATCTGGCTTCTCCATTGATTTTGCTTGACAAAAGTTTGCAAAAGGGGATCACGTGACCCTGGGACACTGCAACTGTCATAAATATGATCCAATTGTCAAGCATCTGAATGTAAATCATGTGACCATGGGGATGCTGCAACGGTCATAAGTGTGAAAAATGGTCACAAGTCACTTCTTTCAGTGCCATTGTAACTTTGAACAGTCACTAAATGAAGTGCTGTAAATCAAGGATTACCTGTATTTATAAGGAGTCATAAACTCCTTAAAGGGCATTTTAAAATCCTATATATTGTTTGTTTTGGGGTCATGCATAGTTACATATAGTTCCTGAATTCAAAGACCTGTCCCGTCATCATCGTCCCCACCGGAAAAAAAAGAAAAGAAAAAGAAAAGAAAAAAGGGGGAAAAAAGAAAAGAAAAGAAAAAAAGAAAAAGAAAAGAAAAGGGACTCAATTAGCTCTTATCTAATTCACTTTCAAAAAGCCTATTTCCAAGAATTCAAATAACGGAGTGGCTCTAAAGGGCAATTTTTATCTTCCTTCCTAGGACATTAATACGAAAAAGATTTGAACAAGCAAGAATATTTTTACGCCTGATTAGAAAAACAATAACCATACAAGATATATAGACAATACCAAAGGAACAAGAATTCGCTACCAGAAACTTCTCTCTGAAGTTTGCTTCTGAGATTCTATACAACATTCTGAATCCTCTCCTTAAAGAGACTATGCATTTCAAAAGCAGGGTTGATTTAATAAATCCATTCTCATTCCTTCCTTACAAAAGCACCCACAACAATGGCGGTTTCTGTAAAAGTTCTCTGTACAAAGTTTCTCTTATTCTCTTCCTGGCCACTGGCTGAATCTCACCTCCTTAAAGAGACCTCCTATATCCTGAGGTTTGAATCAACCCAATTCTTTCAGCCTTCATTGACACCCCATTCCCCAATTCACTGGATTATTTCTTTGTCAGGTCAAACTTTTGTTTGCTTACTTATCTTATTCCAAGTGTAGAAGTAGAAAAACAAAAAAGTACAAATGCAAACATCATGGCAAAGAAATAGGAAAAGAAATTATAAACAAAAGTAAAGAAACTAAAACAGAAAAAATAAAAAACACAATCTTCTATCAAGTGTTAAGCAAAATATAAAATGTACAGGTTTACAGGAAAATGTGACTTATAAAGTCTTACAATATCAGGAAATCCATGCCAAAGTGAAACATATCACTTTACCATTAATAGAAAACATAGATTCTTCAAAAATCTATAAAATTACCCAAGTCCTGAATCCAGTCATAAATATCATAAATCTCAAAATAATTGTTTAGGTGCTTCCCCACACCTGATATACCCAAAGTTCCTGATTTGTGTGTGTGTGTGTGTGTGTGTGTGTGTGTGTGATTAATTTAAAAATATATAAACAGAAAAATAAGAAACAGTAGGGGCTATGAGTTAAAATTAATTTCATAAATATTGGGGCCATGTACTGTATAGAATAACAAAATAAGATCTATGGTAAAATTTTGCATAGTCTAATATACTAGAAATAGAGAGGATATTAAACAATAACACAGATATATGGATATAGCCTTTATCTTAATAAACCAAGTCTTAAATTGTTTAGACTAAAAAAAGAGAGCAGAAGGAGAAAAGTAATGTTGTATTGTTTATATTTCTTCTACTCCTCTATATATTAGGTAAATCGCCTAGCATTTTAAATGCTAGAAATGCAAATGTAGCAACTTGTATCTTACTGTAGAATCTTTATCTAACAGAAATATCAAACATAAAAATGACCTGAATGGCTGAGGGTTTTGATTAATATCAAGTGTACAGTAGTGGCATGCTGCAAAACACAGAAATCAAGTCTTATACTTGCTTAACCACTGGTCACTAAAAAATTACAAAGTTCTTGGAAAGGGTGCGTTACAGTATGTGAATTAATTCTGATTGTTGCAAAATGTCACCCCCCCACACACACACACATACACACACACATTCAGTCACGTGATCACAATCTGGGTTCTTGGCAGCCTGCTTCTACGTAAGACTACTTGCCAAGTATCCCTCGATCATGGGATGAAAATATCTACAGACCCCTCACAACCTGGACATAAATTGTTTCAACTTCTACCCTCAAAAAGACGCTATAGAGCACTGCATACAGAACAACTAGATACAAGGACAGTTTTTTCACTCTGCTTAACAACTAATTCCCACAACACTGTCAAATAATTTACTAAGGTTGTATTACTATTATTCTTCTCTTCCTTACTAGTATCTATCTCTTCCCATTTATTACTATAACCATGTGCTTGTATCTTTCAATTTATATTGTTTTTACTTGTTTCCTAGTACGATTTGATAGCTTATTAGTAACCTTGACTATTACTAAGTGTTGTACCTTTTTATTCTTGAAGAATGTATTTTATTCTCCTTATGTACACTGAGAGCAAAGACAAATTCCTTGTGTGTCCAATCACACTTGGCCAATAAAGAATTCTATATCTGCTGGCTTTCCTAGAAAATCATTGAAAACCCATCAGGTAAAATTGCAAACTGCTACTGCCTGCTGATAGGACTCCATTTTGTCTCTGGTGACAGGATGAAAGACAACCCTGCTGTTTCATTCCTGCTTAGATCTCACCAACTGAAACTCAAGCATGCAAAGAACTCCAAGCCATTCCACAAGCACAGAGACTGACTCTGTTTAATGACTCCCTGAGATCAACAACCACAAGGGGGAATGTTGGGATCACAATAATTGAGCGAAACAGTCGTATGGGTATCTTGCTCAACAACCACTTTGCTCAATGACAAAGACTCTGTCCCAAGTGAGGATTATCTATATATGACAGCTCTGAGGATTTAACCTACCTGCAGCTTTTTCCTTCTGCCCTGTAATCATAGCCATTCTTATCCCATGGTTGAGTTTGGAATGCATCTGCTTTGATTTTACAGTGTTTTCTGCTCTATGTAGAACCAGCTTGAACTTCACCAGCTTCAGTTGCTGCACATATATAAAGAGAGTGAGGACAAATAACATTTTTCTCTGCCATCTTTGGCACCAGATAAGTGTCAAATATGGATCTCCTATCATGTAAAGCAGGGGTGTCAAACTCATGTCATAATGGCAGCATCACAGGACGTAATGGAACTTTCCCCTCTTCGCTAAACCAGGTGTGGGCATGGCCAGAATGTGATACATCCGGCCTGTGGGCTGGGAGTTTGACAGCCCTGATGTAAAGCAATAGAAAAAAAATTGACATTATCGTAGAATGAGTTAGGTATTTCAAAAAGTAGTTCCTCTCCTCTCCTCTCCTCTCCTCTCCTCTCCTGTCCTCCTCTCCTCTCCTCTCCTCTCTTTTCTTTTCCATACATTTAATTTGGCCTGCCCTTTGGATTTCTATAATAAGGATTTTAGTTAACTGAATTCTTGCCTTCTTATTTTAACTGAACATTTTAAGATTATACAAACACAGCACAACACACACACACAAGAATCAGGTAAAAATAAATATACAGAGAATATTACAATAAATATAAATATTACAGAGAGTAATATTTTCCCCTATGTACATAGCCTACTTCCATGTTTTCTTCACTTCGTTTTTTTTTTAATGACAGCATCTTTAACTGATACATCCATAAACTAAAAATCCAGTGATATGCATTTTTATATCTCAATATATTTAATGGAATTTACTCCCAAATATTGTTTGTTTAGAAAGCCACCTTATTAACAAATTACACAGTATTTAAATTGGAAATAAATCTTCCTTTGAAGAAAGAAATAATATTGAATATTCAGTTAGTTAAGAGCCTTGGTGGTGCAGCGGACTAAAGTGCTGTTAAGTAGCACTTAGCTGCCAGCTGCCTGCAATTACTGCGAGTTCAAATCTCACCAGGCTCAAGGTTGACTCAGCCTTCCATCCTTCCGAGGTAGGTAAAATGAGGACCCAGATTGTGGGGGCAATAAGCTGACTTTGTATAAAAAAGGCCAAAAGCCCTACTAAGCAGGTATATACAAAAGTATGAAGGCTATTGCTTAATGCATTGTAAGCCGCCCTGAGTCTCCGGAGAAGGGCGGCATATAAATCAAACCAATAAATAAACAATAAATAAATACTTAGTTACAAAAATATCTGCCCAGTAATTAAGAAAACCTAGAATTTTCCTAAGGGAAATAGCAAAGTATATAATTATTTATGACTGAATGGCTGAATATTATAAGTATTATAGATATGTCTCCCAACTTTTAGAGTAAAATGAATGTGTCTAGTCCACTTTCTACATGGTAACTCTGCAGAAAAAGTTTAATGTCTCTCTGCAGTCACTTCTCCAGGCTAATCATACCAACTCTTCATCTTTTTTTGTTTGTTTTTTTCAGACAGTTTATCATCTTTGTTGTTTCCTCTGGGCATGCTCTGATTTATCAATGTTGTTTCTAAACTGCAGTGTCCAGTATGAAATATGACATTCTCTATAATATGACCAGTGCAGAAGAGACTTTTCATTTGGTGATGAAAAGACTGAAAGACAGATGGTAGTAACCCTATCTACAAAAGGTATTCCATAGGTAGAATGGCTCAGAGTTATCTAATATAACTTGTTGGAGTAGGGCTTTAAAGTTTAGTTTAAAGTTGAAGTCCTTTTGGTAAGCGGGCTCCAGGTTATTTGGTTCTATGGGTTGAATCTATCATTTAGCAAGTAAGTGGTTGATCACCTGATATTATGGTATTTTTATTATTATTTTTTTTTACAGAAAATAAATTTTATCACGCATGGATAATTTCCTAATATTGTTATGCCTTTCAAAAAAGCATAGCCTCAAAATTACAGTGAGATACAATCAGCTCAGGCGCAACCAAAACATCCTTCCCTCTCTACCTTCCTATATGTTTTAAAGAGTGAAAATAAAACAGGAATGATTCTATTTAGTTCAGCCTGTAGCTCCCATGTTATGAGAATTTAAAGATGCAACTCAGGGAGTCCCCACATCTTTACCAAGCCCTGGAGGTCAAGGTAATCTAGTATGCTGTTCAACACAATCTGGACCACTCAGACTGAGCACTCTCTCCTGGTGTCACTGTACTAATTTAATGCCTATTGCTGACTCTGATCCAAAGGGAAGAACAATCAGAAAGCTATTGCCACCGGGGTGACCCAGAACAGGTCTGCCTGAATTACTGTCTGAGTTCAAATGATGGTGAACTGCAGTCTGGCTGACAGTGAGAACTAAACTTGAATGGAATTTCCTCTCCGCCATTCAAAATTCTCCCATGAAAGTTTGGCGCTTAAAGAATGTTTTCTAAAGAATCTCCAGTAACACTATCATTTACTTATGTAAATATTCTTATTACATCTAAATGAGCATGAAATTCTGAATAGTTTGAAATAAAGTTTGCTGGGAAATGATGAGCTGAAATGAGACCAACAAAATACAAAGTGGGCTATTTAATGAGGCACAGCAAACAGTGGAAACCTTTCTTGAACAAGTCCAAGTCCAATATAAAAGCTTTTCTTTAAATGTCAGTATGTTCTCCCTAATTCATCAGCTTCTCTGATTTGAAGTTGTGATAGAAAGCCCAACATTTTTTTTAAATTTAATGTATTGTGGGCAACAATTTTAAATCACCCATTCTTCATCTAATCTGCTGGGAATTCCTGACTGAGCAGAACTAAGAAAATAATTCATTACTAATAAAATATTTAGAAGTATCTGCTTCAACTGAAAAAAAAATCTGTCATATTTCAGATACACAAAAGAAGATGATTATGTAAGAATCTATATACAAATGTTGTGTATATGTGTGTGTGCATGCATGCAGGCACACACATGTACATGCATATGCTCTACATACTTTTCTAAAATTTTATTTATAAATTACTTTTTGTACTTGTTTTCATACATTTTAATTGTCAGAATAATGAAAGGGAAAAAAGAAAGAAAGAAATTTGGTATAGAATGGAATAACAGTTTAGGATTTCAGAGATAATCATTTTCTCCCAAGCAATGGCAATTGACTAAGTTAATCATTATGTCACGACTAGAGTTAAACAAGTACCATTCTTCATCAAATGGCATGATAGGCAAAAAGTAGATCCAAGACATACTAGTTATTTTCTAGGTGATGTACTGTACAGACTTTCTGATTCCTATGTTTCTAACAGTAGCCACAATTAAATGTTTTCTTTATAGGTTGTAGAAGAGTCTGAAAGTAAAATGAGAAGCATATTTTGAATTTGAGATCTCAAAGTTGTAAACTTTGTGACCCTTGTCACTAATTTCATGGACTAAGCATGATTCTATAAAATTTTCAAAAAAGTGCTCCCTTCACTAAATTCTCAAATGATGCATCCCCTTGTTTAGATCAGCTTTGCGGAGGAATAAGAACTGTTGGGTTAAAAAAGGAAAATCTTGTTCCTTTCTTGTATCTTATTGTGCAATTCCAATAATCAGAGCAGCCTCTCAGATTATATGAACCACCGCATTGAGGACTGAAGAATTGTTTCTTCATTTTAATAAGAAGAATGCATTTTTTTCTATGGTGCTGGGTATTTTACTCAGGCTTATTATTAATGTGCTTAGGGCAACAATTTTTAACCTTTTACAGACCATTAGAGATTCACAGAGAACCACTGAGTAATCCATGATAATCTTCCTACATTAATGAGCCAAAATTCACTCTTTACTTCAGTCATGTTTTTCTGCAAGTACCCTCAGTTAGCTAGTGAGAGCTGCTACTTGGGCACTCCATTATTTGGAGTGGCTGCTGTCTCAACTTGGATTCCCTGGATATGACACATGATAAATATCTCCAAAATGGAGATGGAAATGGAGACTCATTTGCCTCTAGCACTTTGGCATTCAGAGATTTCTACTGAAGATCATACCTGACCAGCAGATGTATGAAATGTTATTATTGCAAGAGGTAAGTAAAATAATTCAAGTGATACAAAAATAACTTTGAATTAATTTTTAGTATAAAAGCCTTTAAGAGTGGAGAGCATAGGGAGGCATAAAATATAAATACAACTATAGTTATTCTTCATTGACTATGAAGAATATGAAGTGTGAAGTATGAATAACAATGTAAGGGATGGAGTGTTTAATTGTGTGACTATACAATAGTCCCTGACTGTAGAAAATTTCGTTTACAGTAATGTTATTCCTTAATTCTATTTATTATTTATTTTGCACATGGCGTAGAACATTATAGTGAAAAACAAAATTATTTTGAAACTTGCCGATCCTTGGTTTATAACCCTTTTCCTTATCAGTCTGTAGCATAATAATTTCTGATATCCTAAACTCTTTTATTATTACTGCGACATGTCAATTTGGCATGTTAGTTGACAGAAAGAGGCCATTTTAATTCATTTTCTTTATCTCCATTGGCAAGTTTAACATTTATTCTTCAAACCCATTATTTCAAAGAAAAAAATAAGAAGAAGAAAAATCTGTAATCCTATATGCTCATATTTTAGAGTAAGTAATGTTGAACTCAATAAACTCATCAGTACAAAAAGAAAATACCAAGAAAAATAAAAATCCTAGCTCAGTGATGGCTAGCCTTTTTGCCATCATGTGCAAGGAGTGGGGGGCGGGGGTCGCACACGTGCATGCCCATACCAATAATTCAATGTGCCCTGCCCTCGCGCATGCATGCGCAACCCCCACCCCCGCTCCTGGCACATGATGGCACATGAGTCTGGGGAGAGCGAAAATGGCCTTCCCCACTCCTCTGGAGGCCCGTTTGCCAGAAATGGCCCATTTGCCAACTTCCAGTGGGACTGGAAGGCCTGTTTTTTGCTGTCCCCAGGCTCCAGAGCCTCTCTAGGAATCTGGGAAGGGCAAAAACGGCCTTCCCCACCTCCTGAGGCCCTCCGGAGGCAGGAAACAGCCTGTTTACCTACTTCTGATAGGCCCAGAAGGCTGAAAATCAGCTGGCGCATGCCAGAGCTGAGCTCACATGCCCACCAATATGGCTACATGTGCCACCTGTGGCACGCATGCCATAGGTTCGCCATCACAGTCCTAGCATATTAAGATGGTCCGATCTTCTTTCATAATAATAATATTCAACAGAGAAAGTATCAAAATCTGACTGTTGTTCTTTGGCATGAGTGTAAATTACTTACTTCTCTCCTGCTTTCAATTCCAACCCTATCTCTCCCTCTCCTTCAGCTGTTTTGGCATCAACCAGCTTTCTTGCTGATCTGAAAGCAACCAGATTACAAAACCTGGGCTCTACCTACTGTACTCAATTGGGTAAGGATATAACCTGGCCACCTTTTCAAGTACAAACCTTTAAAATAAATATGGGGGTATTAACCAATGGGATTGTCCCCTTTCTGAATGGTGTTACAGTATGTAGTCTGTTGTACCATCTCATGTTTAACTCTATTGAATCTCATATATATTTTTTTGCCAAAACGATTAAAGATGATAGAAAACCACTGTTATTAGTATTTACCTCTTGATTAAAGAGTGAGCTAATCAGAAGTCGCCAAAAATGTTTCACTTTTCTTGATTGGCAGAGTGATTTCAAAGAAATGACATTTAGATACTTGTGACATAATTCAATTGAATTAGGTTCCTGCACCTGCTAATATGAATGTGAACTATTTCTGCATTATGATGTGCATTTACATTATAATACGAATACAAAATGACTAGTTGCTCTAAGCAATGACTTTATCATTAACAGCCACACATTTTCACTACTAGTATTAGGAATAGTCATAGGTTCTTTTTTGAAGTAACAGGGTTCTGCCCTGGTGAAATTCAAATTATTTCTTTAAAATATTTTAGACTACCAAAAATAAATAAAAATTTAGTATGTAAACATAGGTTATAATGTGGTAATAATGCATTAGACAAAGCAAAAAAAAAAAAAACTTGCCTGAATAGAAATTAAATTTTAGGAATTTTTTTAAATCAATTTTTTTATTTTTTTATATATAAAAATTCCATTTTCAAATTAAACAATATCTTGTCTAGGTACAAATAATTTCCGTAAATAGTAATCAGAATATTTGCAACAGTGTTCATTACATTAATATTGATTTTATAATAATAGTATTAATGATATTTGCTTATCCATTTGAACATACCTTCTTCATATCATTGATTCTTTCCTTATAGGATTTTTAGGATTTTTAAATGTCTTTCCAGAGCTAAAAAAAATTCCTGTAGGGTTAACATACCGGCCAATGAAAAATTGTGTTTGTGTAATGAGAACAAAATTGTGACTAGCTAGCATAATGAAACATATATATGGTACATTACATACGTTTTAATTTTTTTCTTTTTACCACCCCATAATCTCTTAATTTGGGGTAGAGTTGGGGCAAGTGGAAGGAGCTGAGCATTTATTGGTGGATGCCCTTCCTGATGCCTATGCTGAGTTCACAGCAGATATTTTCTCTTTGTGCCCTGAAAGAGAAAGATCAGCCACTACCTAGGACTGAATTCTCAACCTTCTAGTGGGAGGTGACCGTCTTCACCACTAGGCTACCATTCCACTCATTACATACATTACAATATATTGTATATATTCTGGTGCAATGTGTTTATCCTAAGTACATCTGTCATGTCCCCATTGGAGTTCGGGTCTGAGGAGGAGGAGGAGGAGACAGAGATAGGGCCAACAGAGAAAGATGGTGCAGCCTCTCTGGCCCCAGAGCAGCAACCAGAGGAGCAGGATGAGGCATCCCTGGGTCCTTCAGGCCTGGGAAGAGTTGTCAGAGAGGAAGAAAGGCCACAGGACAACCGAGCGAGAGGGGAGGAGATGGAAAGGACAGGAAGTAGAGCAGAGGAGCAACGGAACTCTGGATAAGAGCAACTGCCTCTCCCGGCTGATCCCCAAGCATGAAGAATGGAGAGGAGGCGGGATCAGCTCAGGGCAACCCAGCAACTTGGGAGGAGAGCACCCCACCCCTCATTACCAGACTCACCTGGGAAATAGGATTTAAGGAAATGCCGTGGGAAGGGGCATTTTTTTGGGAACAAGTGTTGCATACTTGTGAATATCAACATCTTGCTTCCATACTTTGGTTTGCTTTGGTTTGCTTTGGTTTGCTTTGCTTTGCTTTGCTTTGCTTTGCTTTGCTTTGCTTTGCTTTGCTTTGCTTTGCCTTGCCTTGCCTTGCCTTGCCTTGCCTTGCCTTGCCTTGCCTTGCCTTGCCTTGCCTTGCCTTGCCTTGCCTTGCCTTGCCTTGCTTCAACTTGCCTTACCTTGCTTAGCCTGGCTTTGTGCGAGAGTGCAACACCCACCACTTTGTTCCAGGTTTTTGCTGCAGCTCCAACCAACTTTCTGAGTGGCGAGGATGTCCTGTGATCAGGTTTTCTGTACCACTTCTGCTCCCAGGATTGTGCTGCTTCTCTTGACGTATAGCAGCCAAGAACTATTGGAAACATGTGTGTGTGTGTTTAGAGCTCTGCTCTTCAATTTCCAGTGAACTGTGGGGATTTTGGGGAGAGGCTGGAGGAATAAAAGGGAATTAAGTCTTCGGCAAGGTTGTGTCACTTACGTGCCCAGCCCGTGTCAACACAACATCATAAAATATAGTGTAGAACATATTATTTGATGTCTTCTATCTGCTCATGACCTTAATGGCAAAAATACTGTTCTATGAGAACTTTGTAGAATTTGCTTTCAAAGTTGACTGAGGATATAGTTTGGAAATGTAAAACAGGGGGGTGGGATCTAAACCACCTTATAAAGTGATTCTGGACTATTTTCAATGAGACAACTTTATGATCATTCCAACCCTAACATTTTTACCATACATAATCTGTAAAACTATTTGCCCTGGAATGTTTTGAGAACAGCGGCAGTTAATTGATTCCCTTTTGGTGTAGATAGAAGTGAGCATCCAGTGAGCATTAAGTAACTTTTAAAACTATATTGTTATATTATTCAGATAATTACTCCTGGGGAAACAACACCAAAATATTTAAAGTGGAAGCATTTCTCTATTTACTTGGTATTAATTAATTATGAATGAATGATTTTGCTAGAAACAAAGGCCTACACTTTAAATTTTATCATAGTTGATCCTCATATTTTTCCTCTCACCATAGCCAGCCACTGTAAGGAGTATTTTTTGTCAAGTTCACCCTTGATCACTGATATAAGTGCCATGTCATCGACATACATCAAGATAAGATCCTATTTCTTTAAAACTGTAGAGAGGAAATAACAAAATAACAGATTTGGAAGGAACTTTGGAAGTCTTCTAGTCCAACTAACTGCTCAGGCAGGAAACTCTATACCTGTGGTGACGAACCTATGACATGCATTCCAGAGGTGGCATGCAGACCTCTCTCTGTGGGAATGTAAGCTGTTGCCCCAGCTCAGCTCTGCCACGCATCTGTGCACGCTTCCCGCCAGTCAGCTGGTCTTTGGGTCTGTGCCAAGCATTTGTGGGGTGCATGCGTGGGGTGCAGGGTGCATGTCTTGGGGACGCATGTGAGGGGGGTAGAGTGCATGCGGGGAGCATATGCAGGGGTGCATGTGAATGCATGAGGCAGGGCACATGCTGGGGCACATGCACATGCTGGGGCGCATGCGGGGGGCTGCATGTGCATGCACGGGGGCAGAGTGCATGCACAGCGGCCATCCACACATTGCATTTTGAGGGTTCGCGCTTGTGTGCTTTGGGCACTCAGTCTGGAAAAGGTTAGCCATCACTGCCCTATACCATTTCAGATAAATGAGTGTTCAATCTCTTCTTAAAAACTTCCAGTGTTGGAGCATTCATAACTTCTGGAGGCAAATCGTTCCACTGATTAATTGTTCTAACTGTCAGGAAATGTCTCCTTAGCTCTAGATTGCTTTTCTCCTTTATTAGTTTCCATCCATTGCTTCTTGTCCTGCCTTCAGGTGCTTTGGAGAATAGCTTCATCCTCTCTTCTTTGTGGCAGTCCCTTAGATATTGAAACACTGCTTTCGTGTCACCCCAGTCCTTCTTTTCATCAAACAAGACATACCCAATTCCAGCAAGTGTTCTTTAATGTTTGACTTCATAACCAGAATACTGTAATACAATGTAAAAACAGGATGAGTAGGGAGCCAGTATATTCTCTTCTTTGATTCCTCTCTTTATTAAAATGTGGTCAGATAAAAATTCCCACCAGCATGTTCTTACCAGGCTCAAGGTTAGAGTGTAGAGTGCAATTTAATCAATAAATAAACAACTGCCAGCAGCATCAGCCACAGGAGACTTTCGAACATGAACATGTCATTTATCTGTTTATTTTATCAGCAGGCACCCAGATTTTGATACAATAGCAGAAAATTTCTGACAAAAGAGAAAGCAAAGGTAGTCCTGCCTGAATGATAATAAAACTAGAATGTGTATATTTTCAGGATAATTATGCCATTTCTTAGGATTATACTATTGGCAGAAAGATCACAGAACAAGAGCCAGGCACTGGCAGGGCTTGTAATTCCTTGTTTGTCATTTGACTTGAATCAGTAGGCGAAGTTATTGTTTCTGTCAGTAGTTGGATTCAAAGATGGAGCAGAGCTACTTGTATAATAAAGATTACCTTTTTTTTATAGATTGCATGCATCAGTATTCAGAACTTCAGACTCCATCTAAGTTAAAAGATCTGCATAAAAAACATTATTGTAAGAAGGCTGAGGGGAAGCCTGTTTCCCAATTGCTTGAAAAGGTGGTATACTATCTGGTTTGATTTTATGTACTTCTGTTTGTCATGGCTGTGAGGCCCAAAAGAATAATACAGCTACATCTCCATTCAGTTATGAGGCCACTGCCATATCCTAATAGAAGCTGCATACAATTACATGGATTGTGTGTTACTTTTCTTCTGTCCTATTCTCATTATGCATTAAATAATAATAGCAATAGCACTTACATACTGCTTCACAGTGCTTTACAGCCCTCTCTAAGCAGTTTACAGAGTCAGCATATTGCCCTCAAAAATCCGGGTCCTCATTTTATCGACCTTAGAAGGATGGAAGGCTGGTCAACCTTGATCACATGAGGATTGAACTGCCAAACTGCAGGCAGCCAGCAGGCAGCAGAAATAGCCTGCAGCACTGCATTCTAACCACTGCACTACCACGGCTCATAATAATAATGCAATAATTATTATACATAATAATACAATCAGGTACACAGTTTTGATTAATATAGCCATTTTTGGGCACACATTTCTATAATCCTTAAAAACTCCCCAAGTTTTTCTTGTATTTTTGATGAAAAAACAACATTGCAGAATTTAGTCTCAGTCTAATTTTTTGAAATACAAGTGTTGATATATATACTTTTGTCAAAAATGAGAAATTAAGATAATTATGTTTCCTTCTTCCTTATCTACTCTCATACATTTTATATAGATATTTTTTCCTAGGATAGTTTTTGAGTTAAGTTTTGTTTCAATTTTTGTTTTTGTTTTGGTAGGGATTTTTATATATTTAATTATCTTTGTTTCTTTTTATGGATACATTTTCCTATGTACTCTTTTATTATTTTAAAGTTATTTTTTTTTCTAATTCTATACATAATAGTATTTTTTTAAAAAATATATTGATATTTATTCTTTTCAGATTGGTGTCTGCTTCTCTTTATAGGGAATGGAATGTCTTACTGATTTTAACTACAGAAACAAACACATAACACAATATCATTTAATAATAATAATAATAATAATTTTATTTCTATACCGCCCTTCTCCCAAAGGACTCAGGGCGATGTACAGCCAATTTAAAAACACAAGACACAACAATAATTAAAAATTAAAATAATTAAATAGATTTGGCCGATTTAAAACCCCAAAAATTAAAATACCCCAATTTAAAATTATTATATTGACAGCCCTGCCTGGCGGAACAACAGGGTCTTCAGTGCGCAGCGGAACACCCGGAGGTCGGAGATCTTACGTATTTCCGGGGGCAGTTCATTCCACAGGGTTGGGGCTCCCACAGAGAAGGCCCTCCCCCTGGGTGTCGCCAGCTGACATAACTTGGCTGATGGCACCCTGAGGAGACCCTCTCTGTGGGAACGGACTGGTCGGTGGGAGGCTATTGGTGGCAGAAGACGGTCTCGAATTTAGTACATGATTATGGCAAATAACATTTTTTATGGAGTATTCAAACTTCAGTGAGCAAAAAAAATAAAAATAAAATTCCTGCAATGTAATTAATAGAAATGTTACTTCTTTGAAAAATTGATTACAAAAATTGATTACAAACAAACAAGTAAATAATTAGACTCAAGGAATATTGAGTTTTCAATATGAAAATAAGTATGACCCTAATTAAAACACTGACAAATTGTTTTAATTAAACAATCCTTAGCTACCCCTTCAACATCTACAATATCCTACTGAAGTCAACTAATGTTGTTTTGGGATGTTATTTAAAGGGTTTGCCCATTAAGGCTGAGCACACTTTGAAAATGATTTGGAAGAAGTTCTTAGGAATTGCCATAGTGCAGGGGTCTCCAACCTTGGCAAGTTTAAGCCTGGCGGACTTCAACTCCCAGAGCTCTGCTGGCTAGGGAATCCTGGGAGTTGAAGTCCACCAGGCTTAAACTTGCCAAGGTTGGAGACCCCTGCCATAGTGCAACCATTCTCCTTACTAATCAAAGCTATCAATTGTTGTAACTTTTAAAACAGCCACATCTCTTTTCACTTTTGTATAGAAGTCTGAAACATACATGTTTGCTTTAATGAGTAGTCAAAACATGTTCTACATCAGTTCTGAACTAATTTTTCCAAATCATTTTTAAAACAGGCATCTTCCTGATATCTCTGCCTTGGTGTTTCTTGTACTGTTCAAAAACCTGAAGATTATAAAAAAGTACTGAAGATTGTTTATAAGTGTCCTCTCACACAGCTCTAGGCAAAATACAAGTAGTCCTCAATTTATGACTTAGCAACAGTTTGAAATTATGACAGACCTTCTCTCCCCCCACAAAGTTACTTATGATCTTTTTTTGAAGTTCCAATGTTAGCCCCTATTATGTGACCACATGTTTAACTTTTGGTAGCATTTAAGATTGTTTGTAACACCTCATAGTCATGTGACTTCTGGCTTCCAGCAAAAATGGCCTCATAACAAATAGGTTCACTTAATGACTGTGGGGTTGCTTAATGACTGTTGCATTTACTTAACAACCATTGTGAAAAAAAGTCATAAAATTGGATCCAGTCATGTGACCCACTTCAAAGCCATCACAACTCATGACTATAAATCCAACACTCAATTATGGTTTTATCTTGAGGATTAGCAGTACTGTTCATAGTTTCTTCTCCAGCATCCATCATTGTAATCCTACTCATCTCTACTCAATACCCTAAAGCTGATGCTTAGACACATATGGGCTGATCCCTGAAGGCTGACTATTGCCTCAAGTGCTGTGCCTGATATTATCACTGGATGCTGTGATCTGAGACTTGGGCTACTATAATGGATTTAAGTTGCGTTGTGACATCTTTTCAAAAATTCTCTTGACTTCTAGGAAATAAACATTCAGATAAACAAAAGGCTGCCAGAGTACCAGAACAGAACTATCAGTAACAGTACCAGAATAGAAGGAGTAGCAGAACTATTTATTTATTTTATTTATTGATTAGCCCTTGGGCCATATCAAAGTGCAGAGTTCCAGAAACAAATTATGACCAAAAATTTGATAAAAGCAATTTAAAATGGAATTGGATAAAATATAATTTAAAATGAAATTGGAATAAAATATGATTTAAAATGAAATTGGAAGAGTACTAGAACTATCAGTATGTACCAATGAAGATGGCAGAATTTCCGAATGGAATTCTTCTTATGGTGCTTCATGCTATGCCATTGGTATGAGCCTTGGTGACGCAATGGTTAAGTGCAGTGTTGCAGGAAAATTATACCCACATCTTCATGTTGACCCCTAATGATGCTCAAGGTTTTCTCAGTCTTCCATCCTTCCAAGGTTGGTAAAATGAGGACCCAGATTGTTGGGGGCAATATGCAAATAATGCTGACATTGTAAATCACCCAGAAAGTGCTGTAAAGCACAATGGGTCAGTATTTAAGTCTAAATGCTATTGCTGTTAAATGTCAGGAAATCCAGAGCTGTCTTATGGTTTTTCCCAAGTAAGGGATTTGTCATATGGGTACAGTTTCTATGTGGCCTCATGCAGTGGTGGGATTCAAAAATTTTTACTACCGGTTCTGTGGGCGTGGCTTGGTGGACGTTGCATGGCTTGGTGGGCATGGCAGGGGAAGGATACTGTAAAATCTCCATTCCTTCCCCACTCCAGGGAAAGGTTACTGCAAAATCCCCATTTCCTCCTGATCAGCTGGGGCTCGGGAGGCAGAGAATAGATGGGCGCAGGGCCAGTCAGAGGTAGTATTTACCGGTTCTCCAAACTACTTAAAATTTCCTCTACCGGTTCTCCAGAACTGGTCAGAACCTGCTGAATACCACCTCTGGCCTCATGTAAGAAATCAGAGAGAATTAATATGAAGCAGCCAAAGGCAGAAAACCAGAGTAATACTTTATAATCAGTCACAGTAAACAAATGCATCTCATGATGATTTCAACTTTTGACCTCTAAAAATATCTGGAGGGTAAAATATTTTCAGAGTAAAAGTTGCTGTTTACACTGAAACAAATTTTATTTATACTGAGACAAAAATACCATCAAAGTTGGATCACAAGGAAGACAGCTTCTCAAACCCAGCTGTGCCCCAGCAGTGATTATATACTAAATTTTGTTAATATGCAGTTATAATTATTACATCTGCACACATTTACTCTCACCCAGTTTTGGTAAAACTGTGTGTATCCTTATTTTAAATAGCTTAGGACCTGTATAAAATTCTTTGAACTGACTTTTTTTTTTTTAATGTTGCTCTCATAAGATGTCTTGGAGAAGCAGACCCCTAAGGCATTTGGAAGTCTTATTACTGATCAAGATTTTTTTTTCTGTTCCTTGCAAACATTTATTGCCAGCTTTCACAGGAAAGCTTTTTATTATTATGGTTCATCACACAGTCACCAGATGTTTAAACTGGATTTGGCATTTTTATCCACCTATAGAGTTTTAAGGGACGCGGTGGCTCAGTGGTTAAGATGCTGAGCTTGTCTATCGAAAGATCGGCAGTTCAGGGGTTCGAATCCCTAGTGCTGTGTAACGGGGTAAGCTCCCGTTACTTGTCCCAGCTTCTGCCAACCTAGCAGTTCGAAAGCACGTAAAAAATGCAGGTAGAAAAATAGGGACCACCTTTGGTGGGAAGGTAACAACGTTCCGTGCGCCTTTGGCATTTAGTCATGCCGGCCACATGACCATGGAGACGTCTTTGGACAGTGCTGGCTCTTCGGCTTAGAAACAGAGATGAGCACTGCCTCCTAGAGTCAGGAACAACTAGCACATATGTGTGAGGGGAACCTTTACCTTTATCTTTATCGAGTTTTTCTCATGGACTTGGGATAGGCAGGTGTTCTTGTTTGATGGTGTCAGTGGTATTGCCACAGGATGTAAGCTTGTTTTTCTGTTTTTCTCTAGTTCTTTTTCTTCTATTCTGCTGTTTCCAGATACTGTAACATCATCTATCCATACTTTTTTTGGGTCTTTCTTATCAACAGTTGTTAAGTCTGGGGTATTGTGTGGTACATGCTTCTCTGTTTGCATTTTAAAATCCGAGAGCACATACCTTCTTCATTTTCTATAATTTGTGTATTTTGGGGTCTACTTTCAGGCAAACCCCATGGTATAGAGGAAAACCTTGTAGTTTAAATCTACATTCATAATAAAGACAACTTCCATTTACCCAAGGATATTCAAAGAGCTTTGGTCTGCCATCAAAAAAGTGCCATTAATTTGTTGGTGTAAAGTATCTAATAGGAATTTAGAATCCCTGTTAAAATATACTAATCTTGATGTAATATTTATTTAGTTACATTAATTTTATTCCAGATACTTAATGAAGTGTTTGCCTTCAACTTATATTTCCTGAAACTGCATCTGTACATTTAGACACTTTTAAGTCAGCCTATTGTGATATATTTAAATATCCTAACATTTGAATTGTTTTAGAGTTAGTATACTGTTATGTGTGAACAGTTATTCCCAATTTCTTGCAATAATCTATAGGTGATATAGATCCCAAAGGCAGCAACTTATTGCTTTCCAATTTATTGCTGTATTGCTGTAGAAACCTTATTATACAACTTCAGTAAGGTCTGTCTATAACAGGGGTGTCAAACTCAAGGCCTGGGGGCTGGATCAGGCCTATGAAACCGCCCTGGAAACAGCAAAGGACGGCCCACAGTGCCTCTGCCAGCGAAAATGGAACTCGGGAGGCAGCCCTCTGGCAGAGGGTTGCAGGAGGCTGTTGCAGCTAAAAACAGAGCTTGCAAGGGCTGCAGGCAGCCCTCCTGAACTGGCAGAGGGTTGCAAGAAGCTGTCACAGCTGAAAACAGCACTCGGGAGCTTGTTTTCACTGGCAGAGCGCTCGGCAGCCACAGGCATCCCCGACAGAGTGATGTTAAACTGCCCATGCCCACCCTGGCCCCCTGAGGTCAAACACAACCCTGATGTGGCCCTCATAATGAAATTAAGTTTGGCACCCCTGGTCTATAAGATGAAAGGTGTCCAGATTCGTTATAGTAATACCTATAATATTAGATAACACAGTTTCTTCCTTTCTAAGCCAAAGATGTATTAATAACCTCTATATTTTATTAATATAAAAATGATATATCTCTTAAGAATTGCTGCATATGGTCTTTTATGTGTCCTTTTTAATAGTGTCCTTAATGTGACTGTACTTAATTTATCATTTCCCTGCTTTTGTTTTGCCAAGTAACCTTGAAACAAGAAGAGAAATTGATAATGCATCACTTTGCTTTAATGAATGGCTTGTCAAACTCCAGGGTGAGTGACTTTTTCTTTGGCCACAAACTTTTTTTTTTTCACACCCTCATCTTCAATTGTAGGGATTTGGATCTGTGCCCTTGGTCACATATGTCAAATTCTTCATTCAATGTTCAGTCACTGTCTGGAACCATTATGTAATTAAAGGATTGTTTATTGATGATGACTCATTTTGGTTTCTGTCTAGCTTGACATTTGGCCATCACTCTCTGAAATTTGTAGGGAAGAAGATTAATTCAGATTAGTTCATATCTGTCTTACATTTCCACTCACTTAAGGGCCCCTTCCCATTATATTGTCTAGAACTTTTGATTCCTTTTTGATCTGGCAGAATGCCATCATTCCCATGATAAATGACTTTCAATTACTTTTATAACCCAGGCTTTTATTATAAATTTTGGTCTCCATCAGTTACTACTTCTTGCTTTGTCTTCCCTCTGCTCTCTTTCATATGTCAATCAATATCTCTACGGCACATAATAGAGTCATAATAAGTTGGGATCCTAATTTTCGGAGCCAGATTTTCATGCACAAGCATGGTCTTTCACTGAATAAATCTTGACACAGTTTTGAGCTCTTTTATTTAGTTCACCATTTAAACACAGTTTAATCATCATTTAGATCCTCTAGTGTGGAACTCTAATGCAGAAATAAATAATTCAAATACTTCATAAAATTAAATTATAAAATTAATTATAAAATCAAAGAAAAACATATTGATTTTTATATGAGGCCAGAAATCTAAAAAAAAAACCCCAAACATTAAGACGCCATCACATTCTCAAGACATTTAAGAAATATTGATGACCTTTTACCTCAGAGCAATCTTTAGGTTAAGTCTAAGTAGGCATTGGCCTAGGATGCCAAAATTTAGAAGTGCTAATGCCACCCTACTTTAGAAATGATTCTAAAAACTCCAATGTTTACATCAGTGGGAGTAGCACCATCATCCAACATGGCCTAAGATGTTATACAGAATTCCCTTGAGGTAGAACTGGGCTGCCTGTGATGCATTATTTTATTGTTTATTTATTTTATTTATATCCCACTTTTATTATTTTTATTAACAACTCAAGGTGGTGAACATACCTAATATTTCTTCTTACTTCTATTTTTTCCACAACAACAACCCTGTGAAGAGAGTTGGGCTGAGACAGAGAGTGACTGGCCCAAAATCACCCAGCTGGCTTTCATGCTTCAGGTGAAACTAGAACTCATGGTCTCCTAGTTTCTAACCTATGCCTCAACCATTAGACCAAACTGACTCTAACTTTTTTCTTTTTTGCCTCTCTATATATACTACATTAAAAAGGTAAAGGTTCCCCTCGCACATATGTGCTAGTTGTTCCTGACTCTAGGAGGCGGTGCTCATCTCCGTTTCAAAGCCGAAGAGCCAGCGCTGTCCGAAGACATCTCTTCCCACCAAAAGTGGTCCCTATTTTTCTAAATGCATTTTTACATGCTTTCAAACTGCTAGATTGACAGAAGCTGGGACAAGTAACGGGAGCTCACCCCATTACGCAACACAAGGGATACGAATCTCTGAATTGCCGACCTTTTGATCGACAAGCTCAGTGTCTTAGCCACTGAGCCACTGCATCCCTTATACTACATTAGGGGAATGCTTTTGTGGGCAAACGTCATGTTTTAGGAAAATCTGAACCACACTGTAAATGTGAATAGAGTTATGCCACAGACATAGCTGTAAACTGGGTTTCCTCGCATTTTCTTGCTTTAGGAAACAAATAGGGAGAAGAATGACAATTTAAGCCTCTTGTATAGCTTATTGTCCATTTTCCTGTGTTTTCCACTTCAAATGCATGTGCTACATTACAGTGATTGTGATCAGTTACAGCTGTACAAAGGATGCAAGTGGCTGCACACCAGTTTAGATTTTTCAGGAGGTAGGAAAGGGAAGTGAAAATTCTTAAACAGCTCATTTTACCTGTTTAGGAAACTTTAGAGATTTTTAAACAAATTCAATGAGCATTTAGGGTAATTGCTGCCTTTTAAGACATTATTGTCTTTTTTAATGTTTTCTTAGTTTATTGTTACTTATTTTATTATGTCTTTTATTCTTCATGTGAAATACCTTGCGCAAACAGGTAATCGAGAAAGCAAGTAAAAAAAATGTGAGTTTTCCTAAAATGACTAGTTTCCAGCATAGAACAGCCTCTAAAGCAAGGTATTTTCCATCTCAGAAACTGACTTTGAACTATCTTTCAAAGGAGCACTTTACTTCACTTCCCTTGGCAAAAAAAAAAACACTTCTGTGCATGTGAAGTGCATACACAATAGACTCTTTTCTCAAGCAAGGCGGCAAGATGAAGCAGATCAATGACTCCAATAGAAGCACTGAAGTGGTGCATGCCCACACTGCACACCCCTAGCAATCAGCTGAATTTCGTGCTTCAAAACAGAACCGTCTCCACCCGCTCTCTTTGAAAGATCAAGAGCAGTTTGCAGTATGGAGGGTCACTGAACTCAGCAGGTTCTATCTCCATTCACAGAAATTCTTGCCACGTTGGGATTGCAACAGTGTTGTGTTTTTCCCTTTCCCCATTATGCTTTATGTCTATAATCAGTGAAGGCAATTTGGAATCCATCTGTGGTTCTTAGTAACAAGATGTTACTAAGTCAGTGATGATAATGTTGGGTAAAATCTAAAACTTCATGTGTTCCACTGATTACAAGAGATTCTTCCTTCTGGACCTTCTTCCACTAAATTTATCTCTTGTGCTCCATAAAATTTCTTTTGAAAACCTTAATTCCATTCCATTGAAGAGGTGATCCTTCTACTTATTCTGATTATTCTCTTGTAGGCTTCGTTGGTTTATTTTTGTTTCTACCTGGGAAACTATATTTCTTCCTAAATACTTGAAGGCTTTAAACTGACAGCTATGCAGGGTCCAGGTGTGTGACTATAGCAATAGCAATAGCACTTAGATTTATATATTGCTTCATAGTGCTTTACAGCCCTCTCTAAGCTGTTTACAGAGTCAGCATATTGCCCCCAACAATCTGGGTCCTCATTTTACCAACCTTGGAAGGATGGAAGGCTGAGTCAACCTTGAGCCTGATGAGATTCAATCTGCCAACTGCTGGCAGACGGTGATCAGCAGAAGTAGCCTGCAGTACTGCACTCTAACCACTGCACCACCACAACTCAATCAATGCAGAACAATTGCAGACTATGCAGTTGTTCTGTGGCAGGCTATTGCTATAGCCATATGATTCGCCATCACATCTTGCCAATCATGTATTAGGATTCTGTTCCTCACTACTATATTCAGTTTCACATATATTGCTAATCCAATACTTTGGATGACCTAGAAGGATAAGCAGGATTCTTATAGGACTATTGGATGGGGACCACTTGGGAATATCAAGTCTGTCGATTGTACTAGGAAGTCAAAAACAAAATAAGTCACTTCAGAAGAAGGCAATGGCAAAACATTGGTTTTATGCCAGTTTTTATGCCAATTTACATGGACAACTTACCAGAGGTGGGTTTCAGCAGGTTCTGACCAGTTCTGGAGAACCGGTAATGGAAATTTTGAGTAGTTCTGAGAACCGGTAGTAAAAATTCTGATTGGCCCCACCCCCATCTATTCTCTGCTTCCCAAGTCCCAGCTGATAAGGGAGGAAATGGGGATTTTGCAGTATCCTTCCCCTGGAGTGGGGTGGGAATGGAGATTTTATAGTATCCTTCCCCTGTCACTCCCACCAAGGCACACCCACAGAACCGATAGTAAATTTTTTTGAAACCCACCACTGCAACTTACATATGTACAAGTAAGTTGTCAGGAGTTAAATTTTACTCAAAGGTTACTTTACTTTCATCTTTTATTGGCTATTGTTCCTTGTTGTTTGATTCCTTGTCTTCATTAGCTTTGTTCAAAGATTCCATTGTTCTATCACTTTGCATTATTTACTGGTGCAATTGACAATGTAAAAGAATGTTATAGTTTCCTCCAGGGGTGGTATTCACTTACTTTCCCTACCGGTTCACAAATGTGAGCATGCACGCCATGCATGTCCTTCCGTGCATGCGCTTTGCTTGCGCACACACTTTCCGCGCATGTGCCCAGCCTCAAAAATGTGCCTAAATAGGACAGTATAGAGCCAGGGCAGGTGGGCATGCCCACACGTGATTTCCGCTACCAGTTCACCTGAACCAGTCTGAACCGGCTAAATACCACTTCTGGTTTCCTCTGAATCCTCTTGAGGAAGACACTGAAAAGGCAGACCATCCAGAGCCTGAAGAGTCAGAAGGCAGATAACTTACAACAGTTCTAGGAGACAATAAGCCTGGTTCAGCTAATGAGTAGCAAAATTCTGGCACTGGCAGGGCACTTATTCCAAGAGCACACTGGCAATTGCAAATGGCAGAGCAAAGGCAATTATCATGACTCCTTGAGAAGAAAGACAGAAATTGGCTTAATTAAACCATGTATGGTACTATATAACAGCAGCTCCCAGCAGCTCCCAAGGCCTTCTATTGGAGAAGCTGAAGAAACTTCTTGGATGAGAAGCGTCTTCAAAGAAAAACCAAAAACTCCAGTTGCCTCTTGAAAAAAAGCACCTTTGGGACAAGCATGACTTGGATGACTGAGAATCTCTATAGAAACCTCTCCAGCTGTTCATCTGCTTTTTCTCCCTGTCCTGCCTTCAGATCCTGAATTTCCCATTCAGACTGCCTCATGTAATTCTCTGGTGCCCAAAACCCTCGACTGTCGTGAAGAATATTTTTATCCCTATTTCTCCCTATCTCCTGATAGCAGAATAATAATGATTTGTATTTCAAGGCAAATAATATTGCTATCTGGCTAATTATTGCCAGCTCCTCTCAGTAAATTTACAATATAGCAACAAAGCCTTTCAATGTTACATTTTTTCTGGCTTTCTGTTGCACAGAACATAGAATAATCCAAACACTGAAGGAAAAAGAGGGAAGAAATAGCCTTCAAAAGGTTGTCTTCAGGATGTTACTGTTTCTTAGAATGTTCAATCCATTGGGCCATGTTGCAATATTATGAGGCAACATGGCAGTTTCATGAGGGGCTGTTT